>NC_091066.1:143456274-143791703 GCF_000393655.2 Nicotiana sylvestris
TTAAATTCTATTAACATATATATATATATATATATATATATATATATATATATATATATATATATCAATAATATAAAGTGAAATGAAATAATATATAGTTTCTATTTTATGGCATGAATAAAATGAAATAGTAGATTGCTAACATGATATAGCTTTATTTTCATTTGTTTTACCTTAATCGATTTGTTTCATTAATTGTTTATTATTATAATTATTTCTCTAACTTATTCATCTTTTATGATAGTTTTCACTATGTCAAATTTATCAAAACTTGAATTTGTGGCACTTGACATCACCGGGAAGAACTATTTATCATGGGTCCTTGATGCTGAAATTCACCTTGACGCTAAAGGTCTTGGAAATACGATTATACAAGGAAATGAAGCATCAAATCAGGATAAAGCGAAGGCCATGATTTTCCTTCGCCATCATTTACATGAAGGGTTAAAAACTGAATATTTAACAGTAAAAGATCCACTTGAATTATGGATTAATTTGAAAGATCGATATGACCACCTAAAACTTACGGTATTACCGAAAGCTCGGTATGAGTGGATACATTTAAGGTTGCAAGACTTTAAAACTGTAAGTGAGTATAATTCTGCTATCTTTAAAGTAAGTTCTCTATTAAAATTATGTGGAGACACTATCACAGATGAGGACTTATTGGAAAAAACATTTTCTACTTTTCACGCTTCAAATGTGGTGCTACAACAACAATACCGTGAAAAAGGTTTTAAGAAATATTCTGAGTTAATCACATGCCTACTTGTGGCTGAGCAGAATAATACTCTATTAATGAAAAATCATGAAGCCCGTCCCACTGGGTCAGCTCCATTTCCGGAAGTGAATGTTGTAGCAACATATGATAAGTTTGAAAGAAAACAAAATAATTACCGTGGTCGTGGACATGGTCGTAAACGTGGACGTGGCAGGGGGCGAAACAATTATCGTCATTATGGTGGAAATAAATTGGAGAACAATAAGGGTTCTCAAATTAATCATTCAAAAGGTAAAGCTAGTATGTGTCACCGATGTGGTATGAGAGGTCATTGGGCACACATTTGTCGTACGCCAGAACATTTTGTCAAACTTTATCAAGCCTCCCTCAAGAAAAAGGAAAATAATGTGGAGGCACACTTGACCTTTCAAAATAATAATGATAAAGCAGGTCCCTCAAATAAATATGATTCTAAGGCACATCCTGCATATAAAGATGATGATTTTAAAGGCCTAACAAATATTACTCATTTAGAAGTTGGAGACTTCTTTGAGGATATTTACTGAAGAATGAATCATCTTACTGGGGAATGAAGTTATAAAAGTTGTTATGTTTATGTTTGCAACTAGTTTATTTTTTTCTTGAGTGTATTTTCCTAATGCATCATGTGTTGCTAGTTTCTATATTTCTAATGTATTTCTTAATGTTTTTTTTTGCTTGTCTTTCATATTTCTTATGATGTATTATTTGTCTTTTTTTTATGAAGAATATGAAAATTCCACAGTCTTCAGTTGGACTCAAGATTAATAAAGATGATATATGTCTTCTGGATAGTGCTACAACACACACTATTTTAAAAGATAAGAGATATTTCTCTTATTTGGTAATGAAAGAAGCGAATGTTAATACAATATCCGGTAGTACAAGATTAATTGAAGGTTCTGGAAGAGCCAATTTATTACTACCAGGAGGAACAAATTTGGCTATTGATGAAGCACTATATTGTAGTAAATCTCAAAGAAACTTATTAAGTTTCAAAGATATTCGCCAAAATGGCTATCATATTGAGACTACAAATGATGAAAAGATTGAATATCTTTATATTACTACAATAACGTCCGGTAAGAAATATGTGCTTGAAATGTTACCCGCTTTTTCCTCCGGCTTATACTACACAAGTATTAGCAGGATTGAAACACATGCCGTAGTAAACAAGAAGTTTACTAATCAAGATAATTTTATTATTTGGCATGACCGGTTGGGCCATCCTGGTTCTAATATGATGCGTAAAATAATTGAGAATTCACATGGACATGCAATGAAGAATCAGAAAATTCTTCAATTTAAGGAATTCTCTTGTGCTGCATGTTCTCAAGGAAAATTAATTATTAGACCATCAACTATTAAAGTTAGGATGGAATCCCCTGCATTTCTGGAACGTATACAAGGTGATATATGTGGGCCCATTCACCCTCCATGTGGACCATTCAAATATTATATGGTTTTGATAGATGCATCTACAAGATGGTCACATGTGTGCTTACTATCAACTCGCAATATGGCATTTGCGAGATTGTTGGCTCAAATAATAAAGCTAAGAGCACAATTTCCAGATTATGCAATTAAGACAATCCGTCTTGATAATGCTGGTGAGTTTACATCCCAAGCCTTTAATGATTATTGTATTTCAACTGGGATAACAATTGAGCATCCGGTTGCTCATGTTCATACACAAAATGGTCTAGCAGAATCATTGATCAAACGCCTCCAATTAATTGCTAGACCAATGCTTATGAGAACAAAACTTCCCATTTCAGTATGGGGTCATGCTATTTTGCACGCAGCAGCACTTGTGCGGATAAGGCCCACAAGTTATCATAAAGTCTCCCCATTGCAATTGGCTTTTGGTCAGGAGCCAAATATTTCCCATCTTAGGATCTTTGGTTGTGCGATATATGTTCCAATTGCTCCACCACAACGCACAAAGATGGGTCCTCAAAGAAGGTTGGGGATATATGTTGGATATGAATCTCCTTCAATTATAAAATATCTAGAGCCGATGACTGGAGATTTATTTACGGCAAGATTTTCTGATTGTCATTTTGATGAATCAGTATATCCAACATTAGGGGGAGAAAATAAGCAGCTGAAAAAGAATATAGATTGGAATGCATTATCACTGTCTCATTTAGATACTCGAACAAATCAATGTGAACAAGAGGTTCAAAAGATTATTCATTTGCAAAATATTGCAAATCAATTGCCAGATGCATTCACTGACCTACCAAGAGTGACCAAGTCACATATTCCAGCTGCTAATGCACCAATTCGAGTTGATATCCCGGCAGGACAATTAATTAAAGCAAATGAGTCTAAGCCATGCTTGAAACGTGGTAGACCAATCGGTTCTAAAGATAAAAATTCTCGAAGAAGAAAAGGAGCAAATGATCAAAGTGAACATAACACGGAGGTAGTGGCTCAAGAAGAGCCCCAAGACGTAACAAATGATAAGACCTTAGGGGAGGTCCAGGTACCTGAAAATAATGAAAATGAAGAGATATCAATAAGTTACGTCTCAACCGGGAAAAGATGGAACCGAAATAATGTTGTTATCGATAACATTTTTGCTTATAATGTTGCTGTTGAAATAATGCAACAAGATGAGGATCTTGAACCAAAATCTGTCAATGAATGTAGACAGAGAAATGATTGGCCAAAATGGAAAGACGCTATCCAGGCAGAGTTAACTTCACTTGGAAAACGTGAAGTCTTCGGACCCATAGTTCGAACACCTGAAGGCATAAAGCCAGTAGGGTATAAATGGGTTTTTGTGCGAAAACGAAATGATAAAAATGAAGTCGTTAGATATAAAGCACGACTTGTGGCACAAGGGTTTTCCCAAAGGCCTGGAATTGATTATATGGAGACATATTCTCCTGTAGTGGATGCTATCACCTTCAGGTATCTCATAAATATGGCAGTGCAAGAAAAACTTGATATGCATCTAATGGATGTTGTTACAGCCTATTTGTATGGATCATTAGACAACGAAATTTTTATGAAAGTACCTGAGGGATTTAAAGTGCCAGAAGCATATAAAAGTTTTCGAGAAACTTGTTCAATAAAGCTTCAGAAATCTTTATACGGATTGAAACAATCAGGTCGTATGTGGTACAATCGCCTGAGTGAATACCTGTTGAAAGAAGGGTACAAGAATGATCCAATTTGTCCTTGTGTCTTTATAAAAAGGTCTGGATCTGAATTTGTTATAATCGCTGTGTATGTTGATGATTTAAATATCATTGGAACTCCTGAGGAGCTTCCAAAAACAGTAGACTGTTTGAAGAAAGAATTTGAAATGAAAGATCTTGGAAAGACAAAATTTTGTCTTGGTCTACAAATTGAGTATATGAAAGATGGAATATTTGTCCATCAATCAACATATACCGAAAAGATTTTAAAGCGATTCTATATGGATAAAGCACATCCATTGAGTACCCCAATGGTTGTGAGATCACTTGATATAAAGAAAGATCCATTCCGACCTCATGAAAATGATGAAGAGCTTCTTGGTGCCGAAGTACCATATCTTAGTGCAATTGGGGCATTAATGTATCTTGCCAATAATTCCCGACCAGATATAGCTTTCTCAGTAAGTTTATTGGCAAGATTTAGTACTTCGCCAACACAAAGACACTGGAATGGTATTAAACATATATTCAGATACCTCCAAGGGACCATTGATATGGGTTTATTTTATTCAAACGAATCCAAGCCATCATTGATTGGTTATGCAGATGCAGGATATTTGTCTGATCCACACAAAGGTCGATCTCAGACAGGCTATTTATTTACAAGTGGAGGTACAGCCATATCATGGCGTTCGACAAAACAAACTATGGTTGCTACTTCTTCAAATCATGCAGAGATAATAGCCATTCACGAAGCAAGTCGAGAATGCGTTTGGTTAAGATCTATAACTCAACACATTCAGCAAACATGTGGTTTTTCTTCGAAAGAGAATATTCCAACAATATTGTATGAAGACAATGCTGCATGCATAGCTCAATTGAAAGGAGGATATATCAAAGGAGATAGAACAAAACACATTTCACCAAAATTCTTTTTCACTCATGATCTTCAGAAGAATGGTGAAATAGATGTACAACAAGTTCGTTCAAGTGATAATTTGGCTGATCTGTAGGCATTACCAACCTCAATATTTGAAAAGCTGATATATAAGATTGGAATGCGTCGTCTTCGAGACATTAAGTGATTTTTCATCAGGGGGAGTAACTATACGCTGCACTCTTTTCCTTAACCAAGGTTTTGTCCCACTGGGTTTTCCTGGTAAGGTATTTAATGAGGCAACAAGCAATGCATATCAAAAATAATTATGTACATCCCAATATTTTTTTTAGAGAGTTTTCAACAAGGCACATTATCTATGAACATCCAAGGGGGAGTATATCACATTATGGTGGATGTCTACTCTTCTTCCATGATCTTTAGCTAAAATGCTTAATGACATATTCAATGACATAATTTGTATGTTCAATGACATATTCCATGACATATTTTCTTCACTTTTTATGCCTATATAAAGGCCTTGTAATAGATAGGAAAAATACACAATTGAAGAAGAAATAAGAATCTCTCTTCCTCTCTTTCTCTCTATATCTCTTAGTTTGTTTTTGCTTGTTCTATATTGTTATTTTGGGTTATATTTTATAACATAAATAGCGTTTTTATTTTTTATTTTAGAAATGTACTATCAGAAAGAGGGACCTATAAAATGTTTTCTATCAGAAAGAGGGACCTTACAACCAACTGGATTTTCTTCTTAATCCTAAGTTTTAACTATTATTCATAAAGATACCACCAGGTAACTACACATATCTTTTCAAACTAGTTTTAGCATACGCGCATTGCGCGTGTCCCTCGTGTTAATGAAAATAAAATAAATAATATTCAAAAATATGTTTATGTTATTATATAAAATTAAGAGTAGTTCTTTCTTAGGAGTTTGATCTAGTCTAATTGTTTCTCTTGCTTGCTTTGTTGTACAAAAAAAGTTATAGGAGTAGCGTTTGATTGAAAGGTAAAAAAATCATTCAATTTTACTGACTTGAGTACGTATATTGCATGTATATTTCATGCTACTTATTAAAAAATTTATGTAAGATAGTTTACCAACAATTAATTTTTTTTATCTTTACTCATTTTACGGTACTTCTAAAGCTGTAACCTTATTCTACTGATAACTTAATAATCATATAGGCATCCGAACTCGATTATTATTAACAATTTTTATATTATTATTTTTTGCTCAATTATTATCTTATTTTACCTATAATTTCTTTCTAAAGTACTTTTACTCGCGACCAATTACATAGATATGTTCTTTTTCTATTTCTATTTTAGTGTACAAAATATATATTGATCAACTTATTCTACCATTTAAAATAATGTCACATTTAAAAACGATTATCATTTGATTATTTCTTAATATTTAGACAATAAAAATGGACAAAACTTGTAAGTATATTTCAAATTCTACGTCCTTATTGTTAAAAGAAAATAGAATGTCACAATTGCTTTTTAAAGTCTAAATTCATGCCACCTTAATATGAATTATCATTAATATTTTCATTTTTTTAAAATCAAAACTATGACTTAAATGCACTATTTCTTACGTGCCTTTTCAAATATTAGGCATAAAATTGATGGATCAGTTATTTACTTTAATTTTATTTAAAACACACGTTATTTTTTTTTCCCACAGAATATATATCCATGAAAGTAACATGTAAGAATTATAATTATGTGACATATATAATTCAAATAAGGAAAATATTTAAGTTAGGTAAAGTTTTAATTGATTTTAAAGTCCTAAATTTTAGGGTTTCCTACCTAGTTCAATGGAAAATAATTTAATAACAAAAATTTTAGTCAATTTCAAAGAACTAAATATTAGGAGAATAATTAAATGACTATTTTGTCTAGTGTGAATTTCAATTTTAAAGGGTAAAAAAGGCAAACGACATTTCACTAAGGGCCTTCGTGCTTTTAATATAGTATAGATAAACCCATAATTTGCTTACACGGGGGATCACAAAAGATTCCCTCACATTTCAATTTGGCTGGTACTCACATTTTATTCTTCATAACATCTGGTACCAATTCATATCTGGGAAAAATATAAGCAATAAGCGTCATTAATGAAAAAGAGAAAAAAATAGTAATGTAAAATATGAAATGAAAGGAAAAAACCAAAAATTGAGAAGGAAAAAAAAAAGACAAAAAAGATTCCTACACTTTGAGAAATGCAACAAATAGTTGTTAAAATACAACTGAAGACAGTATGTGGGTTCTTAATTGGCAGCTCCAATTATGGTATTAGGGATTTGGCGACTAATATTTTCACGACCCGGATTTTCTACCCTCGGGAATCGTGATGGCGCCTACTAATGTGAGCTAGGCAAGCCAATCATTTAACTACTTATTTCATTACTCAATTATTTCTTCAAAAATATAAGACGATAACATGAAAACAACGAAACTTTAAATAATTAAGCGGAAGATAACAATAAATATCTGAAATATGCATCTATTACAACTCTTAAAACCTAAAGCATCCAAAACCTAATGTCATAGTGTCACATGCGGTCTAAGATTTACGACATACAAAGTCTGAAGAAAATGACAATACACTGTTTCTGAATAAAAGGAAAATGAAACAGGAAATAGGAATAGAGGAGGCGCCAGAGCCTGCGGACGCCTGCAGGTCTACCTTGGATCTCCGCGTAGACTGAAGGTAGCCTCCACACTACGGTCCAAAAGCTGCTCCCGGGATCTGCACATAGTGCAAAGTGTAGTATCAGCACAACCGACCCCATGTGCTGGTAAGTGTCTAGCCTAACCTCGGCGAAGTAGTGACGAGGCTAGGACCAGACTATCAAATAACATGTGCAATTCAAATACATATACAGCGGAAAGGAAGTACAGAAATAACCAGACAAAATGAGAGGGGGAGCATGCTGTGGGGGAGATAACAATTCCGAGTAGAAAGACATCAAATAGACGAAAGAAATAACATAACTCGGATATCAACAAAGAATCAAAAATCAATAAATGCACGGCATCACCCTTTTGTGCTTTTACTCTCGTCCTCACCAAAGCAATCATATAATAAAAATGTTCATGGCATCACCCTTCGTGCTTTTACTCTCTTTCCTCACCATATAATCAATAAAATCGGCACGGAATGGTACATCGGGCGGCACGACATCACCCTTCGTGCTTTACACTCTTTCCTCACAATAATACACGGCATAACCCTTCGTGTTTTACACTCTTTCCTCACAAAACAAACAATGCACGACATCACCCTTCATGCTTTAACTCTCTTCCTCACCCAAACAACAATCGCAAACAATATGGCAATGAAATAAAGGAATTTTGCAATAAAAATCCCGGCAAGGGAGCAACAAGTCAATAATTAAATTCTGGCAAGGGAACAACATCAATAGCATCCACATCCCGACAAGGGAGATAACAAATAAATCAACAATAGCCCGGCAATGGTGATAACATAATGATCTCTTCTCTTTCTCACTTTTACTTCACAATTCACTTCACAACTCGAGTCAATGCTCTAGAGGTTCAATTATCACTTGTACCTTCACAATTCATTATACAACTTGAGCCAACGCTCCTCAATGTTCATAGGTCACAATTCTTTCCACAAACTTTATACAACAATTAGAAACCATCACCAAGGCATGAAAGATACGACAAAGTCATGATAATCACAATATAAAGACTCACGGGCATGTTAGACACCAACGTATAGATAGTCGTCACCATGCCTATACGTCGTACTCAACAATTACCACATAGCAAATAAGACTCAACTCCTAATCCCTCAAGCTAAGGTTAGACCAAACACTTACCTCGATGCCACGAATACAATTCACGACTCAATTATAGCTTTAACTCTTGATTCCACCACCAATTTGCTCGTATCTAGTCACAAGTTACTTAATTACATCAATAAACGCTAAATGAATCAATTTGAATGCATGAAAATGAGTTTTCTAAAGTTTTACCCAAAAAGTCAAAAATCTCCCCCGGACCCACATGGTTAAAACCCGAGTTTCGAACCAAAACCCGATTACCCATTCCCCCACGAACTCAAATATTTAATTTATTTTGAAATCAGACCTCAAATCGAGGTCCAAATGTGACGACCCAAGGGGTCATCACCGTAATTCTTCCTTGTTCCGTGCTCTCGAGGCCTTGAAAACCTCGCTTTTAGTCGCCTCGATTTGCATGCGCAGTTCGGGCGCGTAGCCGAAAAGTTTTTATGTTAGGATATGTGGATTTTGTGAAAAATTTGATGAATTTTGGTATTAATATGCATAATGTTGACTTCGGTCAACATTTTGGGTAAACGGACCCGGACCGGTGATTCGACGGTCCCGGAGGGTCCGTAGGAAAATATGGGACTTGGGCTTGTGCTGGGAATCAAATTCCGAGGTCCCAAGCCCGAGAAATGAATTTTTGAAAGAAATTATTTTCTAAAATTTGATATGAAAATTTGAAATGAAAAGGAGTTAGAAAATATAGTTATCGGGCTCATATTTTGGTTCCGACGCCCGGTACAAGTCTTAAATATGTGTTAAGGACTATCTGTAAAGTTTGGCTAAAAACGGACGTCATATGACGTGTTTCGGACTTAAAATGGAGAATTTGAGTTATGAAAGTTGAAGAAAGAAAATCATGTGTTTGAGGCTTGATCCTATGTATATGATGTTATTTTGGCGATTTGATCGCACGAGTAAGTCCGTAAGATGTTTTTAAGGTTGTGTGCATGTTTGGTTTGGAGCCCCGAGGGCTCGGGTGAGTTTTGAATGGGGCCCGGGAGGTCTTGGACTTAAGAAAATGCAGGTTCAGGTGTTGCAGACACTAGCGCGGCTGCGGTCATTTCCGTGCGGTCTGCGCTGGAGCCGCGCGGCCGCGATGTATTTTTGTGCGGTCCGCGTGGCTGAGTCTGAGGGCTAGGGTTTCAGGTTAACCAACGCGCCCACGCACCAAAACAGTGCGGTCCGCGCTGGAAGGGTTCAGAGAAGCCCCAATTTTTCTCCCACTCGGCGCGGCCGCAACACATTTTTGTGCGGTCCGCGCCAGGTCCTCAGAAAGGTATACAAGTTCGGAAAATCTCAGTCATTTTTCACTTTTCAAAAACCCAAAACCTAAGAGGCGATTTTCCCAACAACTTTTCTTCCCCAAAATGATTTGTAAGTGATTTCTAACTTAATTTCTTTATTCCTTAACATCTTTTAACATAATTTCAACTTCAAATCAAAGATTTTCATGGGGAAAATTGGGTGTTTTGGGTAGAAACTAGTTTTTCTACAAATTGAGAAGTTGGACCTCAATTTGGGGTCCGATTTAAAAACAAATCATATATTTGGATTCATGGGGAATGGGTAACCGGGTTTTGGTCCGAACCTCGAGTTTCGACCACGTGGGTCCGGGGGTATTTTTGACCTTTTTGGGAAAAACCTTGAAAAATCTATTTTCATGCATTGGGGATGATTCATTTAGTAATTATTAATGTGATTAAGTAACTTATGACTAGATTCGAGCGGATTGGTGGTGGAATCAAGAGGTAAAGCTATACTAGAAGCGTGAGTTGAGTTTGGAGCATTCGAGGTAAGTGTTTGTTCTAACTTTGGCTTGAGGGAATAGGATTAGGATGATATTTGCTACTTGCTAATGTGGAGTACGGTGTATAGGCATGGTGACGGTTATCTATGCACCGGAGTCTAGCATGACCGTGAGTCTTGATTGCTTTTAATTCGAATAATGTGACACAAGCTCCTTGTTTATTTGATGAGTTTCATATAATGTGAACGGTTGAGGTAAAATTGTGATTGGTGTACTTTTGGAGCGTTAGCTCGAACATGAATGTGTTAGTTGAGGAAGAATGGATTTAAAAAGGAGAATGTGTTGTGAATACTCCCTTGCCGGGATGTGTAGACTGATATATATATTCTCCCTTGTCGGGATATTTTGGGCTGTTAGCTGTACCCTTGCCGGGTTAAAGGTATTGAGTTGTTATTCTTCCCCTGAAGGGGTCTACTATATGAAGTCAGATATTATGAACTATATTATGGGATCGTGTGGCACGCCGTCCACTTATATATGATATTATGGGATCGTGTGGCACGCCGTCCACTTATATATGATATTATGGGATCGTGTGGCATGCCGTCCACTTATATATGATATTATGGGATCGTTTGGCACGCCGTCCACTTATATATGATATTATGGGATCGTGTGGCACATCGTCCACTTATATATGATATTATGGGATCGTGTGGCACGCCGTCCACTTATATATGATATATATATATATATATATATATCATGGGAACCAGAGTCTCTTCTGCTTATTTCCGATATTTCATTTTTACCTGTTACTCCCCGATAGCATGTCCCCTCCTAGCTTTACTTTGTATTATCTTGTTATTGTTTTTTTCTTGCACTTGTATATATATCTGTACAGGTTAATTGTGGTAGGTCTTGTTTAGCCTCGTCACTATTTCGCCGGGGTTAGGCCAGACACTTACCAGCACATGGGGTCGGTTGTGCTGATGCTACACTCTGTGCATTTTTGTGCACATATCAGGGAGCAGCTTACGGACCACAGCAGTAGGATTTCTGGGAGCTATCTTCAGTCCAGGGACTCTCGAGGTAGCCTAGCTGCCGTTCGCAGGCCGAAGTCCCTTTCCTTGTTTTTTGTTTGTTCATCTTGTATCAGACAAACATGATGTATTTCCTTTCAGACAGTGTTTGTAGTATTCTGTAGTAGTCCGTGAGCTAGTGACACCAGACCTTGGGTAGTGATGTGTATTAAACTTCCGCACTTTTTGTTTTCAGTTGCTTTAGATTTAAAGTCTTCCGCTTAAATTTTGTCTCGTTTATTATATTGTTTGAAAGAAAGAAGGAAAGGTGTTTTAAATATTTGGCTTGCCTAGCTCGATAGTAGGTGCCATCACGACACCCGATGGTGGGAAATCCAGGTCGTGACAAGTTGGTATCAGAGCACTAGGTTACTTAGGTCTCATAACTCACGGACAAGCTCAGTAGAGTCTGAGGGATCGGTACGGAGACGTCTGTATTTATCCCGCAGAGGCTACTGAGTTAGGAAAACTTCACCTTGTTCATTCTTGTCGTGCGATTCTGTTTCTCAAGTACTGATTGTCTTTCCACTCTGTTCTTTCGCAGATGGCGAGGACACGTGCTTCCTCTTCTACCGCGCAACAGCCTGAGCCCCCAGCAGCAGCCCCTATTAAGGGCAGAGGGCGAGGCCGAGCTCAGCCCCGAGCAGCATTTCCAGCGACGGAGCCTCAAGTCGATTTTGAGGAGGAGGTTCCGGCCCCAGCTGTTCCAGTGGGCCCAGCTCAGGTCCCAGAGGGTTTTATAGCCACTCCAGTTCTTCGGGACGCTTTGGTCCGACTGGTAGGCTTTATGGAGGGCATTTCTAGAGCGGGTTTGCTTCCCGTAGCTCCAGCCACATCTCAGGATGGGGGAGGAATTCAGACTCCCGATACTCGTACTCTAGAGCCGGTAGCTCCTCAGGCTCAGGTTCCAGCAGTTCAGCCAGCTGTGACAGCCCAGCCAGGTATTGCGGCTCAGTCCAGCGATGGTGCGGCTATGTCCGCGGATGCTTTGTGGAGGCTTGATCGTTTTACCAAGCTCTTCACAACCACATATAGTGGCACCCCCTCAGAGGATGCTTAAGATTTCATATTCAGCTGTCATGAGGTTCTACGGACTATGGGCATTGTAGAGACCAATGGGGTCGACTTCGCCACTTTTCGCCTGGCAGGATCCGCCAAGACTTGGTGGAGGGATTTCTGTTTAGCCAGGCCAGTAGGGTCACCATCATTGACCTGGGATCAGTTTTCAGAGTTATTTCTGGGGAAGTTTCTTCCAGTTACTCAGCGAGATGCTCTTTGCAGGCAGTTTGAGCGTCTCCAGCAGGGTCCTATGACGGTCACACAGTATGAGACCCGGTTCATTGATCTTGCTCATCATGCCATTGTGATACTCCCCACCAATAGAGAGAGGGTGCGGAGGTTTATTGATGGGTTGGCCCAGCCGATCCGTGTTCAGATGGCCATGAGTGCCGGTAGTGACATTTCAGAAGGCGGCAGATGGTGCCCGCCGGATAGAAATGGCACTTGCTCAGGGAGGTGGTCATGGGTCTGATAAGAGGCCCCGTCATTCGGGTAGATTCAGTGGTACCTCGTCTGGAGGTAGGGATTCTTATGGTAGAGGCCATCCTTCGAGGCCCTTTCAGTCAGCTCTCCAGGCTTCTCATGGTACACCAGGTGGTCGTGGTTCTCAGCCGCAGTATTCTGACCAGCAGCTCTTCAGTTCACCATCAGCACCTATCAGTGCACTACCACTCCGTTATTCTCAGTAGCCGAGGGCTTGTTATACTTGCGGCGATGTGAGTCACATTGCCAGATATTGCCCTCGAGCTTCCAGCAGCTCGCAGCAGCAGGGTCCTCGCCCGATGATCCAGGCACCAGTTGCCCCGCAGCCTGCCCAGCCAGCTAGAGGCGGGGGTAGAGGACATAGAGGTGGAGGTAGAGGTCTTAGAGGTGGAGCTCAGACTGCTAGAGGTAGGGGTCAACCAACAACAGATCGTCCCAGGGATATGATTCAGGGAGGTGGGGCCCAGCCCCATTGTTATGCTTTGCCAGCCAGGCCAGAGGTTGAGTCATCAGATGCTGTGATTACAGGTACTATTCTGGTCTATGATAGGGATGCTTCTGTGCTATTTGATCCCGGATCTACGTATTCATATGTGTCGTCCTATTTTGCACCCTATTTGGTTATGCCTAGTGACTCGTTGAGTATTCCTGTTTATGTGTCAACACCGGTGGGTGATTCTATTGTGGTCGACCAAGTTCATCGTTCTTGTATCGTAGTGTTTGGGGGTCTTGAGACCCGTGTTGATTTGTTGCTTTTGGACATGGTCGACTTTGATGTTATATTGGGGATGGATTGGTTATCCCCGTACCATGCTATCTTGGATTGCCATGCCAAGACCGTGACCTTAGCCTTATCGGATTTACCCTGTTTAGAGTGGAGAGGGACTTCTGGTCATTGTACCCGCAGTGTTATCTCGTATGTGAAAGCTCGGCATATGGTCGAGAAGGGATGTTTGGCCTACTTGGCGTATGTTCGCGATTCTAGCGCGGAGGCCCCTTCTATTGATTCTGTGCCCGTTGTTCGGGAGTTTCCTGAGGTTTTCCCTTCAGACTTGCCGGGTATGCCGCCCGACAGGGATATCGACTTTTGTATTTATTTGGCCCCGGGCACTCAGCCCATTTCTATCCCGCCATATCGTATGGCCCCACCGGAGTTGAAAGAGTTAAAGGAACAGCTGCAGGATTTTCTTGAGAAAGGTTTCATTAGACCCAGTGTTTCGCCTTGGGGTGCGCCGGTGTTGTTTGTTAAGAAAAAGGATGGTTCGATGAGAATGTGCATCGATTACCGGCAATTGAACAAGGTTACAATTAAGAATAAGTACCCACTGCCGAGGATCGACGATTTATTCGACCAGCTTCAGGGTGTGAGGGTGTTTTCAAAGATAGATTTGAGATCTGGCTACCACATGATGAGGATTAAGGCGCCTGATGTCCCTAAGACAGTATTTCGCACTCGGTATGGGCACTATGAGTTTTTGGTCATGTCATTTGGATTGACTAATGCCCCAACAACGTTCATGGAGTTGATGAACTGAGTGTTCAGACCTTATTTGGACTTGTTCGTGATAGTCTTCATTGACGATATTCTTATATACTCCCGCAGTCAGGAGGACCATGAGCAGCACCTCAGAGTGGTCCTTCAGACCCTAAAGGATAGTCAGTTGTATGCTAAGTTCTCAAATTGCAAGTTTTGGTTGAGTTTGGTAGCATTCCTGGGTCATGTCGTATCAGCAGCAGGTATTCAGGTAGACCCGAAGAAGATAGAGGCAGTTAAGAACTGGCCTCGACCAACTTCAGCTACGGATATTCGGATTTTCCTGGGGTTAGCAGGTTACTACCGTCGGTTCGTGGAGGGGTTTTCATCCATTGCAGCCCCTATGACCAGATTGACCCAGAAGGGTGTCCAGTTCAGGTGGTCGGACGAGTGTGAGGCGAGCTTTCAGAAGCTCAAGACGGCTTTGACTACGGCACCAGTATTGGTTTTGCCCACAGGTTCAGGGACATATACGGTCTATTGTGATGCGTCTCGTATTGGGCTTGGTGCAGTGTTGATGCAGGAAGGCAAAGTCATTGCTTATGCTTCGAGGCAGTTGAAGATCCACGAGAAGAATTATCCGGTTCATGATCTCGAGTTGGCAGCCATTGTTCATGCCTTGAAGATCTGGAGGCATTACTTATATGGCGTGACGTGTGAGGTTTACACTGATCACAAGAGTCTTCAGTATCTGTTCAAGCAGAAAGAGTTGAATTTGAGGCAGAGGAGGTGGTTAGAGTTGCTAAAGGATTATGATGTTACTATCTTATACCACCCGGGGAAGGCCAATGTGGTGGCCGATGCATTGAGCAGGAAGTCCGCCAGCATGGGTAGTCTTGCTTATATTCCAGTCAGCCAGAGATCGCTTGCTTTGGATGTTCAGGCCTTGGCCAATCGTCTTGTGAGGTTGGATATTTCTGAGCCTAGCAGAGTGTTAGCTTGCACGGTTGCTCGTTCCTCACTATTAGAAGCGTATCCGCAAGCGGCAGTTTGAGGATCCCCATTTGTGTGTCTTGAGAGACACGGTGCAGCGTGGAGGTGCCAAGAAAGTAACCTTAGATGATGATGGTGTATTGAGATTGTAGGGGCGAGTTTGTGTGCCCAATGTTGATGGGATTCGAGAGTTGATCTTAACGGAGGCCCGCAGTTCTCGGTATTTTATTCACCCGGGTGCCGCGAAGATGTATCAGGATCTGAGGCAGCACTATTGGTGGCGTAAGATGAAGAAATACATCGTTGTGCATGTGGCTCGGTGTTTGAATTGTCAGCAGGTTAAGTACGAGCATCAAAGACCTGGTGGTCTATTTCAGAGGATTGCACTTCCCGAGTGGAAGTGGGAGAGGATTACAATGGATTTCGTTACTGGACTTCCGATGACTCGGAAAAAGTTTGATGCAGTTGGGTCATTGTTGATAGGCTGACCAAGTCAACGCATTTTGTTCCTGTTGCAGCCACCTATTCGTCCGAAAGGTTAGCCGAGATTTATATCAGGGAGATTGTTCGCCTTCATGGGGTGCCGCTATCTATCATTTCGGATCGGGGTACGCAGTTTACCTCGCATTTCTGGAGAGCGGTTCAGCGAGAGTTGGGCACCCAGGTTGAGTTGAGTACAACATTTCATCCCCAGACGGACGGTCAGTCCGAGAGGACTATTCAGATTCTTGAGGAC
The DNA here is from genome assembly GCF_000393655.2 of Nicotiana sylvestris. Taxonomy (NCBI): domain Eukaryota; kingdom Viridiplantae; phylum Streptophyta; class Magnoliopsida; order Solanales; family Solanaceae; genus Nicotiana; species Nicotiana sylvestris. Next base: position 143,472,498 of record NC_091066.1, read on the forward strand.
ATGCTCCGAGCCTGTGTCATTGATTTTGGAGGCTCGTGGGACCAGTTTTTGCCTTTAGCAGAGTTCACCTACAACAACAGCTACCAGTCCAGCATTCAGATGGCTCCGTATGAGGCGTTGTATGGTAGGCGATGTCGGTCTCCAGTTGGATGGTTTGAGCCGGGAGAGGCTCGATTATTGGGTACAGATCTGGTTCAGGAAGCCTTGGACAAGGTCAGGATTATTCAGGATAGACTTCGTACAGCTCAGTCCAGACAGAAGAGTTATGCAGACCGCAAGGTCAGAGATGTTGCTTTCATGGTTGGTCAGCGAGTATTGCTCCGTATATCGCCTATGAAGGGCGTGATGAGATTTGGGAAGAAGGGCAAGCTCAGCCCTAGGTTCATCGGTCCATTTGAGATTCTTGATCGTGTGGGAGAGGTGGCTTATAGACTTGCCTTGCCACCTAGCTTGTCAGCTGTGCATCCTGTGTTTCATGTATCTATACTCCTAAAGTATCGCGGAGATCCATCGCTCATGTTAAATTTCAGCACTGTCCAATTGGACAAGGATCTGTCATATGAGAAGGAGCCGGTGGCTATTCTAGACCGGCAGGTTCGACAGTTGAGGTCGAAGAGTTTTCCTTCGGTGCGTGTTCAGTGGAGAGGTCAGCCTCCTGAGGCATCGACCTGGGAGTCTGAGTCCGATATGCAGAGCCGTTATCCTCATTTATTTCCCGACTCAGGTACTTCTTTCTTTTGTCCGTTCGAGGACGAACAGTTGTTTTAGAGGTGGAGAATGTGACGACCCAAGGGGTCATCACCGTAATTCTTCCTTGTTCCGTGCTCCCGAGGCCTTGAAAACCTCGCTTTTAGTCGCCTCGATTTGCATGTGCAGTTCGGGCGTGTAGCCGGAAAGTTTTTATGTTAGAATATATGGATTTTGTGAAAAATTTGATAAATTTTGGTATTATTATGCATAATGTTGACTTCGGTCAATATTTTGGGTAAACGGACCCGGACCGGTGATTCGAAGATCCCGGAGGGTCCGTAGGAAAATATGGGACTTGGGCGTGTGCCCAGAATCAAATTCCGAGGTCCCAAGCCCGAGAAATGAATTTTTGAAAGAAATTATTTTCTGAAATTTGATATGAAAATTTGAAATGAAAAGGAGTTAGAAAATATAGGTATCGGGCTCGTATTTTGGTTCCGACGCCCGGTACAAGTCTTAAATATGTGTTAAGCACTATCTGTAAAGTTTGGCTAAAAACGGACGTCATATGACGTGTTTCGGACTTAAAATGGAGAATTTGAGTTATGAAAGTTGAAGAAAGAAAATCATGTGTTTGAGGCTTGATCCTATGTATATGATGTTATTAAGTCCGTAAGATGTTTTTAAGGTTGTGTGCATGTTTGGTTTGGAGCCCCGAGGGCTTGGGTGAGTTTTGAATGGGGCCCGGGAGGTCTTGGACTTAAGAAAATGCAGGTTCAGGTGTTGCAGACACGAGCGCGGCCGCGGTCATTTCCGCGCGGTCCGTGCTGGAGCCGCGCGACCGCGATGCATTTTTGTGCGGTCCGCGTGGCTGAGTCTGAGGGCTAGGGTTTCAGGTTAACCAGCGCGGCCGCGCACCAAAATAGTGCGGTCCACGCTGGAAGGGTTCAGAGAAGCCCCAATTTTTCTCCCACTCGGCGCGGCCGCAACACATTTTTGTGCGGTCCGCGCCAGGTCCTCAGAAAGGTATACAAGTTCGGAAAATCTCAGTCATTTTTCACTTTTCAAAAACCCAAAACCTAAGAGGCGATTTTCCAAACAACTTTTCTTCTCCAAAACGATTGGTAAGTGATTTCTAACTTAATTTCTTTATTCCTTAACATCTTTTAACATAATTTCAACTTCAAATCAAAGATTTTCATGGGGAAAATTGGGTGTTTTGGGTAGAACCTAGGTTTTCTACAAATTGAGAAGTTGGACCTCAATTTGGGGTCCGATTTAAAAACAAATCATATATTTGGATTCATGGGGGAATGGGTAACCGGGTTTTGGTCCGAACCTCGAGTTTCGACCACGTGGGTCCGGGGGTATTTTTGACCTTTTTGGGAAAAACCTTGAAAAATCTATTTTCATGCATTGGGGATGATTCATTTAGTAATTATTAATGTGATTAAGTAACTTATGACTAGATTCGAGCGGATTGGTGGTGGAATCAAGAGGTAAAGCTATACTAGAAGCGTGAGTTGAGTTTGGAGCATTCGAGGTAAGTGTTTGTTCTAACTTTGGCTTGAGGGAATAGGATTAGGATGATATTTGCTACTTGCTAATGTGGAGTACGGTGTATAGGCATGGTGACGGTTATATATGCACCGGAGTCTAGCATGACCGTGAGTCTTGATTGCTTTTAATTCGAATAATGTGACACAAGCTCCTTGTTTATTTGATGAGTTTCATATAATGTGAACGGTTGAGGTAAAATTGTGATTGGTGTACTTTTGGAGCGTTAGCTCGAACATGAATGTGTTAGTTGAGGAAGAATGGATTTAAAAAGGAGAATGTGTTGTGAATACTCCCTTGCCGGGATGTGTAGACTGATATATATATTCTCCCTTGTCGGGATATTTTGGGCTGTTAGCTGTACCCTTGCCGGGTTAAAGGTATTGAGTTGTTATTCTCCCCTGAAGGGGTCTACTATATGAAGTCAGATATTATGAACTATATTATGGGATCGTGTGGCACGTCGTCCACTTATATATGATATTATGGGATCGTGTGGCACGCCGTCCACTTATATATGATATTATGGGATCGTGTGGCACGCCGTCCACTTATATATGATATTATGGGATCGTGTGGCACGCCGTCCACTTATATATGATATTATGGGATCGTGTGGCACGCCGTCCACTTATATATGATATTATGGGATTGTGTGGCACGCCGTCCACTTATATATGATATTATGGGATCATGTGGCACGCCGTCCACTTATTTATGATATTATGGGATCGTGTGGCACGCCATCCACTTATATATGATATTATGGGATCGTGTGACACGCCGTCCACTTATATATATATATATATATATATATATATATATCATGGGAACCGGAGTCTCTTCTGCTTATTTCCGATATTTCATTTTTACCTGTTACTCCCCGATAGCATGTCCCCTCCTAGCTTTACTTTGTATTGTCTTGTTATTGTTTTTTTCTTGCACTTGTATATATATCTGTACAGGTTAATTGTAGTAGGTCCTGTTTAGCCTCGTCACTACTTTGCCGGGGTTAGTCCAGACACTTACCAGCACATAGGGTCGGTTGTGTTGATGCTACACTCTGTGTATTTTTGTGCACAGATCAGGGAGCAGCTTACGGACCACAGCAGTAGGATTTCTGGGAGCTATCTTCAGTCCAGGGACTCTCGAGGTAGCCTAGCTGGTGTTCGCAAGCCGAAGTCCCTTTCCATGTTTTTCGTTTGTTCATCTTGTATTAGACAAACATGATGTATTTTCTTTCAGACATTTTTTGTAGTATTCTGTAGTAGTCCGTGAGCTAGTGACACCAGACCTTGGGTAGTGATGTGTATTGAACTTCCGCACTTTTGGTTTTCAGTTGCTTTAGATTTAAAGTCTTCCGCTTAAATTTTGTCTCGTTTATTATATTGTTTGAAAGAAAGCTGGAAAGGTATTTTAAATATTTGGCTTGCCTAGCTCCGATAGTAGGCGCCATCACGACACCCGATGGTGGGAAATCCGGGTCGTGACACCAAATCTCTAACTTTTGAAAAACCTAGGTTCTACCCAAAACATCCAATTTCCCCCATGAAAATCATTGATTTTGAGTTGAAATCATGTGGAAAGATGTTAATGACTGAAGAAAATGAGTTAGAAATCACTTACCAATGTTTATGAGAAGAAAAGTTGTTTGAAAATTTGCCTCTTATGTTTTTGGGGTTTTGAAAAATGAAAAATAACTGAAAATCCCGTCTTAATATACCCCTCTCAGACTCCCTGTGTGGACCACACAAAATCAACTGCGGCCGCACAGTCACAGTGAACCTGTGCGGACCGCACAAGATCCACTACGGCCGCATAACCACCAGTGCGGACAACACAAAACAAGTGCGGACAGAACTAGCCATGTTTAAGCCTAAGACACCCCGGAAACCTATCTGAAACTCCCTCGAGCCCCCGGGGCTCCAAACCAAATATATACACAACCTAAAAAATATCCCACAGACTTATTCGTGTACTCATATCGCCAAATAACATCAGAAACATCGAATTAAACCTCAATATCAATGAAATTTATCAAAACTTCTTAAACATCAAATTTTGCATTTAAGGTCCGAATCACGCCAAATGGGTTCCGTTTCTTACCAAACTTTACTGACAACACATATAAATCATATCAAACCTGTACCGGGCTCCGGAACTATAATACGGGCCCGATACCACAGGTTTCACATAGCATTTCACTTTCAAAAACCTTTATATTTTTCAGAAAATAATTTCTTTCAAAAATTCATTTCTCTGGTTTGAGACCTCGGAATTCGATTTCGGGCATAGCTCAAGTCCCATATTTTCCTACGGACCCTCCGGGACCGTCAAATCATGGGTCCGGGTCTGTTTACCCAAAACATTGACCGAAGTCAAATTAATTCATTTTATAGTTAAAATTTATCATTTTTCACAGATTTTCACATTTAGGCTTTCCGGCTACACGCCCGGACTGCGCATGCAAATCGAGGTGATGTTAAAAGAGGGTTTTAAGGCTTCGGGACGCAAAATTTTATTTCAAAACAAGTGATGAAGGTCATCACAATTATTTCCTTCATTTTCTCCCCCTACCATACCTATGCTTGAAAATAATTAATCTTTTAAAAAAATTGTCATCTTGTTGTCCTTCTTTTAAATGTAATTTCTTCCAATGTAATTAGGGATGTCAATGGATATTTAAAAATTGACTAAACCGACCGAACCATACCTTACCGAACCGATTTTTAGCTTTCTTTCAATAAAATCGTAGGTTTTTTATATAAATCTATAACCGTACCGATAATTAGGGTAGGTTTTTTATTTTATGAAAATAAACCGAAAATATTCCGAACCGTACCGAATAAATTTACAATGTAAAAAATATATTTATATATTAAGTTTAAAAATAATAAAGCATTAAATTATGGGGCCTTGGAATTATGAAATAGTTACAAGCCAACAAGTAATTAAACTTAAAATCCTAATTCCAAACCTATTATGCTACTCCTATTGAAACTAAATTATTTTCAGCATATTCACTAGCAAAATACAAGGTATTGTAGCGATTATGAGTAGCAAACTACAATGTATTGAATATGTTTCCTTTCGTATAATTTAGATTTATCTTTTTGAATATTTAATTTTCTGTAGACTTTATTCTTGAGACCCAGCTTGGGTAATATCTTTCTACTCGTGTAATTTATATATTTTTTTTGTATTTGCTTAGTTTCTTTTATGCTTATGTAGAATAGTTGATAGATCTATACTCTAGCCATCTTTTATATTTTCTTAATTTATTATCTTTTAAACTGAAAAAATGTCTAGAGAGTTTTGCTAAGTCCTATAAAAGTATGTATGATTTGCATTCTACTTCTATTAGTGATTTTTACATGACATTTAAAAAAATTACCGAAGAGAAACCGACATGTTTGGGATGGTTTCGAAAAGTCTAATTTTGGTTATAAATAATAGAATAACCGAAAAATTGGTATGACACAAATTTTATAAAATAATCGGCCGAACCAAACCATTGACACCCCTAAATGTAATTCATGTGGGCGGCTTTCTAGCCATGCCACATGACCCTTTGGACGCGCCCTATGACGTCCTAGCAAACCTCCCAACGCCTAGCGCTATGGACGGCTCCGTGATCTTGGTTGCGCCAAGTGACAAGCGCGCATGTGCCTCTGTCACCCCATCGATAACCCTCGCCAGAGCCCAGCCACAGGCAGATGCCAACAGCGCCGCGCGCGCAGACCGTGATGCCAAAGACAAAGTTGCTGACAATGGACCTGTTTCTACCTTGTAGAAAACTAAGTCATTTTCATTGTAAATATAGAGTAGTTTTATTTCATGTACTCCCATTATGATTCTCTAGCTTAGTTAGGTCAAGTGTTGTAACTTTAGTTTATTTTTTTTTTAAGCACTATTAGGGGGATCAAACAATCAAACTTTCTAGCAAGCAAATAATTCTCTGTACTGGTATCTCTCCCCCTCGACACTGTGTTGCTTTTCTGTAATAACTTTCATTAATGCAATCATGATTTCTTTCATTCTCAATTCTCATTTCGGTTCTCTCAATTGCACTTGTCACGACCCGGATTTTCCACCTTCGGGATCATGACGGCGCCTAACCTTTCGGTTGCTAGGAAAGCCAACATATAGAAATTAAATAAGCTAACTCTTTAAGCAATTTGCTAAATGACAATAATATGAAACCTAACGAATTAATGAAATGCGAAAAGTTATAATTACCCAAATGCTTATACACGACTACCGAGAAACTGGTGTCACAATTCACGAACTTCTAAGAGTCACTATATAACAACCCGATATTTTTTTTTCTTTCAAAAATGAACTTTTGGATTATTTCCTTAGTTATAGTTTCGTATTAGATTATTTATTTATACTCATATACATATATTTTGGGCGATACTCAGAGAAAGAAGCAAGATATAGCCATGAGTACTTATTTAATAAATTCATACATTTATACACATTTTTGGCTCATACCTGACAATAAGGATAGGAGCATTAATTTGCATCTTTGAAAGGAATATAGATTAGTTAATTAAGTAGGCCCAACCTAAAATGCTCCGGACGTATTCTACATAGCTAATGTTTACAAATATACTTGGAGAAATAAAGTAAGCTATTTGATTTCCTATTTTATTTGTATCTAAGAAGTGCAGGGAAATCGTGGGAAAGTGGGCTAAGCCCATTCATTTTACAACTCTGTTTCAAGGGCCTAGAGGATACATAAGCAATAGGTTAATTTTATTAGCAATAGTAAGATTAAAGTAAAAGAAGCAGCACGCTACACGGATAACACATAGGTTACAACTTTGACAATTAAGAAAGAAAACGGGCTTCAATTTGGGTGCTTTACTAAGGCAGTAAATCGTGATGGAGTTTGGGGAAAGAGATACAAAGCATTGCTTTATCTGCATAAAGCTTGAACAAGAAAGCAAAGTCTACGAATTTGAAGTTTTTGGGGGAAGAAAAAAAATCGCATAAGAGATTGATCGGAGAAAGTTGTACAGATTGCTTGAGGTGAAGCGTTTGGTAATTCGACACAAGTACTCTTACCGCAGTTTGTGTTTTCATAACTTGCATGATTTACACATGATTTTTAATATGAATATGTTACCGATTATTTTGAGTTGCATGTGGGGCAAGTTTTTTACTCGATATGATACTGAAATAGTTATTTGAGATGATTACCGTGGTTTTAAATATTTTCGTTGTCACTAGATCTGTTTTACCGTTACTTGAATTTACTATTATCGAAATGATATTATATGATTTGATAAGAACCGAAATGCCCTATATTGTTTTTAAAATATTTTCTACGAGTATATATGGATTACAGAGACAAGCATAAATGGGAGTAGTCATTGAAGGATCCCGTAGCTAACGGCGGGTTCGTTAGACCTGATGCACCTTGTAATTACAGATTACCGTTATAGCCCTCGCTAGTGGGAAGGTAGAACTAGCATACCGTTACCGATTTCCCTTGAGTAGGGACTACCATTATATTTGACTTCTTGTGAAGAAGTCCACAGTTATACCGATTACATTATCCATTCATTGAAACCTCCCAAAATGTGAATATTGATATTATATAGTGGTTACCGAGGTGATTACTGAATTTTTAAATGTATTATACTACAAGATAAACATGATGAGACTGAAAATTATTTATTATTTCTGAAAGGGCATTCTTATGTTATTTTCTGTTTGATATACTAGCATGTTTTCTGACTTGTGCCCAATAAAAACGGTTGTGTTAAGTGTTATTACTCACTGAGCTAGCGATTCATTCCCCGATAATTTTTTTACGGAGACATAAGTTGACACATGCGAGGATTTTGTTAATTAGAGCGCCCAGGTTGATAGTTCATGGTGAGCCTCGCACTTGTTCGCGTGGGCGGAGATTTCATTTATTGTTATGGTCTTTTCTTTGAGTTCTTAGAGTCGCTCCATAGTCATTCTTTTAGGGTCATGAGTATTATTTTATTAATATAGTCTTATGTTGAGTATCGTTCTTTATTATCAAAGTTGGAGATAAATTAGTATTTTTGGTTGTTAGTGGGTTGATTGGTAATAATGGAGACTCGTTTTGGTTGATTGATAAGTTGTCGATTATTTGGTATGATATTAGGATGTTTGGTTGTTGATTTGAGACAGGAAATTTTTTGGGATAGTCCAAAAACAGGGAAAACTCTGCTCGATTTTCTGTAAAATACATATGAGGCTTACTTGGGGGCACTCGCTCCTAAGTGCCGGTCATGATCCTAAATTGGGTCGTGACACTCTACCAGATTTTTTGTAAAATACCGATGAAGCTTACTTGGGGGCACTTGCTCCTAAGTGTCGGTCATGATCCTAAATTGGATTGTGACAAAGTTGATATCAGAGCTTAGGCTTTAAGTCTCGAGTCATGGAGCAATGTTTAGTAGAGTCTTGTTCATGGTATGTAGGCGCCCATACTTATGATCTTGAGGCTACTGAACATATATGAATGTTTTCTCTTCTTTCATTCCTTATTCGTGCGTTAATTTGAATTGAGTTTAAACTTGGGATGACCTTTTCGCAGAAGGCTAGGACACACATACTCTCCTCTGCTAGACGAAAGTAATATGTGTGCAGCTAGGAATGAGGTGGCCATAACCCAGAATTTTCAGTGAGATGCTAGAGGGCTTGTTATAGAGAAAGATGTGGTGACTATACCACCTGATACGATAAGAACTGTATCAAAGATTCAATAAGAGTTTATACCCGTGAAATGAATGAGGAATTATGAGAAAGCTAAGGAAATCCAAGTTGTGAGTTTTTTTCAGTAGAATAGATAAACCACGCTTTTCTGAGTTTGTAGTGAAATACTAAACATGTGCTACAAATACTAGTAGCATGGAAGTGTGTTGTATACATATATATATATATTAGTATTGGTAATTAACATAGTCAAACCCATTTGGGTCTAAATGGCAGTTGGAAGGGAGGGATTGAATGATATTTGTTAAGGGAGATTATGCATTGCTTTGTCATTAAATTTGAGATGACCTTTTGTATGTATATTGTTTTCACCTATGCATGATCACAATCGATAAAGGTAAGCGTAAAGCTAAGAAAGAACAAAATAAGAATTTAGTTTAATAGGCCCTACGAAACTTTTAAAAAAAAAAAGTTGACTAGCGCCCCATTGACCTTACACATACAGTTACTTTCCACAGCTCAATGTGAGAAGTTTTAAATATGTATGAACAGTAAAGTGTCATAATGATATGATTATCTTCTAAGAGCGAATTATCCAATGCTCAAGCTTGTGAATATAAACTTCATTTATGAGTTTGGCAGGGAGAGAAAAGAGTTGCGCGAGAAATGTAAGAAGTATAACAAATTAGCCATGTTTAGATTGTGGGTCTTGGTGGTGAAAGATATTTTGAGGAAAGTAGTTAAACAATTTACTCAACTTCATGTCTCTTGAAGAGATTTGATAGTATTAGTAATATCACGATAGTAGTGTTATACATGTGACTTTGGAATAAGCATACATAATCCAAGTGCATTAAGTATAAGTATGATAATGGAACTACATGATGCAAATAGTAAGAGATTGAGTATGAAACTTAACAAAGTGACATGATTAGCCATTAAAGTAAGGGTAAGACGTGGAATATTGAGACATCTATCACAAAAAAAAAATCAGTTCACATGATTTTGTTAACATACATTATGTTTAGTGTAGAATATATTTGAGGAAGATGAGCAACATATTATGAGGTGATACAAAACCTAATGATAAAGAGAGGATTTGGGTGCTTTAGATATACTATTTGTGGTTTCAACCCAAGTGAGGAAGTCTTACTATGATTGACCGATGTATCTGACGTGTGAATACAATTTAGAGTTGTGAGTACTTACGAACTTTTTAGAACTTACCATGATTTACTTGAGGTTATCTTGAGCTTGGAGTGGATGACTTCATATTTCCCTATGCTTGCTTCCCATGAAAAGTTTGTTGATTTTTTTTTTGGTTGAGCCTAGTACAAAGATTCACGTGGTATATCTATAGGCAAAATTGCCTCGTCAGTAAACGGTCTATATGTGATAAGTGAATAGTATGTATTTTATTACTATAAGGGGTTTTGGCATTGAATAGTCGGCCATAGAGTTAGTCTTTGTGGTTAATGAATTTTCCGAATATGTTTCAGAGGACTTATCGAGCGTACCAATTATTGAGGAGATAGACTTAGGTATTAATATATTTCTAGAAACTTATTCTATTTTTATTCTATATTATAGAATGGCTTTGTGCGGTCAAAGGAATAAATGCTAAAAAGAAGGGGTTTCAAGGTTTTGGGGTTAAGAGGTCACCGTACCAAGTATATTGCTTTTGAGATGCTGAAGTTCTGTTGGTTTAGAGAGACGCTGGAACTATGCATTGGTTTATCGATAAATTAACAAATAACTTAGAGTGTCATAAAGGGCAAGTATCTTTTTCAATACATAGATGATTTGTGCCCTCGGTTACAAGGTGTTACCTCAAATTCTAAAATAGAGTTGTGACCCATATACAATAAGCGAAAGATAAAAGAGTTGTATATTTCAAAGAACATATTCGAAGATTTGTTATGGTTTGTGGATATTTGATGATATCTTTTGCGTAGTCGAAGGCACTAATAATTGACATGGACTAAATAAACTGAGTATTAATTTTTTTTTTCTTTGCCTTCTAATTATCATATTCGTTATGACACATGAAAATAGTTTGGGAGTTGATAAAAGCATATACAACGGTTGAGGAAGGTCCTATCGGTATCATAATGTTAGAACTTAAATACAGAAGGCTAGAAGCGTGAACTCAATTTTTTATTTAAGTCTCGTGGTGTCTAGTAAAAAAGGGTGACAAGTGAACTGGTATTAAGCTTTATAAGAAAATAGTATGTGTGGCATTATAGTAGTATTTGTTCGAGCGAGCAAGTTATCCAGTATGGAAGTCCTAAAATTATTAGGGCTAGTGATAAGCTTTTAGAGATGAGATCCACATGACAGTGCCCAAAAGTCATATGCCTTTCATGGTCGGACCAACCCAACCGACAATTTCCGACAAGTCTTTCTGAATTAGAAGAGCAAGAAGCGGAATAGAAGAAAACTTTCTTTCTCTTTATGGATAAACAATTCATTTTCAAATATAGTTGGGGCATCCGGTTACCTTTGCGGACCCCCGCCGCTTGCTTTTGCGCTATTGTTACTTACGACGTCTCTTCTCTTATGCAATTCCTGACTAGTCGTAGTTTTTTTAAGGACCAGAATAAGAGGTTTCGGCTTTTCGGGGTATTTAACATAAACTTATTTTTTTTAAAGAAAAAAAAAAGATCGATATGAATCCTCTATTAAAAATAACGCTATAACTAAAGAATTGATGAGTTTACACCGTAATAGTTGACTTGAGAAAATCTGCATTCGAGGAGATACATGTTCATTATATTAAGTGCCTTCTAGATCCACAAATATGCATTGAGATTAGAAGAAAAAAGAGAGCTTACAACGGCAGAGGGCGATACAAGACATTATAGATTTCGCTCCTTCACAATTGAACTATTAAAGGCGAGTGTTAGAAACTCATAAATTTACCGCAAGCATGGTTGCTTCTAAGAGAAATTGAAAATAGATAATTATAGACTTTATAGTTAGTCTACACATTCGTTAAGTTAGTTGTGATCGTAGTTTAGGTGATTGTAATAGGCTTAGTGAGATCGTGCGCCTGACTCTGTCTGAATTGTTTATACAATAAACTAACTTTTGTAGCAATCTGAACGAGAGATAGTGCAATGGCAAGAGATGTCCGTATCGTTATGCGTCACAAGAGTAATAGTGGATTTAGCATTAACGTAGGGGTGTGAGGATGTGTTCCAGCACCGTCGTGCATAAGAGTGTCATGTAGGGGGTGTATGGATATGTTCCATCGCCGCTGTATGTGAGACATATTTAGGAGTATTTGAAGGTGTTCCAGCACTTCTATATGTATAATTTGTGGATATGTTTTATTGGAGGATTGGGGCTGTGGCGCTTGGATATGTTCCAGCGCAATGAAGGTGTGGGAAAATATAAGCATCCAGTCCAACACGAGCCGTACATATATTACCAGTGAGTGATTCATGATTAGTTGCTTTTAACCACGGTCCTACATGATAATAGCTACTAACTCGATATGAGATCTTATCATTTGAATATGGGACAACTTTGGACAGTATAGAGCAGATAAGGGTTCATGAAAGAAAAAAATAATATTTTGAAGGCTTCTCCCATAAAAGAGGTTAAAATATGTCGTAAAGAAAGGATACGTTCATGACCATAGACATATAATTCATCTCGAGGAAGTGAAACTAATTGAAAATATGACTTATGAGGAAGGTTCAATATCTAACGTTGATAAACAAGTGTGGTAGACAAGCTCGAAGCAGGTTGCTTAAGTGAAAATGTTATTGCGTATATTCAATTGAGAAAGCTAAATGAGAGTACGAGAAAAAAACATGCGAAGCATGTACCATAATTGTTTGAGAAGTCGGGCATATTTTCTAACTAGTTCGAGGACGAACGCTTATTTAAGTGGGGTAAAATGTAACGACCCGATATTTTTATTTCTTTCAAAAGTGGACTTTTGGATTATTTCCTTAGTTATAGTTTCGTATTAGATTATTTATTTATACTCATATAAATATATTTTGGGTGATACTCAGAGAAAAAAGCAAGATATAGCCATGAGTACTTATTTAATAAATTCATACATTTATACACATTTTTGGCTCATACCTAACAATAAGGATGGGGAGCATTAATTTGCATGTTTGAAAGGAGTATAAATTAGTTAATTAAGTAGGCCCAACCTACAATGCTCCGGACGTGTTCTACATAGCTAATGTTTACAAATATACTTGGAGAAATAAAGTAAGCTATTTGATTTCCTATTTTATTTGTATCTAAGAAGTGTAGGGAAATCGTGGGGAAGTGGGCCAAGCCCATTCATTTTACAACTCTGTTTCAAGGGCCTAGAGGATATATAAGCAATAGGTTAATTTTAGGGATTTTTACCTATCTATACCATATATCAAATCTTATTACCAAAAATGTTCATAATTTGTTATTTACCCGTGTAGTCCACACTTTTACTATAAATTATATACCAAATTCAAAAATAGGTAGATTTTGCCATAAAAAAAGCCCTAAAATGAAGGCACCAGATCTGCGTGTGATTCTGTCAACATCAAATTCGAATTGCTGCGTAATTCTCTCCTTCCTCAACGGAAAGAGATCTCTCTTCTCTCACTCAACTACAATTCTCAAAAAACGCAAGCTACTGAAGCTCCAGTAATCAAACGGAAAGGAGATTTCTGTTCTTCATCTTCATCTTCATCTTCATCTTCATCTGTTCTTCCATATATTTTCCACCATTGATAGCCATTAAAAAGCTTGAAAGCTTTGAATTCAAATTTGGGTTTTCAAAAATCATTATTTGTTTGGATTGGGTGTTGTTGTAAATAATTCGGAATATGTTTAGGAGTTTAGATCTCAATTTTGAGGGGTTTTGGTGAAGATTAGACTTGGTTTTGACTGAATTTTAGATTGAAACTCGAAGAAGAAGAAGAAAAAGACGTATTTCCAGAAATTGTAGATAAATTGTAGTTAAATTGTAGAATTGTAGATATATTGTAGATAAATTGTAGATAAATTGTAGATGAATTGTAGATTGGGAAGACTAAAACTTCTACAAATCTTCTACAATTATGTCGAAAATGCCAATTATGCTACAATTGAAATGAGAATTTGGATATTAAAATTCAATGTATCTATTTTGTAGATATCTTGTAGATAAATTGTAGATTATTTGTATTCTGATTGTAGATGCATTATTTTCTGTTTTCACAAATCCAAAACGACTAAAGCTTCTACAAAATCTTCTGCAAAAAACAGTCTACAATTTATCTACAATTTTTCTAATTTGACTACAATTTGACTACAAAATATCTACAAATTCTGGAAATATGTCTTCTTCTTCTTCTTCTTCGAATTTCAATCGACTGTGTTAACCAGTAACCTTCAACCACTGCCCAAAAAAAAAAGAGGTCAAAGAATTTCGAACTCTCTGCCATTATTATTTCCAGTGGGAATTCAAGCGGTTGGATCAAAGAATTTAAAATTTTCTTGTGAATCTGAAAATATGATATTCTTCGACGGTGGTGGGCAGTTGGGGATGATCAACGAGAGGAAGCATAGGAGCATCGTGAGTTGTGTGTGTGTTGTGAACAGTTGAGATGAAAGGAAAGAGAAAGTGGGAAGATACAATCCTATAATTATGCCTAATATAAATGAACCCTTAATTATATCCCTAATTTGAATTATGGTATAGAAATGGTAATTTGATATGCTTAAATGTAATAAACACAAACCTTAAACATTGAGGGTAATAAGGTTTGATATATGGTATAGATAGGTAAAAATCCCTTAATTTTATTAGCAATAGTAAGATTAAAGTAAAGGAAGCAGTACGCTACACGGATAACACATAGGTTACAACTTTGACAATTAAGAAAAAAAAGGGGCTTCAATTTGGGTGCTTTACTAAGGCAGTAAATCGTGATGGAGTTTGGGGAAAGAGATACAAAGCATTGCTTTATCTGCATAAAGCTTGAACAAGAAAGCAAAGTCTACGAATTTGAAGTTTTTGGGGGAAGCAAAAAAATCGCAAAAGAGATTGATCGGAGAAAGTTGTACAGATTACTCGAGGTGAAGCGTTTGGTAATTCGACACAAGTACAGTGAGTAGTAATCTTACCGCAGTTTGTGTTTTCATAACTTGCATGATTTACACATGATTTTTAATATGAATATGTTACCGATTATTTTGAGTTGCATGTGGGGCAAGTTTTTTACTCGATATTATACTGAAATAGTTATTTGAGATGATTACCGTGATTTTAAATATTTCCGTTGTCACTAGATCTGTTTTACCGTTACTTGAATTTACTGTTATCGAAATGATATTATATGATTTGATAAGAACCGAAATGCCCTATATTGTTTTTAAAATATTTTCTACGAGTATATATGGATTACAAAGACAAGTATAAATGGGAGTAGTCATTGAAGGATCCCGTAGCTAACGGCGGGTTCGTTAGACCTGATGCACCTTGTAATTACAGATTACCGTTATAGCCCTCACTAGTGGGAAGGTAGAACTAACATACCGTTACCGATTTCCCTTGAGTAGGGACTACCATTATATTTGACTTCTTGTGAAGAAGTCCACAGTTATACCGATTACATTATCCGTTCATTGAAACCTCCCAAAATGTGAATATTGATATTATATAGTGGTTACCGAGGTGATTACTGAATTTTTAAGTGTATTATACTACAAGATAAACATGATGAGACTGAAAATTATTTATTATTTCTGAAAGGGCATTCTTATGTTATTTTCTGTTTGATATATTAGCATGTTTTCTGACTTGTCCCCAATAAAAACGGTTGTGTTAAGTGTTATTACTCACTGAGCTAGCGATTCATTCCCCGCTAATTTTTTTACAGAGACAGCAGTTGACACATGCGAGGATTTTGTTAATTAGAGCGCACAGGCTGATAGTTCATGGTGAGCCTTGCATTTATTCGCGTGGGCGGAGATTTCATTTATTGTTATGGTCTTTTCTTTGAATTCTTAGAGTCGCTCCATAGTCATTCTTTTAGGGTGATGAGTATTATTTTATTATTATAGTCTTATGTTGAGTATCGTTCTTTATTATCAAAGTTGGAGATAAATTAGTATTTTTGGTTGTTAGTGGGTTGATTGGTAATAGTGGAGACTCATTTTGGTTGATTGATAAGTTGTCGATTATTTGGTATGATATTAGGATGTTTGGTTGTTGATTTGAGATAGAAATTTTTTTGGGATAGTCCAAAAACAGAGGAAACTCTGCCCGATTTTCTGTAAAATACCAATGTAGCTTACTTGGGGGTACTTGCTCCTAAGTGCCGGTCATGATCCTAAATTGGGTCGTGATACTCTGCCCAATTTTCTGTAAAATACCGATGAGTCTTACTTGGGGGAACTTGCTCCTAAGTGTCGGTCATGATCCTAAATTGGGTCTTGACACACTACAAATACTAATGGAAAGAAAATACAACTGTCTTTGAATTAAAGAAAAAACAATAAACTGGAATAACTAGAAGGGGATGCCAGGGTCTAGAACGCCGGCAGATCTACCTTGGGTCTCCTGTAGGACTGAAGGCGGCACGTCAGCTCGGGTCAACACGGTCCAGCACCGAAATTTGCACAGAAAGTGCAGAGTGTAGTATCAGTACAACCGATCCCATGTACTGGTAAGTGCCGAGCCTAACCTCGGCGAATTGGTGACGAGGCTAGGACAAGACAATAACATGAACCTGTGCAGTTAAATCATATACGAGAAAATAATAACAAATGGAAACTAAGCAGATAATAACGGGAAGGGGGAAATCATGCTGAGGGGAATATCAGATCCTGAAAATAGTAACAGTAAAGAAACACAGTAAATAACATGCTTTGCACCAACAACAGTAATAAATATAGCAAAACAAGTGCACGACATCACCCTTCGTGCCTTTACTCTCATCCTCACCATAAGAAACAATAGAAATGGCCCGACATCACCCTTCGTGCATTAACTCTCTCATAACATGGCACGGCATCACCCTTCGTGCATTATCACTCACAGAATATGGCACTGCATCACCCTTCGTGCATAATCACTCATAGAACATGGCACAACATCACCCTTCATGCATTATCACTCACTCACAAAATATTGCACGACATCACCCTTCGTACTTTAACACTCCCTTACTAAAATAATGAACAATAACAACATGGAGATAGAAAATATCAAGAACCAGTCTTACTTCAACATGTAATTCCACAATACCAACCTCAACTCTGAGTCAATACTTAAACAATACCAAATTCCGTAAAACATGATAAGAGTTGCTCAACACAGGGAAATACAAGTCTAAACATGAATAATATGATTAAAGAGCACAACCGTTACAAGAATAAGTCTCACTCGCATGCTATGACTCGACAACAACGTATAGGTGCTTGTCACCTCGCCTATACGTTGTACTCAACACCCAAACACGTAGCAAGTAGGCATTTAATACTTAATCCCTCAAGCCAGGGTTAGACACAATACTTGCCTCGCTCCAAAGGCCAAACTCAAAGCTCAATCATAGCTTTTCCCTTCACACAAGCCTCCGGACCAATAGAATCTAGCAAATTACCAACCAAACAATTCAATTTAAGCTTTAGGAACTACCCACGATAGCAAGGAATTCAATTTAGGCTATTTTTTAAAATGTCAACAAAAGTTAACACCCAGGCCCACATGGTCCAAACCCAAAATTCGAACCAAAACTCGATTACCCATTCACCCCTAAGCCTGGATATACAATTGGTTTTGGAATCCGACCTCAATTTGAGGTCTAAATCCCCAAATTTCGAAATTCCTAAGTTCTACCCAAAAATCCCAAATTCCACCATGAAAACCCCTAGATTCTAGGATGATATCTTGTAAAAAGAAGTAAAAGATTGAAAGAAATGAGTTAAAAATCACTTACTAATGATTTGGGAAGAAAAAGTGTTTGGAAAATCGCCTCTTGTAGTTTAGGTTTTGAAAATTTGGAAAATGAATCAAAAATCCCGTCTAAGTCCCTTTTTACATAGCTGCAGATGTCGCATTTGCGGCCTGAGCTTCGCAAATGCGAAGCTTGCAATTGCAAAGGCGCCATCACAAATGCAAAGCCCTTCACAATCCTGCTGCCTTTGCAAATGCTAGGAAAGTGTCGCAATTGCGATCACTGACCTCGCAAATGCGAACAAAAGATTGCATTTGTGATCCTGACCCTTCCCAGACTCTCTTCGCAATTGCAAAGATAACCTCGCAAATGCGAGAACTGATGGCCTAGCCTTGTAATCGCAATTGTGATGAAGGCCTTGCAAAGGCAGAACCTGTAGGGTTCACAATTGCGATGTCTGATCTTGCAATTGCGAGATCAGGGGCCTGCAACAAGCTGAAGCACACCAACTATTTTTCCTAAGTTCCAAATCACTCTGTAGCCTATCCAAAACTCACCCGAGCCCTCGGGGCTCCAGACCAAACATACACACGAGTCTTAAAATATCATACAAATTTGCTCGCGCAATCAAATCGCCAAAATAACACCTAGAATTACGAATTTAGCACCAAATTGCATGAAATCTTCAAGAAAGTTTTAAAACTTCTAACTTTTCAACCATAAGGTCCGAATCACATCAAATCAGTTCCGATTCTCACCAAATTTCATAGATAATTTATAAATATCATAACGGACCTGTACCGAGCTCAAAAACCAAAATACGGGCCCGAAACAAACAAGATCAAATTCTTTAAATTATTATATTTTTAGCCTTTTCAATTTTATTCAAAAACTCATTTCTCGGGTTAAGGACCTCAGAATTTGATTTCGGGCATACGCCCAGGTCCCATATTTTTATACGGACCCACCAGGACCGTTAAAACATAGGCCCGAGTCCATTTACCCAAAACATTGACCGAAGTCAACTAAAATTAATTTTTTAAGCCAAAAATTATTATTTTTTCAGTTTTTCCACATAAAGCCTTTCGAGAAGAATGCCCGGATTGTGCACTCAAATCGATGAGGGATAAAATGAGGTTTTTAAAGCCTTGGAACGCAAAATAAAATTTTAAATCATAAGATGACCTTTTGGGTCATCACATTCTCCACCTCTAAAACAATCGTTTGTCCTCGAACGGACATAGAAAAATACCTGAGCTAGGAAAAAGTGGGGATATCTACTCCGCATATCGGACTCGGACTCCCAGGTAGCTGCCTAAACAGGATAACCCCTCCACTGCACACGAACTGAAGGATAACTCTTTGATCTCAACTGACGAATCTGCCGGTCTAGAATAGCCACCGACTCCTCCTCATAAATCAAATCTTTGTCCAACTGGACAGAGTTGAAATCGAACACGTGGGATGGATCACTGTGATACTTTCGGAGCATGGACACATGAAATACCAAATGAACTGCTAATAAACTAGGCGGCAATACAAGCTCGTAAGACACCTCACCCACTCTCTGAAGAATGTCAAAAGGTCCAATGTACCTAGGGCTCAATTTGCCCTTCTTTCCAAATCTCATCACACCCTTTATGGGTGACACACGAAGCAACACTCTCTCTCCGACTATGAATACGATATCACGGACCTTACAATTGGCATAACTCTTCTGCTAGGACTGAGCTGCACGAAGTCTATCCTGAATGATCTGGACCTTATCCAAGGCATCCTGTACTAAATCTGTACCCAATAACCGAGCCTCCCCCGGCTCAAACCATCCAATCGGCGATCGACACTGTCTATCATATAATTCCTCATAGGGAGCCATCTGGATGCTCGACTGATAACTGTTGTTGTAGGCAAAATTCGCTAACGGAAAGAACTGATCGCAAGAGCCTCTAAAGTCAATAACACAAGCGTGAAACATATCCTCTAAGATCTGAATAGTACGCTCAGACTGTCCGTCCGACTAAGGGTGAAATGTTGTGCTCAGATCGACCTGTGTACCTAACCCACGCTATATTGCCCTCCACAAATGCGAAGTGAACTACGTACCTTGATAAAAAATGATAGACACGGGCATACCGTGAAGACGGATGATCTCACGGATATAAATCTCTGCTAGCCGCTTTGAAGAATAGGAAACTGCCACATGAATGAAATACGGTGACTTGATCAGCCTGTCCATAATGACCCAAACTGCATCGAAATTCCTTAGAGTCCGTGGGAGTCCAACAACAAAATCCATAGTGATACGCTCCCACTTCCACTCAGGAATCTCTATCCTCTGGAACAAGCCACCAGGCCAGTGATGCTCGTATTTTACTTGTTGACAATTTAAACACCGAGCCACATATGCAACTATATCCTTCTTTATCCTCCTCCACCAATGATGTTGCCGCAAGTCCTGATACATCTTGACGGCGCCTGGATGAACAATACTGGGAACTGTAGGCCTCCTCTAGAATCAACTCACGAAGCCCATCCACATTAGGCACACAAACACGACCCTGCATCCTCAAAACTCCATTATCTCCCATTGTAACCTGCTTGGCATCTCCGTGTCGCACTATGTCCCTAAGGACAAGCAAATGAGGGTCGTCATACTGACGCTCCCTGATATGCTCAAACAAATAAGACTGAGCGATTATGCAAGCTAAAACACGACTGGGCTCAGAAACATCCAACCTCACAAATTGTTTGGCTAAATCCTAAACATCTTGTGCAAGCGGTCTATCACCGACTGGAATATACACAAGGCTACCCATACTAGCTGATTTCCTCGTGAAGCATTGGCCACCACATTGGCTTTCCCGGGATGATATAAGATGGTCATATCATAGTCTTTCAAGAGCTCTAACTACCTTCTCTGCCTCAAATTGAGCTCCTTTTGTTTGAACAAATACTGCAAAATCTTATGATCCGTGAACACCTCACATGGCATGCCATATAGATAATGCCTCCAAATCTTCAACGCGTGAACAATGGCTGCCAGATCTAAATCATGAACTGAATAATTCTTCTCATGAATCTTCAGCTGCTATGAAGCATATGCAATAACCCTGCATCAATACTACACCAAGTACAATAAGAGATACATCACAATATACAGTATAAGGTCCTGAAACTGTGGGCAACACTAACACTAGTGCCGTAGTCAAAACAGTCTTGAGCTTCTAAAAGCTCGCCTCACACTCGTCAGACCATCTGAACGGGGCACCCTTCTAGGTCAACCTGGTCAGGGGGGCTGCTATAGATGAAAACCCTTCCACAAACCGACGGTAGTAACCCGCCAATCCCAAGAAACTATGGATCTCAGTAGCTGATGTGGGTCTGGGCCAGTTCTTGACTGCCTCAATCTTCTTCGGATCCACTTGAATACCCTCTGCTGATACAACATGGCCCAAGAAAGCAACTGAACTCAACCAAAACTCTCATTTTGAAAACTTTACATATAACCGGTTGTCTCTCAAAGTCTGAAGAACGGTCCGAAGATGATGCTCATGCTCCTCCCGGTTGCGGGAGTATATCAAGATATCGTCAGTGAAGACAATCACAAAGGAATCCAAATAAGGCCTGAACACTCAGTTCATCAAATCCATCAACGCTACTGGGGTATTTGTCAACCCAAACGACATCACTAAAAACTCATAATGCCCATACCGAGTCCGAAAAGCTATCTTAGGGACATCGGATGCCCTAATCCTCAACTGATGGTAACCAGATCTCAAATCAATCTTCAAAAACACTTTGGCACCCTGAAGCTGATCAAATAAATCATCAATCCTCGGCAATGGATACTTATTCTTGGTGTTGACTTTGTTCAACTACCGATAATCTATGCACATCCTCATCAATCCATCTTTTTTCTTAACAAACAACACTGGCACACCTCAGGGCGAGACACTAGGTCAAATAAATCCCTTATCATGCAAATCTTGCAACTGCTCCTTCAATTCTTTCAACTCTGGCGGGGCCATACGGTATGGCAGAATGGAGATGAACTGAGTGCCTGGAGCCAAATCAATGCAAAAGTCGATATCCCTATCGGGTGGCATCCCCGACAGGTCTGCAAGAAATACCTCTGGAAACTCACGAACAACTGGTACAGAATCCATGGAAGGAACCTGTGTAACCCAAAATGTCACCTTTAAATTAAATAACTATCTCAGTATTTTAAGACTTTGAAAAGCGATATCAATAATTTCTCAACTTGTGTTTGCAGTCCATATAATTTTCCGGAAGGTTTTTATGTGAAAAATGAATTAAATTGTGAATTAGAGTTTTAAAATTCAACTGAGTTGACTTCGGTCAACATTTTGAGCAAACGAACCCGGATCCAAGTTTTGACCATTTCGGTAGTTCCTTATCGTGACTTGGGACTTGGTCATATGCCCAAAATCGAATTCGGAGGTCCCTAGCTCAAATTATCGCCATTTAACGAAATCTAGAAATCTAAGGCTAAAGATTTCTTAAGTTTGACCGGAGATTTGATTTTTGAGCAAATAACCCCGGAATGGAATTTTGATGATTCCAATAGTTTCGTATGGTGTTTTGGACTAAGAGAATGTTCGGATTTGGATTTGGAAGTCCGTAGGACAATTTAACGCATTTTGGCAAAAGTTAGAAATTTGAAGGTTTTTGAGAAGTTTGACCGAGAGTTGACTTTTTGACATTGAGGTTGGATTCCAATTCAGGAAGTTGGAGTAGGTCCGTAATATCGAATGTGACTTGTGCGCAAAATTTGAAGTCATTTCGGAATGATTTTGGTAAGGGTTTAGACACTTAGTCTCTTTCAAGGAAGCTTAAGTTGGAAAAGTCAACTGGATATTGACTTATGTATTAGAGGGCTCGGATGTGAGTTACGATGGTTAGATTTTCTCCGGGAGATGATTTGTGACTTAGGAGCGCGATCGGAATGGGTTTTGGAGTTGCAGAGAAGATTAGGCTTGAATTGGCGAAGTTGATATTTTGGCGATTTCCGATTGATAAGCGAGATTTTGATATAGGGGTCGTAATGGAATTCCGAGAGTTGCAATAGCTTTGTTGTGTCATTTGATACGTGTATGAAAAATTTCATGTCATTCGGACGTGGTTTGATTGGGGTTTTGATCAAAAGAGTAATTTAGAAGATTTTGAAATTCTTAGGCTTGAATCCGATTCGAATTTAGTGTTGTGATATTGTTTTGAGCATTCCGAAGGTTGGAACAAGTTTGAATAATGTTATGGGATATGTTGGCATATTTGTTTGATGTCCCAGTAGCCTCGGTTGAGATTCGGGTGGTTAAACGGACTATTTCATCTTTGGAAAAGTTGCAGATTTTTTTGAGCTTCAGCTATGCACCAGAAAATTTCTGGTGCGAGGAGTCCAGTATGAAGCTTATATCTTGAAATCTATAAGGAATCAGGAAAATTGGAAAACATGAATGTTGTAGCTCTTGTATTCTAGTTTCCAGAAAGTTAAACCATTCAGGACTGGGATAGTTTAGCAGAAAGTTATGATGGATCGAATATGGCTGGTGGATCAGTTTTAATAGAATTTTTTGATGCATTTTAGAAGCTCATACCTCGGAATATATAAAGAGTTATATGACGTACAACCTATCAAATGAAAGATCTTCGAGTCTAGTTTTTAAATATTCAAACCGTTTGTCATTGGGATATTTACACAAGGCGTTATACGCATTTTAACAGAAGGTATACAACAGGGAAAATGGTAAGAGGATGTACAACCTGCACAGCGCAAGGTGCACCTCGATGAAGCCGGGGCAGAATGTTTTTAAGTCCTTTTGCCCGCGATTTGGGTCCATTTTTCAGCCATAGTTGATCATTTTGAGAGATTTTGTAGGAGATTGAAGAGGGATTCAAGGAGAAACATTTGGAGGTAAGAATTTCGGACCTAAAATTCGTTTATATTGTGAAATCCACCTAGAAAATCATTGAATTCTTGCTAAAAATGGAAGAAATATGGCTTGGGATTTTGAGATTCTAATTGGGGATTTGGAGGACCATTTGGGGTCAGATTTGAGAACTTTTGGTATGTATGAACTTGTGGGGAGATAAGGAACTCGTTGATGTAAAAATTTCTGAATTTTGAGAAGTGGGCCCGGGGCTCGGGTTTTGCTAATTTTGGGATTTTTGATGTTTTTCGATTGTTTTTGCTTGGGCTTTGTTCCCTTAGCATATTGTGACGTATTCGTTCTAATTTTGGATAGATTCGACGCGCGTGGAGGTCAATTCGAGGGGCAAAGGCATCGCGAGCTAAAGAATTAGCCAGTTCGAAGTGAGTAATGATTGTAAATGATGCTCTAAGGGTTTGAAACCCCGGATTGCATATCGTAGTGCTATATTGATGTGAGACACACGTTTGATGATGAGCGTGTGGTCGTATACTATCAGGGATTGTGACTTGGTCCATCCCGCATTGATGACGAGTGTGTGGTCGTATTTGAGTAAGACTTATTTGTTTTCATTATGCTTTGGGCTAATTGCCATAATTGGGCTTCGTGCCAACTATTTGAATCCTTCGGGGATTTTTACTACCATTTCCTCACTGTTTGACTTATTACTTGAACTCAGTCCTGTTATTTTTCCATTGTTTTACTACTCAACCATTTTACTCAGTTTTGAGATTTAAATAATATTCTAAATGATGTTTTGGGCTGAGAAAATTGTTTTACTATTGCCCGAGGGGCTTGTGATGATTTTGGACTGATTAAAGGCTGAGGGCCTAGTTGTGAGGATACACTGGTACTGATATGAGGCCGAGGGCCTGAGATACTTATATACGCCACGAGGTGGCTTGATTGATATGAGGCAGAGGGCCTAGATTTGATGCCACGAGATGGCTTGATATTGCGCTTGGGCCGTAAGGGGCCCCTCCCGGAGTCTGTACATCCCCAGTGAGCACGGGTACCCATTGTGTTCTGATATTGAGCATGAGGGTCTGTTACTGTTCTGATAATGAGCCCGAGGGGCTGGTACTATTCTGAGATATTGTCGAGGGGCGTCTTTGTTGATACCTATGCCTGAGGGGTGAATTTCCATTTGTTACTCACTTGTAAACTACTTGTTTTACTTGTTGGAAAAAGGGATTTTTACTTGACTTTTCACTGTTTTACTATTTAATGTGATTTTACTGCTTCAGTATGGAATGCCTTGTGTTTTTACGCGATTTTTTATCTTCAGTCATTATTTATATTTATTACTCATTGGGTTGGAGTACTCACATTACTCCATGCACCATGTGTGCAGATTCAAGCGATGCTGGTTCCGCTCTTGAGTGTCGATTCCTCTAGTTTCAGGTGGCTTTCAGGGATTACGAGGTAGCTGTTGACGTCCGCAGCCCCGTGTCTCTATTATCTCGTCTTTTATATTCCTTATGGACATGGTACTAGTTATTGGATTTAGTAGACTTGTATTATGACTCATAGATGCTCATGACTTGTGACACCCTAGTTAGGGCTGTGTCGGGCTGGATTTCCGCATTTTTTTATCTATATTTTCTCCTATTTAGTATTATTAAACCATGTTTAGACTATATTTGTGTTAATTAACTTCTTCAAAAGATGATTTGGGTTAGACTGGCTGGCCTTGTCATTATGAGAGGCGCCATCACGACCAGGTTCTTGGTTAGGGTCATGACAAGTAGGTATCAGAGCCTAGGTTACATAGGTCTCACGAGTCATGAGCAGGTTTAGTAGAGTCTTGCGGATCGATACAGAGACGTCTGTACTTATCTTCGAGAGGCTACAGAACCTTTAGGAAAAATTTCACATTCTTGAATTCTTATCGTGCATCCTTGATTCAGCTTGAGATGTAACTCTTTGAATTCCTTCCATGCGTTCGTATGCGCACATGAGCGCTCAGTATCTGCTATGCATCGACAACTTGAGATTCTCTGGATGAGGTGCTAGATGTGATTTCTATGTGTGATGTTGGGCCAGTCTGGAGGACTTGAGGCCAGGTTTTGTCTGTGGCTTGAGTAATGAGATTTCGATTGTGTGAGCACGTGCATTTGGGACTTATATGTCTGTTTGTGTCCTTATTTATGGGATTTGTGACTGGATGACTAGGGGGTGAGTATGATTTGATTGCGAGATGTGTTCAAATTGTTCGAATGTGATGGGAAGAGTTTGTTGATGATGTAGCAAGGATTATTAGATGTTTGACATCTGTCTTGAGTTCGCATATGGCCTCGAGCTATGGGTGTATTGAAGGACCTCTCATGTAGTTTAGTTGTGGGGCGGAGTAAATCTTCATGTTGTGTTATGAGTTCAAACTCAGAGGGGGATTAAGTGATTGTGTAATAGTTATGATTATGAAAGGGTATAGAGAGATACCAGTTTGAGGCTAAGCAAGTGGATTATCTTCTGCGGGATGTTCTGAAGTTTGTGCGATCCTTTTGTTGTTGGTTGGCAGTCCTCTTTTACCAGTGAAATATACGTGTTGCAATTTGAGTTTGGATCGCTTATGTGAATGGGCTTGACTGTTATGAGGGTGAATGCGAGATTTGCAAATGGTTTAAGGAATTAGATGGGTTGTGTTGCATTAGCTTATGAAGGATTTAGCTTAATCTCATCCAGTTGGGGTAGCTCAACCAGTTATTGTGGCACGGGCCGATGACAGGCCTGCCTTGTCTTTTGAGGCTTTGCTGAGATTGGACAAGTTTACCAAGCTATTTCCAGTCCATTTCAGTGGTACACCTTCTGAGGACCCACAAGATTTTCTGAACCGTTGGTATGAAGTATCGTAGAACATGGGAGTGTTGGAAGTAATGGGGGTTGATTTTACTGTGTTTTAGATGACGGGTTTCGCCAAGAGGTGGTGGAAAGATTATGTATTTACTAAACCCGTTATGGTTCTATCTGAAGATGTGGATGCATTGAGAAGATCACCCAGTGAATCATGTAGGGGTGCAACGGACCTTGGCGTCTGGTTGATTTATATGAGTTAAAAAAACAACTTTACATTAACAGAAGGTTTGCTTAGTGTGAAAGTCAAGGTTGCAGATTTTGGGGCACTTCAGAGGAAGTACAGTGGTTGACGATCTCCTAGACTATGTAGTTCGTGCCAAGATTTATCTTGATGGAGCTATACTTTTGTGATTATTGTGCATAATTAGGGGAAAGAGTTACCCCAAAGAAGAATCGAAGAGTATATGAATAAATAGGTTAGCTCAGCAGTGTTGAGTCAACATAGCAAAAAAAAAAATTAGTCGTCGGTGTTTGTGGCAAGCCTATGAAGCGGGCAGACTAGCCAATACAACACCGCCTACTCGGCTTAGTTCTCAAAAATATTTTTGAAGGAGTTTGTCTCCTGGATTCTCTATAACATGTGGTATATGTGGTCTGAACGGCTGTGTCAGGGCACCATGACAATGTCAGAATATGTCATAAGGTTCAATAAGTTAGCTGTCATACTTCTACTTTGGTTCCTAAGCTAGAGAGCGAGCATACATACTCATTAAAAGACTCAATTATGATATTGAAATTTTGTACAACTCGGGAAGCTACAGGCTGATGCTTTATCTTAGCTAGTGGTAAAAATTGCCAAAATGTTAGAATGTGTTCTGGATGAGGAAAAGAGGAAGCTAAGGAGACCAATAGGTCTCGAGGTTTTAAAGGATTCAGCGGATTCTACTTTATAACTACAAATCATTATGACTGGGGCTCGGGCAGCCGGCCAGCCCAATCAATATATCTGATTACTCGGGGTGCTCCAGTAAGTTCTTTTAATACACTACCAACACGAGCTTCGTATAATGGTTATTCCAGTTATCTAGCATAGACTCAGTATGAGCAGCTGAACCCTCAAAGGGATTGTTATGAATATGGTACTACTAGGCATATTATGGGAAAATTGTCCAAGACTTGGGAGAAACATATTTTATAAAAGCACTCAGACTAAGTGCCCCATTGTAGTTACTACTCCACTTAAATGACCAGCCGGAGGTGGAGGTGAGACTCCTAGAGGTGGAGACCCAACCCGTTGATATATTTTCTGTGGTATGGCTGAGGTCGCAACACTAGAGGGTATCATTACACGTACGGTCTTGAGTTATTATAAAGCAACAATTTTCTTAACTTGATTCGGTTCTGAGTATCGAGGCAAGTCCTCCTATTGTGCTCCACTTATGAGTGAGCTTCGTAATTCTCAAATCTGCTTATGTGAATACTCCTGTTGGGAGATTCGATGGAGATAGCTATGTCTATCATTATGTGTTGTGATTTTGTTAAACGGAAAATTATTCAAAAGAAGAAAATGGAATGTTCCAATTTGGCACGATGTGCATATTACTTGTGGTATAGAGTTGAGGATGCGATCTTGTGTTTTAATATAATGAGAAATATTTAAACCGGGATACAAGCTGCGGTAGATGTTATATAAAGATCAGGTCCTTGTGGTGAAAACAAATCTTGTATGAATATCATTATGATAATGTCGTGCTTGTAATGCAGAGATTAGTGTTATTGATATATACTTTGTGGTGCCTTGCTGGGTTGTGGACATGTTGTTAGGAGTTGTTTTGGTGTTACTCTGATAGGTGGATAGGCCCAATTACAGGGGAGACTCTGCCGAAATTTTTGAAAAATTTGGGAGTTAGAAAAATTTGGGATATTGAGATATGCAAAGAAAGAGATAAGTTACATTATGTGTTTGAGGACGGACTCTACTTATCATTTAAGGATGAATGACCCTAAGTGGGGGAGAATGTAATACCCCTATATCTGATGGGTGCATAGGCATGCGTTTCTATAGCCAGTCGAGACTATTATCTTGTGTTGACGTGAAAATCAGACCTTTCTGGAAATGATTGGAGTGTAAGAAATTTGGTCTTCAAGTTTACAAATATGGATAAAGGAAATAATCTCAATTGAAATGGTATTGTCAGACTTATGCTGAATGCGGTAATGTGGGATCAACCGCGAATATTTGTGTAAAAGAAAAATCGTCAATTTGGCACCCTGAGAATAATTCTTAGTACGTTCGAGGACGAACGTTTGTTTTAGAGGTGGAGAATGTGATGACCCAAAATGTCACCTTTAAATTAAATAACTTTCTTGGTATTTTAAGACCTTGAAAAGCGGTATCAATAATTCCTCGACTTGCGTTCGCAGTCCATATAATTTTTCGGAAGGTTTTTATGTGAAAAATGGATTAAATTGTGAATTAGAGCTTTAAAACTCAACTGAGTTGACTTCGGTCAACATTTTGAGCAAACGAACCCGGATCCAAGTTTTGACCATTCCGGTAGTTGCGTATCATGATTTGGGAGTTGGTCATATGCCCGAAATCGAATTCGGAGGTCCCTAGCTCAAATTGTCGCCATTTAACGGAATCTAGAAATCTAAGGCTAAAGATCTCTTAAGTTTGACCGGAGATTTGACTTTTGAGCGAACGACTCCGGAATGCAATTTTGATGATTCCAATGTGTTTTAGACTAGGAGCATGTTAGGATTTTGATTTGGAAGTCCGTAGGACAATTTGACGCATTTTGGCGAAAGTTAGAAATTTGAAGGTTTTTGAGAAGTTTAACCGAGAGTTGACTTTTTGATATCGGGGTTGGATTCCGATTCAGAAAGTTGGAGTAGGTCCGTAATATCGAATGTCACTTGTGCGCAAAATTTGAAGTCATTTCGGAATGATTTTGGTAAGGGTTGAGACACTTAGTCTCTTTTAAGGAAGCTTAAGTTGGAAAAGTCAACTGGATGTTGACTTATGTGTTAGAGGACTTGGATGTGAGTTACGATGGTTCGATTAGCTCCGGGAGGTGATTTGTGACTTAGGAGCGCGATCGGAATGGGCTTTGGAGTTGCAGAGAAGATTAGGCTTGAATTGGCGAAGTTGATATTTTGGTGATTTCCGGTTGATAGGCGAGATTTTGATATAGGGGTCGGAATGGTATTCCGAGAGTTGCAGTAGTTTCTTTGCGTCATTTGGGACGTGTGTGAAAAATTTCATATCATTCGGACGTGGTTTGGTTGGGTTTTTGATCAAAAGAGTAATTTAGAAGATTTTAAAATTCTTAGGCTTGAATCCAATTCGAATTTGGTGTTGTGATATTGTTTTGAGCGTTCCTGTCACAACCCAATTCCCGAACCCGGTCGTGATGGCGCCTCTCGTAAAGACAAGGCCAGCCAGACCAAACAGAACACCTCTTTTAAACAGTTAAATATCATAAATAGTTCTAAAGCCTTATATAATCTCCATAAATTGCGGAATTAACGATAACAATAGTAGAAACCATCCCGACACAGCCAAAACCGAGGTATCACAAGTCATGAGCAACTAAAAAATCCAGATACAAGTCCACTGAACACTAAATCTGATACAATAGTTCTACAAACATGAAAATGATAAGATAAGGGAGGCACAAGGCTGCGAATGCCAACAACTACCTCGTAGTCTCTGAATCACTGCCTGAACAGGGAGAATCAACACTCAGGAGCGGACTCTGCGATGCCTGAATCTGCACACATGGTGCAGGGAGTGATGTGAGTACTCCGACTCAGTGAGTAATAATTATAAATAACAGCTGAAAGTATGAAAACACGTAAAGGCACAAAACAATTCTATATCAAACAGTAAAATCACTCAAAGCAGTAAATCAGTGAAGAAATCAAATGATATTCCTTTTTAAAAACAAGTAAAAAAGGTAATTTAACAGGTAAATAACAAGTAGAAATCCGCCCCTCAAGCATAGTATCAATCGCTCAGAATAGTATCAGCCCCCCGGGCTCACTCTCAGTACAATATCAGCCCTTCGGGCTCATTATCAATCACTCAGAACAGTATCAGCCCCTCGGGCTCACTCTCAGATCATAATGGGTACCCGCGCTCACTGTGGGTGTGCAGACTCCGGAGGGGCCCCTTACGGCCCAAGCGCTATATCAAGCTACCTCGTGGCATCATCACTCGGCACTCGGCCTCACATCACTCAAGCCACCTCGTGGCATATAAAGTATCTCAGGCCCTCGGCCTCATATCAATCAGCATGTCCTCACATATAGCCCTCGGCCTCACTCAGTCCTAAAAAAAAATCACAAGCCCTTTGGACATTAGTAAAACAGTAGTTCTCAGCCCAAAACATGATGTAGAAATATCATTTAAGTTTCAAATCTGAGAAAAAGTGGCTGAGTTTGTAAAACAGTAGATATCAACAAGACTGAGTTCAAATAATAAGTCAAGCAGTGAGGAAATAGTGATAAAAATCCCCGAAGGGTCCAAATAGTTGGCACGAAGCCCAAATATGGAAATCAGCCCAAATCATGATGATAACAAATAAATTTCAGTCAAATACGCGGTTAAATCATCAATCGGGACGGACCAAGTCACAATCCCCAGTAGTAAAAGACCCTATGCTCATCATCCAGCGCGTGTCTCACCTCAATATAGCACTACGATGTGCAATCCAGGGTTTCAAACCCTCAGGACATCATTTACAATCATTACTCACCTCAAGCCGACCAAAACTCTAGCTCGCTATGCCCTTGCCTCTCAAATCGGCCTCCTCGCGCGTCGAATCTGACAAAAACCACAACGAATATGTCACAATAGGCTAAGGGAACAATACCCAATTGAAAACAATCGAAAAATATCAAAAATCCCGAAATTGGCAAAACTCAAGCCCCGGGCCCACTTCTCGAAACTCAGAAATTTTTACATTATTAGATTCCTTATCTCGCCACGAGTTCATACATATAAATATCACAAGAATCGGAGTTCAATTGACCCCTCAAATCCCTAATCTTAGCTCTCTTAAGTTCAAGCCCTAACCTCCATTTTTAGTCCATGATTTTCTTAAATTTCCAGTCTTAATTCATGTAATAACACCATAGGATTGTATTTTAGGTCCAAAAATCCTTACCTTATCGAAGTTCCCTTGAAATCTCTCTTCAAATTCGCCCAAAAACTCTAAGTCCGAAGTTAAAAATGGTTAAACCCTTTAAAAATCGCGAAGAAGAGACATATATACATTCTGCCCAGGGGTTTTGGCATCTGCGACCCCTTTACCGCACCTGCGGTACCGTATTTGCGGTCCAACCAACCGCTTCTGCGGTTTCTCATTAAAATTCCAAAAGTCGCTTCTGCGACTGGACTTCCGCATCTGCGGCTTCGCAGATGCGGCCACCTCGACCGCTTCTGCGGAAACTGCTCCCCAGCCCAAACTTCGCATCTGCGACTTTTCCCCTCGCACGTGCGGCACCGCACCTACGGTTCCCAAGCCGTAGGTGCGAAAACACCAGAAGCAACACACTTTCTGCAATCATTCAAGTTCAATCTTCCCGTTAACCATCCGAAATCACCCCGAGGCCCCCGGGACCTCAACCAAAAACACAAACATGACCCAATACCTTATTCAAGCTTGTTCCAATCATCAAAACACCTCAAACAACACCAAATCTACTAAATCACATCGAATTCAAGCCTAATTTTCTAAAATATTTTGAAATACGCTTTCGATCAAAACCCCAACCAAACCACGTTCGAATGACCTGAAATTTTGCACACAATTCACAAATGACATAACGAAGCTACAACAACTCTCGGAATTCCATTCCAACCTTCGGATCAAAATTTCACCTATGAACCAGAAATCGCCAAAATACTAACTTCGCCAATTCAAGCCTATTTCTACTCCAGACCTCCAAAACCAATTCCGATCACACTCCTAAGTCATAAATCACCCCAACAAAGCTAACCAAATCATAAAAATTCCGATCCGAGCTCATATACAAATAAGTCAACTCTTGGTCAAACCTTTCAAATTCAAAGCTTTCAACTAAGACTGTTCTTTCGAATTCATACCGATTTTCGTGAAACCAAAATCAAGGATTTACATCAGTCATAATACATCATACGGGGCAAGTCATTCCCGAGAACTGGGGATCAAAGTGCAAAAGCTCGAAACAACCGGTCGGGTCGTTACATCCTCCCCCACTTAAACATACGTTCGTCCTCGAACGTACCCAGAGTAGTTCTAAAAGCCAACCCGTAGCTGAATAGTTTTACCATGCATATACCCGGGAGTGATCCCACGTCACCCTATCTCATATAGGTCTGATAACACATTGCAACTCAAATAGCACAATCTAATCTGGCCCATAAGCCATAGAACCACATTTCCACTTCCGAAACCATCAATACGATCAAAACCTCACACCTATACTCTGAATAGACCCGAACTAGTTGTAATAACCCATGCCTGCAGCCTCGGGAGCAATCCTATAATATACCACATAACTCAAACACTCGTAGCGATAACTTCTATTCACAGCAGCTGCCCACAACAACCGAATACTGGTAGAAAACCTCTTATCAACTAAAGTCTCATTCCAACACTTTCATATACTGCCAACGATAAATGAAATACGCACTGAACCATAACCATTTATGAGATCAACTATTCGTGTAACTACTTCTCCTTTGGCAAATACCATAGCAAATTTCCGAGCCGAACCTCGCCATTATCCTCCAACATGTTGAAATAGAATCTGTTCGTATTCATTAATGATCCCAATGATCTCCTTTAATCCAACATATCACTCTGGTGACATAACACATCAATAGAGGCCTAATCCACAACTGGCATAATACGGGCGCCAATAAGCAACGATCCTAACATACTCAATCATGAAAATGACTCAATGAAAGAGTTGTACCTCAAACTCACCCGTACCCCCACAACACAAGACTGAGGACCCATCTCACATCATAGAAATAGAACACCCGAATCTAAACCACAAGGCATATCTCCACCTAGCTTCGCTGCAAAAATGCGTGATTCTATCCAAACACTATTCCACATGAAACACCTCAAGTCACTATGCTCGAAATTGACAACCGCGCACAATTTGACGCTTGGAACCAAAGCAAATCACTACACCCATGGTGAAACAAGGAACACATACCACGCAGACCCGATACGACGTAACGATATGCCATCCACCGAGAATACCCAATTACTTTTTCCACTCGACTCCACTATGAATCCCAATAGAACCGCACCATATGTACCCATAACCAACAAATTATAACGTCTCACAACACAGAAAGGCAACTCATAGATCTTCCAGATCACTAGTAAGCTCAATAACGGTCGAATCAACCTGTCCCTTAACAATATAGCTTGGGGCCAACTAAGCCGACTCAGATAGAATACGCATCCACATTGGCCTGCCAACGAACTCCTTATCAAAGAAGCCCGAAGCTGCTCCTTCCACTACTATAACTCCTGCCAGAGCCATATGATACGGTGCCCGGTGCCAAATCAATACCGAAATCAACAACCCTTCCCGGTGACATGCCCGGCCACAAGGAACACATCCGGAGAGTTCCTCAACACCGAAACTGAATCAGTAGTAGAATCCTCTGCACTAACATCCATCACGAAGGCTCAATTAAGAAAGGCAATCCTTCCCAGCCGTTCGCTGGGTCTTTGAAATATAAACCACCCTACTAGAACATAATCTGCCGCCCCTTGCCACTCAACCCGTGGCATTTCCGGCATAGCCCATAGCGTAATAGTCCAGAATAACCCAACACTGAGATGACCAGTCTGAACTCCAACATCACATCCAACATCTAACATACCAACAAAGAAAAATCCACTCGAGCCTCCAAATCTCAATAGTCGCTAAACAGTGCCGATACACACGATCCACAACCACAACATAGCTTGAATATGAGAACTTCTGTCTCCAAATCCACACAGCCCATGAATCACCACATTCGATCCTAATTTCGCTGTCTGAATACATACTACGCCTCAAATACCCAATCATTCCATGATAGATACTCAAAAATTTCCCTGTGCCCCCAAGCAAACTCAAATATCACCAATCGATCTAACAAGAAAGTGTCACAGTACTACCGAAGTACCATCAACTTAATCACATTGTCTTTTCTGAAACACATACCCTCGTCAAATCACCCCAATTAGCACTACCTCTTACTTAGTCATCTGAAACTGCCCGTGCTGCCTAAGAATTCATGACTTTCCGTTCAGAACTGAACCGTAACCTTCCACACGCAATTGTCAAACCTCCATAACCCACCACATATACCATACCATCTCAGGATAACATGAGAACTTCACCTTCCTTCCGAGCCAAAAACATCTACGTACTCAATTGGTCAAGAAATTTCCATTGGTACTAATCTAGAAGAAAAATCACTATACATCCCATGCTCTGCATGCCCATAGAAAATATACATCTCCATACCGTGGTAAAAACTATCAAGAACTCTCCGAGTTCTCTTTGCACAAATTAGACATGTCAGGACTGAATCCTTCTAACTCGATCAAGCAAAACAAGCAATCAAAATCTAAGAGCATCACCGCAAAATACCTGAAAGAACTCATTACCTCGAACACACACAAGGAATTAATCATATCTTTACCATACCGATTCGGTCTACCATCAAACTATTCCATCTATCTAAATTTCCTTCTAATTCATTTTCAACTTGATATTCTCTCTTGCTGTAGTACCACAATTCGTCAACCCAGGCTCACCACACGAGACCCAAGCACAAGACCACACTGTCTAAGACCTATAAGCCGCTGAATACTCACTCAATTACTCCCCCCAAAACACCACATTTCATAACACTTTACCTTGAGGAACTTCTTGCGAATCTAAATCCGTTACCTTTGCTTTCCTGATACTAATACATAGAGTCCTATATTCAATATAGAAATATCACAAGTCTTGACCTCTTCCCATGAAAACACAGTTTCTAACCCCATATACAACTTTAAGATACCCAGTTGTTACATGTAGAACCTCGAACACATTAGAACCATTCTCGAGAGTCACTCACTCTCTTCAAACTGCAATTAGCCTGATCAAATGAACAGAACCACCCGTGCCTCATTAGCACTCTGACACCGTAGAATGAAATCCTCATCCCAACACATCCAGGCAACTTCTTGCTCTATGCATCGAGCATTCCTCACCAACAACAACTTAAGACATCCTGTGATATTTCTTACTCTATGAAGCATAATATAACCTTTGTCAAAAAATTTCCTCTACTCGAGTCATCCTCGGTCTCAATTTCTGCAAGCCATAATTGATTTTCCCTTACACCTCAAACTAGAACCAACATAGTGCCTAACCGTGCAACCAACTACTCACAGCAGACTCCTCCACTTGGCTCGGTGCCATAGACCAAAATACACTCGATAACTCATAACACTTATACTCTATTGATGCCACAATACCATAATGATATTAAGCTTAAATCCTTTTGTAAGCTTGTAAAAACACAGATCATCTAGTATTTTAAATCTTCTGCAAATCTCGTATTCATCCCCGTTACAGTTAATCCCACTCTCTTAAGAGACCCAAAATTTCAAATTTCAACATGCACTTTTCACTTACACCTGAGATCTTCTAACATACACATAAGGATCACACCACTTCAGAACACTCCGCAGGAGATAATCCACCTACTTTGCCTCAATCTAACATTTCTGTATACCTTCCACCGTCATACACATTACACAGTCGCTTGGTCTTCCTGAGTCTGAACTCGTACCACAACATAAAATTTACTTCACTCTCAACTGGAAAATATGAGAAGATCATTCACGCGCCTATAACTTAGGGCTATACTTCGAATCAAGATGGAATTCAAACACCTAATAGTTCTTCTATCCTCCAGTCGGCCTTCCTTGTTACTTCTAAGTTGCATAGATACATCTCGCAGTACTAACATACTGACCACACAGTTATACAGCTGTCACTTCCACTAATAGGGGCAATACTGAATATATAAGTGCAACACACTTGCTCACACAATCAGTACCTTGATGCTCAAGCCACAGGCAAAGATCCGGCCTCAAGTTCTCCAGACTGGCCCAACATCAAACTCACAGAGATCACATCTCGCCCCTCGATCAGGGAATCACAGGCCATCAAGGCACGTCTGATACTGAGCGCTCATACGTGCATGCGAGCGCGTGGAAAGAATTTCAAGAGTTACTTTTCAAGCTAGATCAAAGACGCAAGATAAGAATTCAAGAATGTGAAGTTTTTCCTAAAGGTTCTGCAGCCTCTCGAGGATAAATATAGACGTCTCCGTACCGATCCGCGATACTCTACTAAACCTGCTCATGACTCGTGAGACCTAAGTAACCTAGGCTTTGATACCAACTTGTCACGACCCAATTCCCGAACCCGATCGTGATGGCACCTCTCGTGAAGACAAGGCCAGCCAGACCAAACAGAACACCTCTTTTAAATAGTTAAATATCATAAATAGTTCTAAAACATGATATAATATCCATAAATTGCGGAATTAACGATAACAACAGTAGAAACCATCCTGACACAGCCCAAACCGGGGTGTCACAAGTCATGAGCAACTAAGAAATTCGGATACAAGTCTACTGAACACTAAATCTGATACAATAGTTCTACAAACATGAAAATGATAAGATAAGGGAGGCACGGGGCTGCGAACGCCAACAACTACCTCGTAGTCTCTGAATCACTACCTGAACTGGAAGAATCAGCACTCAGGAGCGAACTCTGCGATGCCTGAATCTGCACACATGGTGTAGGGAGTAATGTAAGTACTCCGACTCAGTGAGTAATAATTATAAATAATGGATGAAAGTATGAAAACATGTAAAGGCACAAAGCAATTCTATATCAAGCAGTAAAATCACTTAAAGTAGTAAATCAGTGAAGAAATCAAACGATATTCCTTTTTTAAAAACAAGTAAAAAAGGTAATTTAACAGGTAAATAACAAGTAGAAATCCGCCCCTCGGGCATAGTATCAATCGCTCAGAATAGTATCAGCCCCTCGAGCTCACTCTCAGTACAGTATCAACCCCTCGGGCTCAGTATCAATCACTCAGAATAGTATCAGCCCCTCGGGCTCGCT
This sequence comes from Nicotiana sylvestris, assembly GCF_000393655.2. Classification (NCBI taxonomy): domain Eukaryota; kingdom Viridiplantae; phylum Streptophyta; class Magnoliopsida; order Solanales; family Solanaceae; genus Nicotiana; species Nicotiana sylvestris. The sequence continues at coordinate 143,510,293 of NC_091066.1, forward strand.
CTCAGATCATAATGGGTACCCGCGCTCACTAAGGGTGTGCACACTCCAGAGGGCCCCTTACGGCCCAAGCGCTATATCAAGCCACCTCGTGGCATCATCACTCGGTACTCGGCTTCACATCATTCAAGCCACCTCGTGGCATATAAAGTATCTCAGGCCCTCGGCCTCATATCAATCAGCATGTCCTCACATATGGCCCTCGGCCTCACTCAGTCCAAAACAATCATCACAAGCCCCTTGGGCATTAGTAAAACAGTAGTTCTCAGCCCAAAACATGATGTAGAAATATTATTTAAGTTTCAAATCTGAGAAAAAGTGGTTGAGTTTGTAAAATAGTAGATATCAACAGGACTGAGTTCAAATAATAAGTCAAGCAGTGAGGAAATAGTGATAACAATCCCCGAAGGGTCCAAATAGTTGGCACGAAGCCCAAATATGACAATCAGCCCAAATAATGATGATAACAAATAAATTTCAGTCAAATATGCGGTAAAATCATCAATCGGGACGGACCAAGTCACAATCCCCAGCAGTAAAAGACCCCACGCTCATCATCCAGCACGTGTCTCACCTCAATATAGCACTATGATGTGCAATCCAGGGTTTCAGACCCTTAGGACATTATTTATAATCATTACTCACCTCAAGTCGGCCAAAACTCTAGCTCGCTATGCCCTTGCCTCTCAAATTGGCCTCCTCGCGCGTCGAATCTGACAAAAACCACAACGAATACATCACAATAGGCTAAGGGAACAATACCCAATCGAAAAATATCAAAAATTCCGAAATTGGCAAAACCCGAGCCCTGGGCCCACTTCTCGAAACTCAGAAATTTTTACATTATTAGATTCCTTATCTCGCCACGAGTTCATACATATAAAAATCACAAGAATCGGAATTCAATTGACCCCTCAAATCCCTAATCTTAGCTCTCTTAAGTTCAAGCCCTAACCTCCATTTTTAATCCATGATTTTCTTAAATTTCCAGTCTTAATTCATGTAATAACACCATACGATTGTGTTTTAGGTCTAAAAATCCTTACCTTATCGAAGTTCCCTTGAAATCTCTCTTCAAAATCGCCCAAAAACTCTAAATCCGAAGTTAAAAATGGTTAAACCCTTTAAAAATCGCGAAGAAGAGACATATATACATTCTGCCCAGGGGTTTTCGCATCTGCGACCCCTTTACCACACCTGCGGTACCGCATTTGTGGTCCAACCAACCGCTTCAGCGGTTTCTCATTAAAATTCGAAAAGTCGCTTTTGCGACTGGACTTCCGCATTTGCGGCTTCGCAGATGCGGCCACCTCGACCGCTTCAGCAGAAACTGCTCCCTAGCCCAAACTTCGCACGTGCGGCACCGCACCTACATTTCCCAAGCCGCAGGTGCGGAAACACCAAAAACAGCACACTTTCTGCAATCATTCAAGTTCAACTCTTCCCGTTAACCATCCGAAATCACCCCGAGGCCCCCGGGACGTCAACCAAAAATACAAACATGACCCAATACCTTATTCAAACTTGTTCCAATCATCAAAACACCTCAAACAACACCAAATCTACTAAATCACATCGAATTCAAGCCTATTTTTCTAAAATCTTTCAAAATACGCTTTCGATAAAAAACCCAACCAAACCATGTTCGAATGACCTGAAATTTTGCACACAATTCACAAATGACATAACGAAGCTACAACAACTCTCAGAATTCCATTCAGACCCTCGGATAAAAATCTCACCTATCAACGAGAAATCGCCAAAATACTAACTTCGCCAATTTAAGCCTATTTCTACTTCGGACCTCCAAAACCAATTCCGATCACACTCCTAAGTCATAAATCACCCCAACAAAGCTAACCAAATCATAAAAATTCTGATCCGAGCTCATATACAAATAAATCAACTCTTGGTCAAACCTTTCAAATTCAAAGCTTTCAACTGAGACTGTTCTTTCGATTTAATACCGATTTCCGTGAAAACCAAAATCAACGATTTACATCAATCATAATACATCATACGGGGAAAGTTATGCTCGAGAACTGGCGATCAAAGTGCAAAAGCTCGAAACGACCGGTCGGGTCATTACAGTTTCGAAGGTTGGAACAAGTTTGAATGATGTGATGGGATATGTTGGCATATTTGGTTGAGGTCCCAATAGCCTTGGGTGAGATTCAGGTGGTTAAATGGACTATTTCATCTTTAGAAAAGTTACAGATTTTTTTTGAATTTCAGTTGTGCACCAGAAAATTTCTAGTCGAGGAGTCAAATAGTGAAGCTCATATCTTGAAATCTATAAGGAATAAGAAAAATTGTAAAACATGAAAGTTGTAGCCCTTGAATTCTAGTTTGCATAAAGTTAAACCATTCAGGATTTGGATAGTCTATCAGAAAGTTATGATGGATCGAATATGGCAGGTGGATCAATTTTGACAGAATTTTCTAATACAATTTAGAAGCTCATATCTCGGAATATATAAAGATTTATATGGTGTACAACCTATCAAATGAAAGATCTTTGAGTCTAATTTTTAAATATTCAAACCGTTTGTCATTTGGATATTTTCACAAGGAGTTATAGGCATTTTAACAGAAGATATACAATAGAGAAAATGGTAAGAGGATGTACAACCTGCACAACGCAAGGTGCACCTCGATGAAGCCTGAGCAGAATGTTTTTAAGTCCTCTTGTCCGCGATTTGGGTCCATTTTTCAGCCATAGTTGATCATTTTGAGAGCTTTTTGAAGGATATTGAAGAGGGATTCAAGGAGAAACGTTTGGAGGTAAGGATTTCGGACCTAAAACTCATTTATATTGTGAAATCCACTTAGAAAATCATTGAATTCTTACTAAAAATGGAAGAAATAGGGCTTGGGATTTTGAGATTCTAATTGGGGATTTTGAGGACCATTTGGGGTTGGATTTGAGAACTTTTGGTATGTATGAACTCGTGGGGAGATAAGGAACTCGTTGATGTAAAAATTTCTAAATTTCGAGAAGTGGGCCCGAGACTCGGGTTTTGCTAATTTCAGGATTTTTTATGTTTATCGATTGTTTTTGCTTGGGCTTTGTTCCCTTAGCATATTGTGACGTATTCGTTTTGATTTTGGATAGATTCGACGTGCGTGGAGGCCAATTCGAGGGGCAAAGGCGTCGCGAACTAAAGAATTAGCCGGTTCGAGGTGAGTAATGATTGTAAATGATGCTATGAGGGTTTGAAACCCCGGATTGCATATCGTAGTGCTATATTGATGTGAGACTCATGTTTGATGACGAGTGTGCAGTCGTATACTATCGGGGATTGTGACTTGGTACATCCCGCATTGATGATTTTATCGCGTATTTGGCTGAGACTTATTTATTTTCATTATGCTTTGGGCTAATTGCCATATTTGAGCTTCATGCCAACTATTTGTTTCCTTCGGGGATTTTTACTACCATTTCCTCACTGTTTGACTTATTACTTGAACTCAGTCCTGTTATTTTTCCATTGTTTTACTACTCAGCAGTTTACTCAGTTTTGAGATTTAAATGATATTCTAAATAATGTTTTGGGCTGAGAAATATTGTTTTACTATTGCCCGAGAGGCTTGTGATGATTTTGGACTGATTAAAGGCTAAGGGCCTAGTTGTGACGATACACTGGTACTGATATGAGGTCGAGGGCCTGAGAGACTTATATACGCCACGAGGCGGCTTGATTGATTTGAGGCCGAGGGCCTAGATTTGATGCCACGAGATGGCTTGATATTGCGCTTGGGCCGTAAGGGGCCCCTCCCGGAGTCTGTACACCCCCAGTGAGCGCGGGTACCCATTGTGTTCTGATATTGAGCCTGAGGGGCTGTTACTGTTATGATATTGAGCCCGAGGGGCTGGCACTGTTATGATATTGAGCCCGAGGGGCTGGTACTATTCTGAGATATTGTCGAGGGGCGTCTTTGTTGATACCTATGCCCGAGGGGTGAATTTCCATTTGTTACTCACTTGTAAACTACTTGTTTTACTTGTTGGAAAAAGGGATTTTTACTTGACTTTTCACTGTTTTACTAGTTAAAGTGATTTTACTACTTTAGTATGGAATGCCTTGTGTTTTTACGTGATTTCTTATCTTCAGTCATTATTTATATTTATTACTCACTAGGTCGGAGTACTCACATTACTCCCTACACCATGTGTGCAGATTCAGGCGTTGCTGGTTCCGTTCCTGAGTGCTGGTTCCTCCCGTATCAGGCGACTTTCAGGGATTACGAGGTAGCTGTTGACGTCCGCAGCCCTGTGTCTCTATTATCTCGTCTTTTATATTCCTTACGGACATGGTACTAGTTATTGGATTTAGCTGACTTGTATTATGACTTATAGATGCTCATGACTTGTGACACCCCGGTTAGGGCTGTGTCGGGCTGGATTTCCGCATTTTTTTAATATATATTTTCCGCTATTTAGTATTATTAAACTATGTTTAGACTATATTTGTGTTAATTAACTACTTTAAAATGTGATTTGAGTTAGACTGGTTGGCCTTGCCTTCACGAGAGGCGTCATCACGACCGGGTTCGGGGTTAGGGTCATGACAGAACCTCTGTGCTAGAATCACGAACATAAGCCAAATAAGCCAATCACCCCTTCTCGACCATGCGCCGAGCCTTCATATAAGAGATAACCATGCTGGTAGAATGACTAGGAGTCCCTCTCAACTCTAATCGAGGCAACCCTGGCAAGGCTAAAGTCACCGTCTTAGCGTGACAGTCCAATATAGCATGATACAGTGACAGCCAATCCATACCCAAAATGACATCAAAATTGACCATATCGAGAAGCAAAAGATCCACACGAGTCTCAAGACCTCCAATGACAACCACACACGAACGATAGACACAATCTACAATGATAGAATTTCCCACATGAGTGGACAAATACTCTGGAGCACTCAAAGAATCATGAGGCACAACCAAATAAGAAGCAAAGTAAGATGATACATACGAATAAGTAGATCCCAGATCAAATAATACTGAGTCATCCCTACTGCAAACTGAAACCGTACCTGTGGAAACCGTATCAGATGACTCAGCCTCAGGCCTGGCTGGAAAAGCATAACATCCGGGCTAGGCCCCACCACTCTGAACTACATCTCGAGGACATGCCCTACCTGGCTGGCCCCCACCTCTAGCGGCCTGACCTCCACCTCTAATGCCTCGACCTCCACCTCTAGTTGTCTGAACCCTACCTCTAGCTGGTTGAGCGGGCGGTGAAACACCCAGTGCCGGGACCATGGCACGAGAACCCTAATGCTGAGAACTACTCGATGCTCGAGGGCAAATCTAGCAATGTGCCTTGGATCGCCACAAGTATAATAAAACCTCGGCTGTTGACCCTAAAACTGACCCTGACGGCCTAGGTAACCACCCTGAAAACTCTAGAGCGGAGGTGCACTAATAAGAGCTGGTGGTGCACTATAGGTTGGCTGATCAAAATACTGCATATGAGGGCCATGATCATCTGAAGCACCATGGGATGCCTAGAGTGCTGAATGAAATGGCCTGGGAGGATGGCCTCTACCAGAAATACCCTAGCCTCCAGATGAGGCCCCACTGAATCCACCGGAGTGACGAGGCTTCTTGTCAGACCCCTGACCACTCCCCTGAGCTAAAACCATCTCAACTCATCTGTCCACATTGGCTGTGTCCAGGAAAGAAATCTCGCTCCCTATCTCCTTATCCATCTGCAACTTGATAGGCTGAGCAAGTCCCTTAATGAACCTCCTCACCCCCTCTCTCTTTCACTCGGTAAGAAGTATAAGAAGAGCATGACGGGCCAAATCAACAAACCTAGTCTCGTATTGAGTGACAGTCATAGAACCCTACTGAAGATGCTCAAACCGCCTGCGATAGTCCTCTCTCTGAGTGATAGGAAGGAACTTCTCGAGAAATAGCTGAGCGAATTGGTCCCAAGTCAAGGCAGGCGACCCAACTGGTCTAGTCAACACAATATCATTCCACCATCTCTTAGGGGACCCTATCATCTGGAATACAACAAAGTCGACCCTATTAGTCTCCACTATCCCCATGTTGTGCAAAACCTCATGGCAGCGGTCAAGATAATCTTGTGAGTCCACAGAAGATTCCCCACTATAATGAACCGGAAAAAGCTTGGTGAACTTGTCCAACCTCAACAAAGCCTCAGAAGATAAAGCTGATCCACCAGCGGCCTGTGCCGCAACAACTGGCTGAACTACTCCAACTAGCTGAGCTACCGGAGTCTAAAACTGAGGAGCCATCTACTCCAGAGTGTGGGTAGCAGGAGTCTGTGCTCCTCCCCCAGCCTGAGAGATGGTTGGTGCTATTGGAAATGTGCCAATCTGAGCTACACTTTCCATAAGGCCCACTAGACGGACCAAAGCATCCTGAAGCACTAGGTTGGATACAAACCCTCCTGGGACCTGAGCTGGTCCTGTTGGAACTGTCGGGGCTGAAGCCTCCTCATCAAACTCTACCTGAGTCTCCACCGCTAGTGTTGCTGCTCGAGCCCTATCCTAAGCCATGCCCCTTCCTCAGCCTCTAGCACGGTCTCGACCTCGATCTCTACCCATCGTAGAAGCTGCTGCTAGGGACTTTGGCTGCTGCTCAGTTGAAGACGCGGTGCGTCTCCTTACCATATGTGAGAGAACAAGAGTAAAAGAGTTCAATTAGCACTGAGAGAACAACATTGCACGACAAAGAAGAATAAAAGTGAAATTGTTCCTAAACTCTGTAGCCTCTGGGAGATACGCATAGACGTCTCCGTACCGATCCCCCAGATTCTACTAAGCCTATTCATGAATCGTGAAACCTAGGTAACCTAGTGCTCTGATACCAACTTGTCACGACCCGGATTCCCCACCATCGGGATCGTGATGGCGCCTAACCTTTCGGTTACTAAGCAAGCCAACATATAGAAATTAAATACGCTAACTCTTTATGCAATTCGCTAAATCACAATAATATAAAATATAACAAATTAGTGAAATGCGGATATTTATAATTACCCAAATGCTTATACACGACTACCCAGAAACTGGTGTCACAATTCATGAACTTCTAAGAGTAACTACAAATATTGACGGAAAGAAAATACAACTGTCTTTGAATTAAAGTAAAAACGGTAAACTGGAATAACTGGAAGGGGACTCCAGGATCTACGAACGCCGGCAGATCTACCTTGGGTCTCTTGTAGGACTGAATGTGGCACCTCAACTCGGGTCAACACGGTCCAGTACCAAAATCTGCATAGAAAGTGCAAAGTGCAGTATACATTACAATCGATCCCATGTACTGGTAAGTGTCGAGCTTAACCTCAGCGAAGTAGTGACGAGTCTAGGACAAGACAATAGCATGAACCTGCGCAATGAAATCATATACGAGAAAATAATAACAAATGGAAACTAAGCAGATAATAACCGGAAGGAGGAAATCATGTTGAGGGGAATATCAGATCCTGAAAATAGTAACAGTAAAGAAACGCAGTAAATAACATGCTTTGCACCAATGACAGTGATAAACAAAGCAAAACAAGTGCATGACATCACCCTTCATGCTTTTACTCTCATCCTCACCATAAGAAACAATAGAAATGGCACGGCATCACCCTTCATGCATTAACTCTCATAACATGGCATGACATCACCCTTCATGCATTATCACTCATAGAATATGGCACGAAATCACCCTTCGTGAATTATCACTCACAAAACATGGCACGGCATCACCTTTCGTGCATTATCAATCACTCACAAAACATTATATGGCATCACCCTTCGTGTATTAACACTCTCCCTCAACAAAACAATAAACAATAACAACAGGGAGATAGAAAATATCAAGAACCAGTCTTACTTCAACTTGTAATTCCGCAATACCAACCTCAACTCTGAGTCAATACTCAAACAATACCAAATTCCGTAAAACATGATAAGAGTTGCACAACACTGGGAAATACAAGTCTAAACATGAATAATATGATCAAAGAGGACAACAGTTACAAGAATAAGTCTCACTCGCATGCTATGACTCAACAATAACGCATAGGTGCATGTCACCTCACCTATACGTTGTACTCAACACCCAAACATGTAGCAAGTAGGCAATTAATACCTAATCTCTCAAGCCAGGGTTAGACACCAACACTTGCCTCGCTCCAAAGGCCAAACTCAAAGTTCAATCACAGCTTTTCCCTTCACACAAGCCTCCGGACGAATAGAATCTAGTAAATTTCCAACCAAACAATTCAATTTAAGCCTTAGGAACTACCCACGATAGCAAGGAATTAAATATAGGCCATTTTTTTAAAAAGTCAACAAAAGTCAACACCTGGGCTCGCTTGGTCCAAACCTAAAATTTGGACCAAAACCCGATTATACATTCACCCCCGAGCCCTGATATATAATTAGTTTTGAAATCCGACCTCAATTTGAGGTCTAAATCTCCAAATTTCAAAATTTCTAAGTTCTACCCAAAAATTCCCAATTCCACCATGAAAACCCCAAGATTCTAGGATGAAATCTTGTGAAAGAAGTAAAATATTGAAAGAAATGAGTTAAGAATCACTTACTTACGATTTGGGGAAGAAAAAGTGTTTGGATAATCGCCTCTTGAGGTTTAGGTTTTGAAAAATTGGGAAATGAATCAAAGATCGCGTCTAAGTCCCTTTTTATACAGCTGCAGATGTCGCATTTGTGACCTGAGCTTCGCAATTACTAAGGAGCCATCGCAAATGAAAAGCCCTTCACAATCTTTCTGCCTTCGCAAATGCAAGGAAAGTGTCTCAATTGCGATCACTAACCTCGCAAATGCGAACAAAAGATCGTATTTGCGATCCTGACCCTTCCCAGACTCTCTTCGCAATTGCGAAGATAACCTCGCAGATGTGAGAACTGCTGGCCCAGCCTTCTAATTGCAATTGCGATGAAGGCCTTGCAAATGCAGAACCTGCAGGGTTTGCAATTGCGATGCTTGATCTCATAAATGCGAGATCAGGGGCCTGCAACAAGCTGAAGCACACCAGCTATTTTTCCTATGTTCCAAATCACTCCGTAGCCTATCCGAAACTCACCCGAGCCTTTGGAGTTCCAAACCAAACATGCACACAAGTCTTAAAACATCATACAAACTTGCTCGCGTGATCAAATCACCAAAATAACACCTAGAACTACGAATTTAGCACCAAATTACATGAAATCTTCAAGAAAGTTTTAAAACTTTTAACTTTTCAACCAAAGGTTCGAATCACATTAAATCAGTCCTGATTCTCACCAAATTTAACAGATAAGGTATAAATATCATAACAGACTTGTACTGGGCTCTGGAACCATAATACGGGCTCGATACCAACAAGATCAAATTCTTTAAATTATTACATTTTCAGCCTTTTAATTTTCTTTAAAAAATTATTTCTCGGGCTAGGGACCTCGGAATTCGATTCCGGGCATATGCCCAGGTCCCATATTTTTCTACGGACCCACCAGGACCATCAAAATATGGGTCTGAGTCTGTTTACCCAAAATGTTGATCGAAATCAACTAAAATCAACTTTTTAAGCCAAAAGTTATTATTTCTTCAATTTTCCACATAAAGGTTATCCGGAAGAATGCCCGGACTGTGCACGCAAATTGAGGAGGTATAAAATGAGGTTTTTAAAGCCTCGGAACACATAATTAACTTTTAAATCATAAGATGACCTTTTGGGTCATCACAACTCTTGACATTGGTTTTCTCGTACAGCATAGACAATTTCGTCTAGCGTACGGAGGGGACCTCAGTTGGCGGATAGTAACTGCACTGATATAAATTGCTTAGACTTACGTCGCCCTTCCAAGGAATCTCAGGAAGGCACCACATTTCAGTAATTATGATCCCAAGAACAACAGCCCAGTGTATTTTCACAAGTGGGGTCTGGAGAGGATAGGATGTACGCGCTTCCAAGGAATCCAAGTGTCTTTCTTTTCGGGTAAATTTCACAAATTATCATATAACTATAATATATTTTCACCAAAGTCATATATCTATTTTTTCTCACACAAAAATCATCATAGTGATCGAAAAATACAACTTTTCACTTAGAAAGTGATTTATTCCCCCCCTCTCCCCCTCCCTCCCCCCACACACAAACCCTATCCCTCCTAATATGGGATTTACGATGTAAATCCGAATTTAGTCAGGCCCCGATACCGGATACTAAGTAGGAAACAAGAAAAAAGCATATTTAAACGCAAACTTTCGTGATGTTTATACACCACGCCCAACTCGCAGAAATTATGTTGCAACGCAGTACGCTTGTTTTGTTGCAATTTAATGAGTTCCCTTAATTATCATGATTAGTTATTTTAGAGAATATATATGGTTTGGTCCCAAATGATCGGTCACGTGATTTGATATCATGAGCTTATAATTGTGACGACCCGACCCGTCGTCTCGTGAGTTACCGTCCCGTTTTCCCCATTTTCTATTTCTTTATGCTTCATTATCAGTATTGGGTGTGAACGAGTTGATTTGGATTGGTTTTAGTAGGAAATGAGACATTTAGTCTTTTTAAGGAAGGTTTGTTTTGAAAAAGTCAACCGGACGTTGACTTATGTGTAAATGATCTCGGATCGGAATATTTATGATTTGTATAGCTCCATTAGGTAATTTATTACTTAGTAGCACGATCGAAATTGGTTTTGGAGGTCCGGTGTGGAATTTGGCTTGAATTGGCGAAAGTAGTATTTTAGCGATTTCCGGTTGATAGGTGAGATTTTGATCCAAGGGTCAGAATGGAATTCAGAGAGTTGATGTAGCTTCATTATGTGATTTGGGATGTTTGTGCAAAATTTCATGTCATTCGGAGGTGATTTGGTCGGGTTTTTGATCAAATGCGTGTTTCGGAAGTTTTTGGAAAACTTAGGCTTGAATTCGATGTGAATTGATGGTTTTGATATTGTTTGAGGTGTTTTGTTGATTGGAAAAAGTTTGAATGATGTTATGGGGTGTGTTGGCATGTTTGGTCGGGGTCACATGAGGCTCGGATAAGTTTTGGAAGAGTTTTTGGAAGATTTTTGCCGTTTTGAGCATAAGCACGTAATGATCCAAAGGTCCATTTTTAGTTCTAGAGATCGAAATTTTATTTCGAGATTTCCAGAATTTAAATAATGAATTATAGGAGTGATCTGGAAAGTTTGGTCTAATTTCATCAAGTCGCGATTGGGTTTTTGACGCGAAACATGAGTTAATTATTTAACAAGCGAAATGGATATCGCACTAAGCAAACGAGCTCCGAATTGATTTTTGATTGAAGGACTATGTTCGTATCATTATTTGAGACTCATAGGAACAAGAATCATCAAATTCCGAGTTCGTATGGTGGAGTTAGAGCCTTTTTAGTGAATATAAATATTGCTGGTGGAGAAGGTTCTGGTGTGCACCTTTAGCGACCAGATTTGGGACTTTTAGCGACGGGAATGGGTCTTTTAGCAACCAGATTCGGGTTATTAATGCTGTTCTGGTTTTCTTTGCTCATTTTCACGTTTTTTGGTAAAAGAACACGGATTGGGGCGATTTTTGAGCAAGAAATCATGGGAAATCTTGAGGTAAGTCACTTGTGATCATTTCTACTCCATAATATTGAATTATCATCGAATAATCCGACTAGATTACATGTTTTTGAGGAGTAAATTGGGGATTTAGGCCTAGGGATTTGAAAATAAGATTTGAAGATTTGAGGGTCGAGTTGATGTCCGATTTTGGTAAATTTTATATGTATAGACTCGTGGCGAGATAAGGAATCCGTTGATGTTAATTTTTCTGAATTTTCGAAAAGTGGGCCCGGGGCTCGGGTTTTGCCAAATTTCGGGATTTTGATGTTTTTCAGTTATTTTCGATTGGGTATTGTTCCTACAGCATAATGTGACATATTCGTTCTAATTTTGGATAGATTCGATGCACGAAGAGGCTAATTCAGGGGGCAAAGGCGTCGCGAATTAAAGAAATAGCCGGTTTGAGGTGAGTAATTGATGTAAATGATGTCCTGAGGGTTTAAAACCCCCGAATTTCACATCATAACGCTATATTGAGGTGACTTGCACGCCGGATAACAGGCGAGGGGTAGAGCACCATTGGGGATTGTGACTTGGTCCGTCCCGAGAGATGTTTTTTTACCGTGTTTTCTACTTGAACTAAATTGAGAATCATCCTTACTTAGATTTGATTGTTACATTTGGGCTTCTTGCTAATTATTTGAATCCTTCAGGGATTGATATCACTATTTTCGCATATTTTGCATATCATTTGACCTCAGTCCAAGGTTTTAAATACTGTTTTGCAAACTCAGCCATCTTTCTAAGATTTAAAAACTTAAATAATATTTCTAAATGATATTTCAGGCTGAGAACTATTGTTTTACGAATGCCCAAGGGGCTTATGATGATTTCTGGACTGAGCATGGATCGGGTTGCGCGCCGCAGCAGTGTTACATTGATATTGAGGCCGAGAGCCTAGTTGATTACATTGATATTGAGGCCGAGAGCCTGGTTGATTACATTGATATTGAGGCCGAGAGCCTGGGTGATTATACTGATATTGATATTGAGGCCGAGAGCCTGGGTGATTATACTGATATTGATATATGAGCCTGGGTGATTTGATGTCACGAGATGGCTTGATATTGCGCTTGAGCAGTAGGAGCCCCTCCGGAGTCTGTACACGCCCCCAGTGAGCGCCGTCGACGATAAATAAATATGGATGGCTCGGGCTGCACGCCGTAGTGGGTACCAGAGGGTACTGTCATATGCATTGCATTACACTCATGCATTTATTCCTTATCCGCATTATCTGCCATAATAATTATGTGCTCTTATTTCATTGACTGGTTGCTTCATACTGTTCTAAGCCTGAGGGGCTGATACTGTTCTAAGATACTGAGCCCGAGGGGCCGATTTCTACTTATTATTTTGATACTGAGCCCGAGGGGCAGATTTCTAATTACTATTTTGATACTGAGCCCGAGGGGCAGATTTCTACTTGTTGTTTTGATATTGAGCCCGAGGGCAGGTTTCTACTTGTCATTTTACTACCAAATTACCTATTTTACTGGTTTAAAACAAATTTCACATGATATTTCACTGAATTATTATTTTAAATGATTTCACTGCTTCTGTATAAAATGTTGTGTGCCCTAACGTGTTTTCTTACCTTCAGTCATTATTTATATTTATTATTCACTAGGTCAGAGTACTCACATTACTCCCTGCACCATGTGTGCAGGTACAGGTATTCCTGAGGCATAGAGCGAGTTTTCTGCTGTTCAATTTTCATCGGAGTTATCGAGGTAGCTACATGGCGTTCGCAGACCCGTTTTATCTCTTATCTTCTGTTATTTATGATGTCTTCAGACTTTGTTCCTAATTCCATACTTTGTAGAATTTTAGTAAACTCTGTAGTAGCTCATGACTTGTGACACCCCGGTTAGGGCTGAGTTGGGTTGGATTTCCGTATTTTATCTATACTTTCCGCTATTGGATATTATTAAACCATGTTTATACTATAATTGTGTTAATTAATTGTCTTAAAAGGATGAATTGGGTTGAATGGCTGGCCTTGTCTTCATGAGAGGCGCCATCATGACCAGGTTCGGGAATTGGGTCGTGACAAGTTGGTATCAGAGCCTAGGTTACTAGGTCTCGCGAGTCATGAGCAGGTTTAGTAGAGTCTCGCGGATCGGTACGGAGACGTCTGTATTTATCCTCGAGAGGCTGCAGAACCTTTAGGAAAACTTCATATTCTTGAATTCTTATCGTGCGTCCTTGATTCACCTGGAAAAAAAATAACTCTTACAATTCCATCCACGTGTTCGTATGCGCGAACGAGCGCTCAGTATTAGATGTGCCTTGATGACTTGTAATTCCCCAGACAAAGGGCAAGATGTAATCGCTATGAGTTTGATGTTAGGCCAGTCTGGAGGACTTGAGGCTGGATCCTTGCCTATGGCTTGAGCACCGAAGTGCTGATTGTACGAGCAAGAGTTTTGAAATTATATGTCCAGTATTATCCCTATTAGTGGGAATGATGGTTGGATAGCCACGTGAGGAGTATGTTAGTACCACAAGATATATCTATATGACTTGGAGGTGACGAGGAAGGGCATCAGGATAATAGATGAACTATTAAGTGTTTAATTTTCATTGTGATCTGATGTGTAGCCCCGGGTTATGGGTGCGTGAAGAATCTTTTCATGTCTCCTGTTTGGAGTGAAGTAAATTTCATATTACGGTATGAGTTTATACTCAGGAAGACTAAGTGATTGTGTAATGTGAATGATGGTGGAAGGAATACAAAAATATTAATTAGAAGTGAAACATGTGGGTTATCTCCTGCGGAGTGTTCTAAGGTGGTGCGATTCTTATACTGTCTATTAGAAGATCTCATTTACAAGTAAAGAATATGCGTTGAAATCTAAATTTGGTCACCTAGAGAGTGGGCTTAACTGTTATGGGAGTGAATGCAAGAATTGCAGAAGAGTTAAAATTCTAGATGATTTGTGTTTCCACAAGCTTATGAAGGAGTGAGTTTAATCTCACTATGGTATTACGACAATAATAGAGTATGTGCGTTATGATTTATTGAGTGCGTTTTGATCTATGTCTTTGAGCCAAGTTGGGGAGTTTGCTATTAAATAAGTTGATTACACGATTTTATGCTATATTGGTTCTAGTTTGAGGCGTGTTGGTGAGTCAGTTATTGCTTGCGGGGATTAAGGTCGATCAGGCGGTGGACGGGCCTGTTTTTTTTATGCTATTGCTTCAAATGCTATCATTACAGGAATTGTCCAGTCTGCCACAGAGATGCCTCTGTATTATTCGATCCCGGTTCCACCTATTCTTATGTGTCCTCATATTTTGCTCATTATTTGGGTACGCCCCGAGAGTTTCCTTCTTTACCTGTTCATGTATCAACCCCGGTGGGCGATACTGTTGTTGTGGACCGTGTGTACCGGTCATGTGTTGTGATTATTGAGGGTCTGGAGACCCGAGTTGATCTATTTCTATTGATCATGGTGGACTTTGATGTTATATTGGGCATGGATTGGTTATTTCCGTGTCATGTTATTGGGCATGGATTGCTAAGACAGTTACTTTGGCTATGCCGGGTGTACCGCGGATCGAGTGGCGTGGTATGACTGATTATGTTCCTAGCAGAGTAATTTCTTTCTTGAAGGCCCAACATATAGTTGGGAAGGGTTGTCTATCATATCTAGCGTTTGTGCTAGATATTGGAGCTGAGACTCTTAGTATTGATTCTATCCCAGTTGTGAGGGATTTTTCATCCATTGCATCTCCCTTGACCAAATTGACTCAGAAGGGTGCACCGTTTGTATGGTTGGACGAATGTGAGAAGAGCTTTCAGAAGCTCAAGATAGCTTTGACCACAACTCTAGTGTTGGTTTTGCCATCAGCTTCAGATTCATATACCGTATATTGTGATACTTTACAGATGTTTTATGGCAATATTTTTGGGTTGGTGACCTACATGGCCTGGTCAAGCCAGAGGAATTCCGTTTTGATAACTTGGGTATGTGTGAGCAGATTTGAAAGTTTTCTTAATGGTTTTACCATAGTTCGAGCCAGATATCTTCTACCGGTGTGCGGAACATATTGTATATTACGAACTCCTCCTAAATGGGAGTAAATAGAAGATTTCTAACAGCCGGACTGTAATTTTCCTATAGCCCAGAAATTTCTAATGAGATTTTGTGTTTGCAACAAGATGGCAAGATAGACGTGGTGTGTGGTACATGATTAATATTTTCATGTGCAACGTGGCAGTTCATTCTTAAAGGGAA
The DNA here is from genome assembly GCF_000393655.2 of Nicotiana sylvestris. Taxonomy (NCBI): domain Eukaryota; kingdom Viridiplantae; phylum Streptophyta; class Magnoliopsida; order Solanales; family Solanaceae; genus Nicotiana; species Nicotiana sylvestris. The sequence goes on from NC_091066.1 coordinate 143,526,134, forward strand.
GGTCACGAGTTCTGGATGGAATAGTCAGTTTCAGGTATTTAGATGAATGTTATAACTGCTCGGTAAGACCTTAGAAGGGTGCACACTATATTTTAACCAACAAATGTCTATTGGTATTTCAACACCCACTTGGTTGATCGACTGCCAATATTTCGATCTTGCTATGTATTGTAGGAAAATTTTGAGAATAATTATCATGAAATGATCGTACTTGAGGGATGTGTCAGTCATTGAGTGCTGAGGTTGTGATCAGTTACTGTGATTTATGTAATCTAGGAATTTGAAGATGAGGAATTCTCAAAAATATACTATTTCAGGATTGTGGCATGTTTGAGGTGAGTGTCTTATCTAAACTGGATGCACTAGTTGAGCTAATTGATGGTGGTAACTATGCGCTGTGAGCGCGAATATATGTGAGGGTTGAACCTGTATGCAAGCACCGAGCTAATATTCATGCTCTGAAGATACGTAGGCTATGATATGCCTAGAGTGGGATATTGGGCTAAGGTATAATGTTTCTCGTATTTGTAACTCTGTTAAGAACTATCTGGACTGTACTTGAGATTTCCAAGATGCTAAATTCCAGAACAAACTTGGTAATTACTAATTCTGTGTTAACTTGCTAATTTGAGCTATGACAGCGCAGTTTGCTCATGCCTACGATATAGAGTGTTATTTATTCCAGTCAATGAGAATGAGAATCTTGTTTCAGTTAGCATATACATGTGTACTTGTTGGATTGCTTCTATATGATATGCTTGGACTGGAGGTCTGTGACCGTGCCAGGTGGATTATGTTATTGGCAGCTAAGTTGCTCGTGAGTTTGATGTCAATGTGAGCTATAGAAGAGTTGGTTATTATTGTTCTATTCATATATCTTGGTTCCACTGTGATTGACGAGCCCATAGCATATTGTTGGGGTGGTACTTGTGGAACTTGCAAAGCGGCTCTTTTCTTTAAGGCATTCTTCCTTTTTGGGGTAACCGGATGGCGCAATAGGGAGGTTTTCCGGTATGGCATTGTATTATGTACTTCTCTGTGGGTATGGTGATTCATTGGTGGTACTAGATATCAAATTGCGCTTGGTTGATGATTTTGAGCATGGTGACTTGGGGCGTCTCATGTGAACTAGTGTCTGGATAGGGTCGTACATTGCAGCGAAGCTATGTGGATATGACCTTCCGGGTTAGATTCGTATGTTATATTACTATGTTGTGAGACGGGTTCTCAACCTTGTGTTGTGGTGATACTGGTGAGCTTGAGGTACGACTCTTTTGTTTGAGTCATTTTCATGAATTGAGTATGCTCGAACTGTTGCTTATTGGCGCGCGTATTGTGCGAGTGGTGGCTTAGACCTGTATTGATGTGTCATATCACTAGAATAATATGTTGGATTAGAAGAGATCAGTGGGATCATTAATGAATACAAACGGATTTGATTTCAGCATGTTGGAAGGATAATATCGAGCTTCGACTCAGAAATTTGATGTAGCATTTGCCAAAGGAGAAGTGGCTTCATGAATGGTTGATATGGAAAATGGTTATGGCTTACCGCATGATTTAGTTAGCATTGGCAGTATGTAAAAGTGTTGAGATGACACTTTAGTTGATAAGAGTTTTTCTATCGGTATTCGGGTGTTGTGTGCAACTGCTGTGATTAGAAGTTATCACTACAAGCGTTTGTGTTATGTGGTCTATCATGTAATTGCACCTGAGGTTGCAGGTATCGGTTATTACAGCTGGTTCGGGCTTATTTTGAATATTGATGTGAGGTTCTAATCTTGTGTATAATTTCGGAAGGTGCAATGTGGTTCTATGGTTTATGGACTAGATGGAGTGTGAAATTTCAGCTATGTTGTGTTATCGGACCTATACGAGATGGGGTAGTATGGGATCACCCACGGGTATATTCTTGGTAAGGTCGTTCAGCTATTGGTTGGCTTCTAGGACAACTCTGGGTACGCTCGAGGACGAGCGTTTGTTTAAGTTGGGGAGGATGTGACGACCCGACCCGTCGTCTCATGAGTTACCGCCCCGTTTTCCCCATTTCCTATTTCTTTATGCTTCATTATCAGTGTTGGGTGTGAACAAGTTGATTTGGATTAGTTTTAGTAGGAAATGAGACACTTAGTCTCTTTAAGGAAGGTTTGTTTTGGAAAAGTCAACCTGACATTGACTTATGTGTAAATGATCTCGGATCAGAATTTTTATGATTTTTCTAGCTCCATTAGGTAATTTATGACCTAGGAGCGCGATCGGAATTGGTTTTGGAGGTCCGGTGTGGAATTTGGCTTGAATTGGCGAAAGTAGTATTTTACCGATTTCTGGTTGATAGGTGGGATTTTGATCCAAGGGTCAGAATGGAATTCCGAGAGTTTCTGTAGCTTCATTATGTGATTTGGGATGTGTGTGCAAAATTTCATGTCATTCGGAGGTGATTTGGTCGGGTTTTTGATCAAATGCGTGTTTCGGAAGTTTTTGGAAAACTTAGGCTTGAATTCGATGTGAATTGATGGTTTTGATGTTGTTTGAGGTGTTTTGTTGATTGGAAAAAGTTTGAATGATGTTATGGGGTGTGTTGGCATGTTTGGTCGGGGTCACATGAGGCTCGGATAAGTTTTGGAAGAGTTTTTGGAAGATTTTTGCCGTTTTGAGCATAAGCACGTAATGATCCAAAGGTCCATTTTTAGTTCTAGAGATCGAAATTTTATTTCGAGATTTCCAGAATTTAAATAATGAATTATAGGAGTGATCTGGAAAGTTTGGTCTAATTTCATCAAGTCGCGATTGGGTTTTTGACGCGAAACATGAGTTAATTATTTAACAAGCGAAATGGATATCGCACTAAGCAAACGAGCTCCGAATTGATTTTTGATTGAAGGACTATGTTCGTATCATTATTTGAGACTCATAGGAACAAGAATCATCAAATTCCGAGTTCGTATGGTGGAGTTAGAGCCTTTTTAGTGAAAATAAATATTGCTGGTGGAGAAGGTTCTGGTGTGCACCTTTAGCGACCAGATTTGGGACTTTTAGCGACGGGAATGGGTCTTTTAGCAACCAGATTCGGGTTATTAATGCTGTTCTGGTTTTCTTTGCTCATTTTCACGTTTTTTTGGTAAAAGAACACGGATTGGGGCGATTTTTGAGCAAGAAATCATGGGAAATCTTGAGGTAAGTCACTTGTGATCATTTCTACTCCATAATATTGAATTATCATCGAATAATCCGACTAGATTACATGTTTTTGAGGAGTAAATTGGGGATTTAGGCCTAGGGATTTGAAAATAAGATTTGAAGATTTGAGGGTCGAGTTGATGTCCGATTTTGGTAAATTTTATATGTATAGACTCGTGGCGAGATAAGGAATCCGTTGATGTTAATTTTTCTGAATTTTCGAAAAGTGGGCCCGGGGCTCGGGTTTTGCCAAATTTCGGGATTTTGATGTTTTTCAGTTATTTTCGATTGGGTATTGTTCCTACAGCATAATGTGACATATTCGTTCTAATTTTGGATAGATTCGATGCACGAAGAGGCTAATTCGGGGGGCAAAGGCGTCGCGAATTAAAGAAATAGCCGGTTTGAGGTGAGTAATTGATGTAAATGATGTCCTGAGGGTTTAAAACCCCCGAATTTCACATCATAACGCTATATTGAGGTGACTTGCACTCCGGATAACAGGCGAGGGGTAGAGCACCATTGGGGATTGTGACTTGGTCCGTCCCGAGAGATGTTTTTACCGTGTTTTCTACTTGAACTAAATTGAGAATCATCCTTACTTAGATTTGATTGTTACATTTGGGCTTCTTGCTAATTATTTGAATCCTTCAGGGATTGATATCACTATTTTCGCATATTTTGCATATCATTTGACCTCAGTCCAAGGTTTTAAATATTGTTTTGCAAACTCAGCCATCTTTCTAAGATTTAAAAACTTAAATAATATTTCTAAATGATATTTCAGGCTGAGAACTATTGTTTTACGAATGCCCAAGGGGCTTATGATGATTTCTGGACTGAGCATGGATCGGGTTGCGCGCCGCAGCAGTGTTACATTGATATTGAGGCCGAGAGCCTAGTTGATTACATTGATATTGAGGCCGAGAGCCTGGTTGATTACATTGATATTGAGGCCGAGAGCCTGGGTGATTATACTGATATTGATATGAGGCCGAGGGCCTAGATTTGATGTCACGAGATGGCTTGATATTGCGCTTGAGCAGTAGGAGCCCCTCCGGAGTCTGTACACGCCCCCATTGAGCGCCGTCGACGATAAATAAATATGGATGGCTCGGGCTGCACGCCGTAGTGGGTACCAGAGGGTACTGTCATATGCATTGCATTACACTCATGCATTTATTCCTTATCCGCATTATCTGCCATAATAATTATGTGCTCTTATTTCATTGACTGGTTGCTTCATACTGTTCTAAGCCTGAGGGGCTGATACTGTTCTAAGATACTGAGCCCGAGGGGCCGATTTCTACTTATTATTTTGATACTGAGCCCGAGGGGCAGATTTCTAATTACTATTTTGATACTGAGCCCGAGGGGCAGATTTCTACTTGTTGTTTTGATATTGAGCCCGAGGGCAGGTTTCTACTTGTCATTTTACTACCAAATTACCTATTTTACTGGTTTAAAACAAATTTCACATGATATTTCACTGAATTGTTATTTTAAATGATTTCACTGCTTCTGTATAAAATGTTGTGTGCCCTAACGTGTTTTCTTACCTTCAGTCATTATTTATATTTATTACTCACTAGGTCAGAGTACTCACATTACTCCCTGCACCATGTGTGCAGGTACAGGTATTCCTGAGGCATAGAGCGAGTTTTCTGCTGTTCAATTTTCATCGGAGTTATCGAGGTAGCTGCATGGCGTTCGCAGACCCGTTTTATCTCTTATCTTCTGTTATTTATGATGTCTTCAGACTTTGTTCCTAATTCCATACTTTGTAGAATTTTAGTAAACTCTGTAGTAGCTCATGACTTGTGACACCCCGGTTAGGGCTGAGTTGGGTTGGATTTCCGTATTTTATCTATACTTTCCGCTATTGGATATTATTAAACCATGTTTATACTATAATTGTGTTAATTAATTGTCTTAAAAGGATGAATTGGGTTGAATGGCTGGCCTTGTCTTCATGAGAGGCGCCATCATGACCAGGTTCGGGAATTGGGTCGTGACAAGTTGGTATCAGAGCCTAGGTTACTAGGTCTCGCGAGTCATGAGCAGGTTTAGTAGAGTCTCGCGGATCGGTACGGAGACGTCTGTATTTATCCTCGAGAGGCTGCAGAACCTTTAGGAAAACTTCATATTCTTGAATTCTTATCGTGCGTCCTTGATTCACCTGGAAAAAAAATAACTCTTACAATTCCATCCACGTGTTCGTATGCGCGAACGAGCGCTCAGTATTAGATGTGCCTTGATGACTTGTAATTCCCCAGACAAAGGGCAAGATGTAATCGCTATGAGTTTGATGTTAGGCCAGTCTGGAGGACTTGAGGCTGGATCCTTGCCTATGGCTTGAGCACCGAAGTGCTGATTGTGCGAGCAAGAGTTTTTAAATTATATGTCCAGTATTATCCCTATTAGTGGGAATGATGGTTGGATAGCCACGTGAGGAGTATGTTAGTACCACAAGATATATCTATATGACTTGGAGGTGACGAGGAAGGGCATCAGGATAATAGATGAACTATTAAGTGTTTAATTTTCATTGTGATCTGATGTGTAGCCCCGGGTTATGGGTGCGTGAAGAATCTTTTCATGTCTCCTGTTTGGAGTGAAGTAAATTTCATATTACGGTATGAGTTTATACTCAGGAAGACTAAGTGATTGTGTAATGTGAATGATGGTGGAAGGAATACAAAAATATTAATGAGAAGTGAAACATGTGGGTTATCTCCTGCGGAGTGTTCTAAGGTGGTGCGATTCTCATACTGTCTATTAGAAGATCTCATTTACAAGTAAAGAATATGCGTTGAAATCTAAATTTGGTCACCTAGAGAGTGGGCTTAACTGTTATGGGAGTGAATGCAAGAATTGCAGAAGAGTTAAAATTCTAGATGATTTGTGTTTCCACAAGCTTATGAAGGAGTGAGTTTAATCTCACTATGGTATTACGACAATAATAGAGTATGTGCGTTATGATTTATTGAGTGCGTTTTGATCTATGTCTTTGAGCCAAGTTGGGGAGTTTGCTATTAAATAAGTTGATTACACGATTTTATGCTATATTGGTTCTAGTTTGAGGCGTGTTGGTGAGTCAGTTATTGCTTGCGGGGATTAAGGTCGATCAGGCGGTGGACGGGCCTGTTTTTTTATGCTATTGCTTCAAATGCTATCATTACAGGAATTGTCCAGTCTGCCACAGAGATGCCTCTGTATTATTCGATCCCGGTTCCACCTATTCTTATGTGTCCTCATATTTTGCTCATTATTTGGGTACGCCCCGAGAGTTTCCTTCTTTACCTGTTCATGTATCAACCCCGGTGGGCGATACTGTTGTTGTGGACAGTGTGTACCGATCATGTGTTGTGATTATTGAGGGTCTGGAGACCCGAGTTGATCTATTGCTATTGATCATGGTGGACTTTGATGTTATATTGGGCATGGATTGGTTATTTCTGTGTCATGTTATTGGGCATGGATTGCTAAGACAGTTACTTTGGCTATGCCGGGTGTACCGCGGATCGAGTGGCGTGGTATGACTGATTATGTTCCTAGCAGAGTAATTTCTTTCTTGAAGGCCCAACATATAGTTGGGAAGGGTTGTCTATCATATCTAGCGTTTGTGCTAGATGTTGGAGCTGAGACTCCTAGTATTGATTCTATCCCAGTTGTGAGGGATTTTTCATCCATTGCATCTCCCTTGACCAAATTGACTCAGAAGGGTGCACCGTTTGTATGGTCGGACGAATGTGAGAAGAGCTTTCAGAAGCTCAAGATAGCTTTGACCACAACTCTAGTATTGGTTTTGCCATCAGCTTCAGATTCATATACCGTATATTGTGATACTTTACAGATGTTTTATGGCAATATTTTTGGGTTGGTGACCTACATTGCCTGGTCAAGCCAGAGGAATTCCGTTTTGATAACTTGGGTATGTGTGAGCAGATTTGAAAGTTTTCTTAATGGTTTTACCATAGTTCGAGCCAGATATCTTCTACCGGTGTGCGGAACATATTGTATATTACGAACTCCTCCTAAATGGGAGTAAATAGAAGATTTCTAACAGCCGGAATGTAATTTTCCTATAGCCCAGAAATTTCTAATGAGATTTTGTGTTTGCAACAAGATGGCAAGATAGACGTGGTGTGTGGTACATGATTAATATTTTCATGTGCAACGTGGCAGTTCATTCTTAAAGGGAAGGTCACGAGTTCTGGATGGAATAGTCAGTTTCAGGTATTTAGATGAATGTTATAACTGCTCGGTAAGACCTTAGAAGGGTGCACACTATATTTTAACCAACAAATGTCTATTGGTATTTCAACACCCACTTGGTTGATCGACTGCCAATATTTCGATCTTGCTATGTATTGTAGGAAAATTTTGAGAATAATTATCATGAAATGATCGTACTTGAGGGATGTGTCAGTCATTGAGTGCTGAGGTTGTGATCAGTTACTGTGATTTATGTAATCTAGGAATTTGAAGATGAGGAATTCTCAAAAATATACTATTTCAGGATTGTGGCATGTTTGAGGTGAGTGTCTTATCTAAACTGGATGCACTAGTTGAGCTAATTGATGGTGGTAACTATGCGCTGTGAGCGCGAATATATGTGAGGGTTGAACCTGTATGCAAGCACCGAGCTAATATTCATGCTCTGAAGATACGTAGGCTATGATATGCCTAGAGTGGGATATTGGGCTAAGGTATAATGTTTCTCGTATTTGTAACTCTGTTAAGAACTATCTGGACTGTACTTGAGATTTCCAAGATGCTAAATTCCAGAACAAACTTGGTAATTACTAATTCTGTGTTAACTTGCTAATTTGAGCTATGACACAGCAGTTTGCTCATGCCTACGATATAGAGTGTTATTTATTCCAGTCAATGAGAATGAGAATCTTGTTTCAGTTAGCATATACATGTGTACTTGTTGGATTGCTTCTATATGATATGCTTGGACTGGAGGTCTGTGACCGTGCCAGGTGGATTATGTTATTGGCAGCTAAGTTGCTCGTGAGTTTGATGTCAATGTGAGCTATAGAAGAGCTGGTTATTATTGTTCTATTCATATATCTTGGTTCCACTGTGATTGACGAGCCCATAGCATATTGTTGGGGTGGTACTTGTGGAACTTGCAAAGCGGCTCTTTTCTTTAAGGCATTCTTCCTTTTTGGGGTAACCGGATGGCGCAATAGGGAGGTTTTTCCGGTATGGCATTGTATTATGTACTTCTCTGTGGGTATGGTGATTCATTGGTGGTACTAGATATCAAATTGCGCTTGGTTGATGATTTTGAGCATGGTGACTTGGGGCGTCTCATGTGAACTAGTGTCTGGATAGGGTCGTACATTGCAGCGAAGCTATGTGGATATGACCTTCCGGGTTAGATTCGTGTGTTATATTACTATGTTGTGAGACGGGTTCTCAACCTTGTGTTGTGGTGATACTGGTAAGCTTGAGGTACGACTCTTTTGTTTGAGTCATTTTCATGAATTGAGTATGCTCGAACTGTTGCTTATTGGCGCGCGTATTGTGCGAGTGGTGGCTTAGACCTGTATTGATGTGTCATATCACTAGAATAATATGTTGGATTAGAAGAGATCAGTGGGATCATTAATGAATACAAACGGATTTGATTTCAGCATGTTGGAAGGATAATATCGAGCTTCGACTCAGAAATTTGATGTAGCATTTGCCAAAGGAGAAGTGGCTTCATGAATGGTTGATATGGAAAATGGTTATGGCTTACCGCATGATTTAGTTAGCATTGGCAGTATGTAAAAGTGTTGAGATGACACTTTAGTTGATAAGAGTTTTTCTATCGGTATTCGGGTGTTGTGTGCAACTGTTGTGATTAGAAGTTATCACTACAAGCGTTTGTGTTATGTGGTCTATCATGTAATTGCACCTGAGGTTGCAGGTATCGATAATTACAGTTGGTTCGGGCTTATTTTGAATATTGATGTGAGGTTCTAATCTTGTGTATGATTTCGGAAGGTGCAATGTGGTTCTATGGTTTATGGACTAGATGGAGTGTGAAATTTCAGCTATGTTGTGTTATCGGACCTATACGAGATGGGGTAGTATGGGATCACCCACGGGTATATTCTTGGTAAGGTCGTTCAGCTATTGGTTGGCTTCTAGGACAACTCTGGGTACGCTCGAGGACGAGCGTTTGTTTAAGTTGGGGAGGATGTGACGACCCGACCCGTCGTCTCATGAGTTACCGCCCCGTTTTCCCCATTTCCTATTTCTTTATGCTTCATTATCAGTGATGGGTGTGAACGAGTTGATTTGGATTAGTTTTAGTAGGAAATGAGACACTTAGTCTCTTTAAGGAAGGTTTGTTTTGGAAAAGTCAACCTGACATTGACTTATGTGTAAATGATCTCGGATCAGAATTTTTTATGATTTTTCTAGCTCCATTAGGTAATTTATGACCTAGGAGCGCGATCGGAATTGGTTTTGGAGGTCCTGTGTGGAATTTGGCTTGAATTGGCGAAAGTAGTATTTTAGCGATTTCTGGTTGATAGGTGAGATTTTGATCCAAGGGTCAGAATGGAATTCCGAGAGTTTCTGTAGCTTCATTATGTGATTTTGGATGTGTGTGCAAAATTTCATGTCATTCGGAGGTGATTTGGTCGGGTTTTTGATCAAATGCGTGTTTCGGAAGTTTTTGGAAAACTTAGGCTTGAATTCGATTTGAATTGATGGTTTTGATGTTGTTTGAGGTGTTTTGTTGATTGGAAAAAGTTTGAATGATGTTATGGGGTGTGTTGGCATGTTTGGTCGGGGTCACATGAGGCTCGGATAAGTTTTGGAAGAGTTTTTGGAAGATTTTTGCCGTTTTGAGCATAAGCACGTAATGATCCAAAGGTCCATTTTTAGTTCTAGAGATCGAAATTTTATTTCGAGATTTCCAGAATTTAAATAATGAATTATAGGAGTGACCTGGAAAGTTTGGTCTAATTTCATCAAGTCGCGATTGGGTTTTTGACGCGAAACATGAGTTAATTATTTAACAAGCGAAATGGATATCGCACTAAGCAAACGAGCTCCGAATTGATTTTTGATTGAAGGACTATGTTCGTATCATTATTTGAGACTCATAGGAACAAGAATCATCAAATTCCGAGTTCGTATGGTGGAGTTAGAGCCTTTTTAGTGAAAATAAATATTGCTGGTGGAGAAGGTTCTGGTGTGCACCTTTAGCGACCAGATTTGGGACTTTTAGCGACGGGAATGGGTCTTTTAGCAACCAGATTCGGGTTATTAATGCTGTTCTGGTTTTCTTTGCTCATTTTCACGTTTTTTTGGTAAAAGAACACGGATTAGGGCGATTTTTGAGCAAGAAATCATGGAAAATCCTGAGGTAAGTCACTTGTGATCATTTCTACTCCATAATATTGAATTATCATCGAATAATCCGACTAGATTACATGTTTTTGAGGAGTAAATTGGGGATTTAGGCCTAGGGATTTGAAAATAAGATTTGAAGATTTGAGGGTCGAGTTGATGTCCGATTTTGGTAAATTTTATATGTATAGACTCGTGGCGAGATAAGGAATCCGTTGATGTTAATTTTTCTGAATTTTCGAAAAGTGGGCCCGGGGCTCGGGTTTTGCCAAATTTCGGGATTTTGATGTTTTTCAGTTATTTTCGATTGGGTATTGTTCCTACAACATAATGTGACATATTCGTTCTAATTTTGGATAGATTCGACGCATGAAGAGGCTAATTCGGGGGGTAAAGGCATCGCGAATTAAAGAAATAGCCGGTTTGAGGTGAGTAATTGATGTAAATGATGTCCTGAGGGTTTGAAACCCCAGAATTTCACATCATAACGCTATATTGAGGTGACTTGCACGTCGGATAACGGGCGTGGGCTAGAGAACCATTGGGAATTGTGACTTGGTCCGTCCCGAGAGATGTTTTTTACCGTATTTTCTACTTGAACTAAATTGAGAATCATCCTTACTTAGCTTTGATTGTTACATTTGGGCGTCTTTCCAAATATTTGAATCCTTCAGGGATTGATATCACTGTTTTCGCATATTTTATATATTATTTGATCTCAGTCCAAGGTTTTAAATACTGTTTTGCAAACTCAGCCATCTTTCTAAGATTTGAAAACTTAAATGATATTTCGGGCTGAGAACTATTGTTTTACGAATGCCCAAGGGGCTTATGATGATTTCTGGACTGATCATGGATCAGACTGTGTGCCGTAGTAGTGTTACATTGATATTGAGGCCGAGAGCCTGGTTGATTACATTGATATTGAGGCCGAGAGGCTGAGTGATTATACTGATATTGATATGAGGCCGATGGCCTAGATTTGATGCCACGAGATGGCTTGATATTGCGCTTGGGATGTAGGAGCCCCTTCGGAGTCTGTACACACCCCCAGTGAGCGCCGTCGACGATAAATAAATATGGATGGCTCGGGTTGGACGCCGCAGTAGGTACCAGAGGGTACTGTCATATGCATTGCATTGCACTCATGCATTTATTCCTTATCTGCATTATCTGCTATAATAATTATGTGCTCTTATTTCATTGACTGGTTGCTTCATACTATTCTGAGCCTGAGGGGCTGATACTGTTCTGAGATACTGAGCTCGAGGGGCCGATTTCTACTTATTATTTTGATACTGAGCCCGAGGGGCAGATTTCTAATTACTATTTTGATACTGAGCCCGATGGACAGATTTCTACTTGTTGTTTTGATATTGAGCTCGAGGGGCAAGTTTCTACTTGTCATTTTACTACCAAATTACCTGTTTTACTGGTTTAAAAGAAATTTCACATGATATTTCACTGAATTATTATTTTAAATGATTTCAGTGCTTCTGTATAGAATGTTGTGTGCCTTAACGTGTTTTCTTACCTTCAGTCATTATTTATATTTATTACAAACTAGGTCAGAGTACTCACATTACTCCCTGCACCATGTGTGCAGGTATAGGTATTCCTGAGGCATAGAGCAAGTTTTCTGCTGTTCAGTTTTCATCGGAGTTATCGAGGTAGCTGCATGACGTTCGCAGACCCGTTTTCTCCCTTATCTTCTGTTATTTATGATATCTTCAAACTTTGTCCCTAATTCCATACTTTGTAGAATTTTAGTAAACTCTATAGTAGCTCATAACTTGTGACACCCCGGTTAGGGCTGAGTTGGGTTGGTTTTCCGTATTTTATCTATACTTTTCGCTATTGGATATTATTAAACCATGTTTATACTATAATTGTGTTAATTAATTGTCTTAAAAGGATGAATTGGGTTGAATGGCTGGCCTTGTCTTCATGAGAGGCGCCATCACGACCAGGTTCAGGAATTGGGTCGTGACAATAATTCCCCAATAGTGGCGGCTCAACAACATCTGAGGCCTAAAGCAAAGCCTTATTCTTTGGCATATATATATATATATATATATATATATATATATATATATATATATATATATATATTAGTTAATGAGAATTATTATTTTTTAAAAATTAGACAAGCGAGGATGTGAAATGAAAAAAATGAGAATGGGGTTTTATAAAGTACAAAAAATTAAATGAATTTAATGTTGATTGCATCACAACTAAAATAGGAGAACCCAGAAAACATACTTCTTCCATCCCAACTTATGTGACTCCTTTTTTTAGTCATCCCCCTTCTTATAAAGTAACAATTCAAACTTAGATTTTTCTTTTTATCCTTAATGAGATGATTTCTGGCCCACAAATTTCTATAATTTATTTTAGATTACAAGTTTCAAAAGTCTTCCTTTATTTCTTAAACTCCATGTCCAGTCAAACACTTTCATATAAATTGGGACGGAGAGAGTATAATTTATGTAAGAAAAATAAATGATAAGTTAGATTATTAGATATAGTTACGTGACTAACTAATGAATAGAGAAGTATAATTCTGTAGAAACGTAAAATAAGATTGACAGAAAACTATTTTGGTTATATTAATTAGTAGAAGAAATTGAGTTATTAAAAATTACAACAAACAACAAACAACAAACCCAGTATGTTCCCAACAGGTGGCGTCTGGGGGAAGGTAGTTTGTACGTAGACCTTACCGCTACCTAATGCAGGTAGAGAGGTTGTTTCCAATAGACCCTTGGCTCATGAAGGGTAGGAAGCAGAAGGGGAAAGCAAGGAAGTAAGAAAGAAGGAAGAGAAAAGAAATAGGCGAAGATAAAGGATAAGTAGTACCAAATAATATGACAATAAAGAAATAAATTTATCAACAATAAGAAATAATTATATAAATAATATGTTGCTATATATAGAGAAATAGTAATTTTGGGGCCCTTAAAATTTTGGGGCCTAAAACAAGTGCTTCACTTGCTTTAAGGTCTGGCCGCCCCTATTTACCAAACAATATAGTTCACATTGATTCTCCTCCCAAGCACGTTGCTATCTGCCAGTGTGAACTATATTGTGCGTCAAAGTGTGATGAACCACTTGTTTTAAAATGAAACTTTGCATTCTGAGGCCTTAAATACCTCTTTTAGCATCACCTCGATTTGTGTGCGCAGTCCGGGTGAATAGCTGGAAAGCTTAAATCTGTGAAAAATGATAAATTTTGACTATAAAATGAATTAATTTGACTTTGGTCAATGTTTTGGGTAAACGGATACGGACCTGTGATTTGACGGTCCCGAAGGGTCCGTAGGAAAATATGGGACTTGGGCATATGCCCGGAATCGAATTCCGAGGTCCCAAACCCGAGAAATGAATTTTTGAAAGAAATTATTTTCTGAAAAATATAAAGGGTTTTGAAAGTGAAATGTTACGTGAAACATGTGGTATCGGACCGGTATTATGGTTCCGGAGCCCGGTACAAGTTTGATATGATTTATATGTGTTGCCAATAAAGTTTGGTAAGAAACGGAACCCGTTTGGCATGATTCGGACCTTAAATGCAAAATTTGATGTTTAAGAAGTTTTGATTAATTTCATTGATATTGAGGTTTAATTCGATGTTTCTGATGTTATGAGTACACGAATAAGTCCGTGGGATATTTTTTGAGGTTGTGTGTATATTTGGTTTGGAGCCCCGAGGGCTCGGGTGAGTTTCGGGTAGGTTCCGGGGTGTCTTAGGATTAAACATGGCTATTGGATGTTTCGAAAAAACTGCAGCTCTCTGAACCTGCTAGTGCGGTCTGCACTGGTTTTATGTTGTCCGCACTGGTGGCTGTGCAGCCGCAGTGGATCTTGTGCGGTCCGCACAGGTTCACTGGTGATTGTGCAGCCGTAGTTGATTTTTTGAGGTCCGCACAGGTTCACTGGTGGTTGTGCGGCCGCAATTGATTTTGTGCGGTCCACACAGGGAGTTTGAGAGGGGTATATTAAGACATGATTTTCAGTTATTTTTCATTCTTCAAAACCCCAAAAATATAAGAGGCAATTTTTCAAGCAACCTTTTTTCTCCAAAATATTGGTAAGTGATCTCTAACTCATTTTCTTCGATCATTAACATGTTTCCACATGATTTCAACCCAAATCAATGATTTTCATGGAGGAAATTGGGTGTTTTGGGTAGAACCTAGGTTTTTCAAAAATTGGGGATTTGAACCTCGATTTGAGGTCCGATTTCAAAACAAGTTATATATTTGAGTTCGTAGGGGAATGAGTAATCGGGTTTTGGTTCGAACCTCGGGTTTTGACCATTTGGGCTCGGGGCGATTTTTGACGTTTTGGGTAAAACTTCAGAAAACTCATTTTTATGCATTCAAATTGATTCATTTAGCGTTTATTGATGTAATTAAGTAACTTGTGACTAGATACGAGCGTATTGGTGGTGGAATCAAGGGGTAAAGATATAATTGAATCGAGAATTATGTTCATGGCATCGAGGTAAGTGTTTGGTTTAACCTTAGCTTGAGGGATTAGGAGTTGAGTCTTACTTGCTATGGCATAGTTGCTATGGGGTGATTCTTTGTTGATATCTGAGTTATATTGTTTCTTTCATTACTTGATGTCTTTCTATTCGGAATTGTTATCTCCCCCATAGCATGCTCCCCTTCCCATATTGACTGGTTATTTATGTATTTCTTTCCGCTGTATATGTATTTGAACTGCACAGGTTATTTGGTAGTCTGGTCCTAGCCTCGTCACTACTTTGCCGAGGTTAGGCTAGACACTTACCAGCACATGGGGTCTGTTGTGCTGATACTACACTCTGCACTATGTGCAGATCCCGGAGCAGCTTTTGGACCGTAGTGTGGAGGTTACCTTCAGTCCTCACGGAGATCCAAGGTAGACCTGCAGACGGCTGCAGACCCTGGCATCTCCTTCTATCCCTATTTTCTATTTCATTTTCCTTTTATTCCGAAACAGTGTATTGTCATTTTCTTCAGACTTTGTATGTAGTAAATCTTAGACCTTTTGTGACACCGTGACTCCAGGTTTTGGGTGCTTTAGGTTTTAAGAGTTGTAATAGATGTAGATTTCAGGTATTTACTGGCTATCTTCCGCTTAATTATTTAAAGTTCTTGTTTTCATGTTATACCCTTATATTTGTTAAAAAGAAATGATTGGATAATGAAGTAAGTAGTTAAAGGATTGACTTGTCTAGCTCACATTAGTAAGCGCCATCACGACTCCCGAGGGTGGGAAATCCGGGTCATGACACAAAGTGTCAATTGCTTATTATTGTCAAGCATATTTAAGCCAGAAATTTCTTCAAGAGTATTCAAACTTAAAAGAAGTAAGAAAACAAAATTTTGGTAAAGGGTGTTCAATATATATTATATACCTCTAAAACCTAATATTTTACTAAGGCACTTTGTCCCTCATCGGAAAATGAAAACAAAATACTTGTGTTATATAGAAAAGCACATCTTCTAGCTCTTAAAAGAGTTGAGAAAAAGTGGTGCCTCGCGTTGTTGTTGCTTGGCTTCGGCTTTGACTATATCCTTATGTTTTTTCTTACTGTTAATTTGTAAAAACTTTTTAAAAATCTTATGTATTGTTAAAATTTATGTAAGACATACAAAACAAAATTAAAAGGAAAAAAGTTCCAATTCAAATTTACACTATTATAAGAGAGTCTAAGATGAATAATTTTCCGGTGATCAGGAGAAGAAATTAACTTCTGTGATCTATTTCAGGGTTCGAAGTCTTGGCACCCTTTAATATAACAATTGGGTGACTTTATGTTTCATGTGATCCCAGTGCTATTTCTCATATACAATTCACCATCAATTATTTTTTACCAGAATCACAGTTTTGTATAAAAATTAAGAAAATACAATGTAATACATTATAATAGCCTATTACCTATATCCACAATGTAATAGACTGTAGTTTCGCCCCTATCTGAGGTGGAGCTGAACAATCCTTCTTTCGCCATTGTACTTGGAGTGGAGAATCAAAAATATACAAGGATAATTACAAATGTTGGTGATGCAAGTTCCATTCATGTTGTTGGCATCTCTCAAATTTCGGGAGTTCATGCAGTAATTGAGCCTATATGGCTTATGTTCACCAAGGTGAATCAACAAATCACATATACGATATCCTTGTGAAATTTCTAGAGGTTTTGTTTAGGGGTCAATATCATGGATCTTAGAAAAGCATGTTGTTAGGAGTCCAATCTCTATCAGCTTAAAACAAGGAATACTTGCCAACGAGTCACCGGAAGTTCACATCGGCTTTGTATTTCATGCCACTCTGCTTGATTTATTTTATTGTATTTTTAATTATTTTGAAATTGCGATAGTATCCATAAATTCAAGGAATATTTTCTAATCCTTCCTATTATTCTGGCACCGATTTCATTATCATCCCAAGTATTGAATATGCATAAAATCTTGCTCAAGCAGTTTTAAACAATGAAAATCGAATTCATGTGTCCTTGGTTTTTTTGAGTAGTTTAATTTATCCCACTGAGAGAAAATTAAATATTTTCTAAATCCAAATGTTAGTTTAACTTTCATTTCATTTGGAGGAAATATTAACTAGTAACTGTTGTTGGGTTTTTATCTAATTTAATAAAAAAAGTGTGAATGGGAAATAGAGGGAAAAGATTTGGAGGAAAATAAAAAATTTGAAGTGTTCCTTTTATTAAAGCACTTTGTCCCTCATCGGAAAATGAAAAGAAAATACTTGTGCTTATATAGAGAAGCACATCTTCTAGCTCTTAAAAGAGTTGAGAAGAAGTGGTGCCTCACGCCGTCGTTGCTTGGCTTCGGCTTTGACTATATCCTTATGATTTTTCTAATCTTCCAGAATCATTTCAATTCGTAATTGAATTGGTGGCCTAAAGCAAAGTCTTAATGAAATGTCTGAAGTAAATAAAATAAAACAAGTTTCAGTGTGCGCCTCACGTGCATCTCGTGCTCCACACGTGCATCTTCTGTTAATTTGTAAAAACGTTTTAAAAATGTTATGTAATGTTAAAATTTATGTAAGATATATAAAACAAAATTAAATGGAGAAAAATTCCAATTCAAATTTACAGCATTATAAGAGAGTCAAAGGTGAATAAGTTTCCGGTGATAAGGGGAAGAAATTAACTTTTGTGATCTGTTTCATGGTTCAAAGTCTTGGCACCCTTTATATAACAATTGGTTGATTTTATGTTTCATGTGACCCCGGTGATATTTCTCATATACAATCCACCGTCAATTATTTTTTATCAGAATCACAGTTTTGTATACAAATTGAGAAAATGCAATGTTATAGTTACATTGTAATATCCTATTACCTATATACACAATGTAATAGGTTGTAGCTTCGCCCCTGACTGAGACGGACTTGAACTATCCTTCTTTCTCCATTGTACTTGGAGCGGAGAATCAAAACTATACAAGGATAATTACAAATGTTGGTGATGCAAATTCCATTTATATTGTTAGCATCACTCAAATTTCGGGAGTTCGTGCACTATTTGAGCCTATATGGCTTATGTTCACCAAGGTGAATCAACAAGCCACATATATGATATCCTTTGGAAATTTCTAGAGTTTTTGTTTAGGGGTCAATATCATGGATCTCAGAAATGCATGTTGTTAGGAGTCCAATCTCTATCAGCTTAAAACAAGGAATACTTGCCAACGAGTCACCGGAAGTTCACATTGGCTTTGTATTTCGTGCCACTCTCTGCTTTATTTATTTTATTGTATTTTGAATTATTTTGAAATTGAGATAGTAGCCATAAATTCAAGGCATATTTTCTAATCCTTCTTATTATTCTGACACCAATTTCATTATCATCCTAAGTATTAAATATACTTAAAATCTTGCTCAAGCAATTTTAAACAATGTAAATTAAATTCATGTGTCCTTGGTTTTTTTGAGTAGTTTAATTTAACCCACTGAGAGAAAATTAAATATTTTCTAAAAACCAAATGTTAGTTTAATTTTCAATTCATTTGGCGAAAATATTATAACTAGTAACTGTTGTTGGTTTTTTTTATCTAATTTGATAAAAAAAAAGTGTAAATGGGAAATAGAGGGAAAAGTGTTGGAAGAAAATGAAATATTTGAAATATTCATTTTATTAAGGAACTTTGTCCCTCATCGGAAAATGAAAAGAATATACTTGTGCTTATATAGAGAAGCACATCTTCTAGCTCTTAAAACAGTTGAGAATAAGTGGTGCCTCGCGCCGTCGTTTCTTGGCTTCGGCTTTGACTATATCCTTATCATATTTCTAATCTTCCAAAATCATTTCAATTTGTAATTGAAGTGGTGACTTAAAGCAAAGCCTTAATAAAATGTCTGAAGTAAATAAAATAAAACTAGCTTCAGTGTGCGCCTCACGTGCATCTCGTGCTCCACACGTGCATCTCGTGCTCCACACGTGCATCTTCTTTTAATTTGTAAAAACTTTTTAAAAATCTTATGTATTGTTAAAATTTAAGTAAGACATATAAAACAAAATTAAAAGGAGAAAAGTTCCAATTCGAATTTACATCATTATAAGAGAGTTTAAGATGAATAAGTTTTCGGTGATCAAGGGAAGAAATTAGCTTCTGTGATTTGTTTCAGGGTTCAAAGTCTTGGCACTCTTTATATAACAATTGGGTGATTTTATGTTTCTTGTGACCCTAGTGCTATTTCTAATATACAATCCACCATCAATTATCTTTTACCAGAATCACAGTTTTGTATACAAATTGAGAAACTGCAATGTTATAGTTCCATTGTAATAGCCTATTACCTATATACACAATATAATAGGATGTAGCTTCGCCCTTGTCTGAGGCGGAGTTGAACTATACTTCTTTCTCCATTTTACTTGGAGCGGAGAATCAAAACTATACATGGATAATTACAAATGTTGGTGAAGCAAATTTCATTTATGTTGTTAGCATCAATCAAATTTCGGGATTTCATGCAGTATTTGAGCCTATATGGCTTATGTTCACCAAGGTGAATCAACAAGACACATATTTGATATCTTTGTGAAATTTCTAGAAGTTTTGTTTAGGGGTTAATATCATGGATCTCAAAAAAGCATGTTGTTAGGAGTCCAATCTCTATCAGCTTAAAAAAGGAATACTTGCCAAGGAGTCACCAGAAGTTCACATCGGTTTTGTATTTCGTGCCACACTCTGGTTGATTTATTTTATTGTATTTTGAATTATTTTGAAATTGAGATAGTATCCATAAATTCAAGGAATATTTTCTAATCCTTCCTATTATTCTGGCACAAATTTCATTATCATCCTAAGTATTGAATATACTTAAAATCTTGCTCAAGCAGTTTTGAACAATGTAAATTGAATCTATGTATCCTTGGCTATTTTGAGTAGTTTAACTTAATCCATCGAGAGGAAATTAAATATTTTATAAAACCAAATGTTAGTATAATTTTTATTTCATTCACAGGAAATATTATAACTAGTAACTGTTGTTATGTTTTTATTTAATTTAATAAAGAAGTGTGAATGGGAAATAGAGGGAAAAGATTTGGAGAAAAATAAAATTTTTGAAGTGTTCCTTTTACTAAGAAAATATTTGTGCTTATATAGAGAAGCGCATCTTCTAGCTCTTAAAAGAGTTGAGAAGAAGTGGTGCCTCGTGCCGTCGTTGCTTGGCTTCGGCTTTGACTATATCCTTATGATTTTTCTAATCTTCCAAAATCATTTCAATTCGTAATTGAAGTGGTGACCTAAAGCAAAGCCTTAATAAAATGTCTCAAGTAAATCAAAAAAACTAGCTTCAGTGTGCGCCTCACTGCATCTCGTGCTCCACACGTGCATCTTCTTTTAATTTGTAAAATCTTTTTAAAAATCTTATGTATTTCATAAAACTTATGTAAGACATATAAAACAAAATTAAAAGGAGAAAAGCTCCAATTCAAATTTACATCATTATAAGAGAGTCTAAGATGAATAAGTTTTCGGTGATCAAGGGAAGAAATTAGCTTCTGTAATTTGTTTCAGGGTTCAAAGTCTTGGCACTCTTTATATAACAATTGGGTGACTTTATGTTTCCTGTGACCCTAGTGCTATTTCTAATATACAATCCACCATCAACTATCTTTTACCAGAATCACAGTTTTGTATACAAATTGAGGAACTACAATGTTATAGTGACATTGTAATAGCCTATTACCTATGTACACAATATAATAGGATGTAGCTTCGCCTCTGTCTGAGGCGGAGCTGAACTATCCTTATTTCTCCATTGTACTTGGAGCGGAGAATCAAAACTATACATGGATAATTACAAATGTTGGAGAAGCAAATTCCATTTATGTTGTTAGCATCACTCAAATTTCAGGAGTTCATGCAGTATTTAAGCCTATATGGCTTATATTCACCAAGGTGAATCAACAAGCCACATATTTGATATCTTTGTGAAATTTCTAGAGGTTTTGTTTAGGGGTCAATATCATGGATCTCAGAAAAGCATGTTGTTAGGGGTCCAATCTCTATCAGCTTAAAAAAAGGAATACTTGCCAAGGAGTCACCGGAAGTTCACATCGGCTTTGTATTTCGTGCCACACTCTGCTTGATTTATTTTATTGTATTTTGAATTATTTTGAAATTGAGATAGTATCCATAAATTCAAGGAATATTTTCTAGTCCTTCCTATTATTCTGGCACAGATTTCATTATCATCCTAAGTATTGAATATACTTAAAATCTTGCTCAAGCAGTTTTGAACAATGTAAATTGAATCTATGTATCCTTGGCTATTTTGAGTAGTTTAACTTAATCCATCGAGAGGAAATTAAATATTTTTTAAAACCAAATGTTAGTATAATTTTTATTTCAATCAGAGGAAATATTATAACTAGTAACTAATGTTCTGTTTTTATTTAATTTAATAAGGAAGTGTGAATGGGTAATAGAGGGAAAAGATTTGGAGAAAAATAAAATTTTTGAAGTGTTCCTTTTACTAAAGCACTTTGTCCCTCATCGGAAAATAAAAAGAAAATACTTGTGCTTATATAGAGAAGCGCATCTTCTAGCTCTTAAAAGAGCTGAGAAGAAGTGGTGCCTCGTGCCGTCGTTGCTTGGCTTCAGCTTTGACTATATCCTTATGATTTTTCTAATCTTCCAAAATCATTTCAATTCGTAATTGAAGTGGTGACCTAAAACAAAGCCTTAATAAAATGTCTCAAGTAAGCCTGAGGTTTTCCCTTTAGACCTGTCGAGTATGCCACCTGACAGGGATATTGACTTTTGCATTTATTTGGCTTCGGGCACTCAACCCATTTCTATCCCGCCGTATCATATAGCCCCAACTGAGTTGAAGAGTTGAAGGAGCAGTTGCAAGACTTGCTTGAGAAGGGTTTTATTAGGCCGAGTGTTTCAGCTTGGGGTGCGCCGATGTTGTTTGTTAAGAAGAAGGACAGATCGATGAGAATGTGTATTGTTTACCGGCAGTTGAACAAGGTTACAATCAAGAATAAGTATCCATTATTGCTGATTGATGATTTGTTTGATCAGCTTCAGGGTGCCAAGGTATTCTCGAAGATTGACTTGAGATCTGGCTACCATCAGTTGAGGATTAGGGCATCCAATGTCCCTAAGACAGCTTTTCGCACTCGGTACGAGCATTATGAGTTCTTGGTGATGTCATTCAGGTTGACAAATGCCCCAACAACTTTTATGGATTTGATGAACCGAGTGTTCAGGCCTTATTTAGATTCAATCGTTATAGTCTTCATTGATGATATTTTGATCTATTCCCATAGCCGGGAGGAGTACGAGCAGCATCTTAGAGTGGTTCTTCAGACCTTGAGGGATAGTCAGTTATATGCTAAGTTCTCGAAGTGTGAGTTCTGGTTGAGTTCATTTGCATTCCTGGGTCATTTTGTATTAGCAGAGGGTATTCAGGTTGATCCAAAGAAGATTGAGGCAGTCAAGAACTGGCCTAGACCAGCATCAGCTATAGAGATTCGAAGTTTCTTGGGATTGGCAGGCTACTATCGTCGGTTCGTGGAGGGGTTTTCATCTATCGCAATCGCGATGACCAGGTTGACCCAGAAGGGTGCCCAGTTCAGATGGTCAGATGAGTGTGAGGCGAGCTTTCAGAAGCTCAAGAAAGCTCTGACTATGGCACCAGTGTTGGTTTTGCCCACAGGTTTAGGGCCTTATACAGTCTATTGTGATACATCTCGTATTGGACTTGGTGTAGTATTGATGCAGGATGGCAAGGTCATTACCTATGCTTCGCGGAAGTTGAAGATTCATGAGAAGAATTATCCATTTCATGATTTGGAGTTGGCAGCCATTGTTCACACGTTGAAGATTTGGATACATTATCTGTATGGCGTGGTATATGAGGTATTCACGGATCACAAGAGTCAGTAGTACTTGTTCAAGCAGAAGGAGTTGAATTTGAGGCAGAGAAAGTGGTTGGAGCTATTAAAGGACTATGATATCTCTATCTTATATCACCCGGTAAAGGCCAATGTGGTGGTCGATGCTTTGAGTAGGAAGTCAGCCAGTATGGGCAGTCTTGCTTATATTCCGGTCCGTGAGAGACCGCTTGTTTTGGATGTTTAGGCTTTGTCCAACCAGTTCATGAGGTTGGATGTTTCTGAACCCAATCGTATGTTGGCTTGCACGGTTGCTCGTTCTTTTTTATTAGAGCGTATCCGTGATCGGTAGTTTGATGATCCCCATTTGTGTGTCCTTAAAGACATGGTGCAGCACGGAGGTGCCAAGCAGGTTACCTTAGGTGATGATGGAGATTTGAGACTGCAGGGTCGAGTTTGCGTGCCTGATGTGGATGGGCTTCGAGAGTTGATTTTAGAGGAGGCCTATAGTTCCCGGTACTCTATTCATTCGGGCGCCGCGAAGATGTATCAGGATTTGCGGCAGCATTATTGGTGGCGGAGAATGAAGAAGGATATCATTGCATTTGTGACTCGGTGTTTGAATTGTCAGCAGGTTAAGTACGAGCATCAAAGGCCCGGTGGTTCGTTTCAGAAGATTGAGATTCCTGAGTGGAAGTGGGAGCATATCACTATGGACTTTGTTGTTGGTCTCCCACGGACTTAGAGGAAGTTCGATACACTGTGGGTTATTGTTGATAGGCTGACCAAGTCAGCACATTTCATTCCTATGGCAGTCTCTTACTCTTCCGAGAGGTTAGCTGAGATCTATATCCGGGAGATTGTTCGTCTTCATGGTGCCCCCGAGTCTATCATTTCGGACCAAGGTACACAGTTTACCTTACATTTTTGGAGAGCCGTTCAGCGAGAGTTGGGCACACAGGTTGAGTTGAGCACAACATTTCATCCTCAGATGGACGGGCAGTTCGAGCGGACTATTCAGATTTTGGAGGATATGGTCAGAGCTTGTGTCATTGACTTTGGAGGCTCATGGGATCAGTTTTTGCCCTTAGCAGAGTTTGCCAACAACAACAGCTACCAGTCGAGTATCCAAATGGCTCCTTATGAGGCTTTATATGGTAGGCGGTATCGGTCTCCGGTTGGATGGTTTGAGCCGGGAGAGGCTCGGTTGTTGGGTACAGATCTGGTTCAGGATGCCTTGGACAAGGTCAGGATTATTCAGGATAGGCTTCGTATAGCTCAGTCCAGGCAAAAGAGTTATGCCGACAGCAAGGTTCGAGATTTGCCTTTCATGGTCGGTGAGCGAGTATTTCTCCAAGTGTCTCCTATGAAAGGCGTGATGAGTTTTGGGAAGAAGGGAAAGCTTAGCCCTAGGTTCATTGGCCCGTTTGAGATTCTCGATCGAGTGGGAGAGGTGGCTTATAGACTTGCAACGCCGCCGAGCTTATCAGTCGTGCATCCAGTGTTTCATGTGTCCATGCTTCGGAAGTATCACGACGATCCATCCCACGTGTTAGATTTCAGCACTGTCCAGTTGGACAAGGACTTGTCTTATGAGGAGGAGCCGGTAGCTATTCTAGACCGGCAGGTTCGTCAGTTGAGATCGAAGAGTTTTCCTTCTGTTCGTGTTCAGTGGAAAAGTCAACCTCCTGAGGCATCGACCTGGGAGTCCGAGTTCGAAATGCGGAGCCGTTATCCCCATCTTTTCCCCGACTAAGGTACTTCCTTCTTTTGTCCGTTCGAGGACGAACGGTTATTTTAGAGGTGGAGAATGTGATGACCTTTTGGGTCATCACTTATTTTAAAATGAAACTTTGTGTTCCGAGGCTTTAAAAACCTCTTTTAGCATCACCTCGATTTGCGTGTGCAGTCCGGGTGCTTAGCCGGAAAGACTAGATGTGAAAATCTATGAAAAATGATAAATTTTGACTATAAAATGAATTAATTTGACTTCGGTCAATGTTTTGGGTAAACGAACCCAGACCTATGATTTGACGGTCCCGGAGGGTCCGTAGGAAAATATGGGACTTGGGCGTATGCCCGGAATCGAATTTCAAGGTCCCAAGCCCGAGAAATGAATTTTTGAAAGAAATTGTTTTTTGAAAAATATAAAGGGTTTTGAAAGTGAAATGTTATGTGAAACATGTGGTACCGGGCCCGTATTATGGTTCCGGAGCCCGGTACAGGTTTGATATGATTTATATGTGTTGCCGCTGAAGTTTGGTAAGAAATGGAACCCGTTTGGCGTGATTCGGACCTTAAATGCAAAATTTGATGTTTAAGAAGTTTTGATAAATTTCATTGATATAGAGGTTTAATTCGATGTTTCTGATGTTATTTTGGCGATATGAGAACACGAATAATTCCGTGGGATGTTTTTTGAGGTTGTGTGTATATTTGGTTTGGAGCCCCGAGGGCTCGGGTGAGTTTCGGGTAGGTTCCGGGGTGTCTTAGGCTTAAACATGGCTATTGGAGGTTCAGAAAAAACTACAGCTCTCTAAACCTGCTAGTGCGGTCCGCACTGGTTTTGTGTTGTCCGCACTGGTGGCTGTGCAACCACAGTGGATCTTGTGCGGTCTGCACAGGTTCACTGGTGACTGTGCGTCCGCAGTTGATTTTGTGTAGTCCCTACAAGTTCACTGGTGGATGTCACACCTCCTCTTTCACCGGCGCCCGCCGGGGCGTATGGGGAGTTTTTCCAATTAAGAGACAATCGAAACGAGATTTATTATTTAATTCAGATTCACCACCTAGGAGATTTATGGTATCCCAGGTCACCGATTGAATCCCGAATCGAGGAAAAGATTGACTCTGTATTACAGTCCGCGAACCAGAAATCCAAGTAAGGAATTCTGTTAACCCGAGAGAAGGTGTTAGGCATTCCCGAGTTCCATGGTTCTAGCACAGTCGCTCAACTGTCATATTCGGCTTATTTATCTGATTTTAATACATGTTGAACCTATGTGCAAATTTTTAACTGTGTACCGCTTTTATTAATATTATTTTTACCGAGAATTGCAACATCGTGAAAATACATCTCGAACCACGTCACATCAATGCACCCGCGGTTGTTGACATATTTCAACTCTGTTGAGATTTGGATTTGGGTCACATAAATGTGCACCCGAGTTTAAGAGGATAACATTATTAAATACGCGCCTAAAGCGACTAGCGTATCATTATTTTGGTAGGGCCGTGAAATTTTGCTAAACGGCCCATCCCGAAATCTAAGTAATTTTACCAACACGTATAGAGGGGCCCCGCAGCTTGTATATTTTTGTTTGTCGAGGCTCGTCTCATTCATTATTTTTAAAAGGAATTTGCAACGTCGTGGAAATGCATCTCGAACCACGTCACAATCAATGTACCCATGATTAGCGACACATTTCGACTTCGTTGAGATTTGGATTTGGGTCACATAAATGTGCACCCGGGTTTAAGAAGGTAATGTTATTTAAAATACGCGCCTAAAGAGACTAACGCTGGGTTATTTTGGGAAATGGCCATGAAGTTCGCTAAGCGGCCGATCCCGAGTTCTAAGTAATTATACATACATTTGTGAGGGCCCCGCAATCTGTGCGTTTTATTTGGCGAGGCTCATCTCGTTTATTTCAAGGATATCCTAAAGTGACTATGATTTTCTATTTATTGGTCTCTAAGAATAAAGAAAAATCCTAATCAATTAGCATTAAAAGTTCGGGCTTCAAGTTCAAGTCCGGGTCCGAACGAAAGGAAATATCTTCTAGTTTGAACCCGCCACCTAATTTAAGATCTGCCGCCTGCCATTGTAAATATTAACAAACCAGCTACCATTTCGATCCAGTTCAACTTTAGCTTTATTATATGAATTGGACTATTGGAATTAACTATGTGGAATGCAAAGCCATTTTGAGCTCTTTTTACGATTTGTTGAAAAATGCATCAATGCTTAAAAACTGACATCAAGCTAACATTTGAGAACTAACATTAGTTACTAACATTATTAACATTGCTATTTAAAATGATGTTATTTACTTAAGTGAACTCGCAATTTCAGAATTAGACCTGTTAAACCAACATGCTGATTTCCATAAACTATTTGAACCTGTTTTGTGACATAAACTATTTGAAACTATTTCACGACTGCTGAAAAAAAGAACTAATTACAGTATATTTCCTAACTAGTAATCACCAACTAAGATTAATTACAATTGATATTCCATGTTTGTAGAAATAGATTCAATCAGTACAGTTTATGCATTCCAAAGTCGTTCCAATACATACTATGAAATATCAAGTGAACTACTGCTTATACATCAAATTAAAAACAAAGAAATAGGGAAAATTCAGAAATCCATTCCAACAACTCTTTACTTCCTTTCCATTAAATTTGAGAGCTTTAGAACGTGTACGTGGATAATGAAAATACAAGAAGATGAAGGAGCAGTCAACAACAGTAATAACACAGCAACGCAGTGACAGAACAACCCAGTGACAGATTAAAAAGGAAGGAACCAGCAGAGTTCCAGCAACACCCAATGAAAATAGTAGCCAATAACCAATAGTAAACTCAAGAAGAACCAATTGAAACCCCAGAAATACCAAACAACAACACCAATAAAGCAGCAACAGTACTAGTTCTGATATTCAGCAGCAAAAGAAAAGACTCTCTTTTCAGTTTCTTAGCTCTCCAAATATTGAACCTTTTAGGATTAAAAACCAGCCTGTTTTTTACTCTCAAATTACTAAACTTTTAAATGTTCAAAATCCAGCCTAAACTCTCTGAAAAAAGGACTGAAAGAGAACTCTTTTCCTTCCAAAAACCAGCCCCTCTTTTCTCTCTTGAAATGACCCTATTTATAACCCAAAAACATGTATGGCAACATATTTTAATCAATCCTTTTTAAACTTTTCATACCATTATGTTTTGTTCCCCACACTTGCATGCCTTGTTCCCCACACTTGCATGCTTTGTTCCCCCACTAGCAAATGTCTTGTTCCCCACTAGCAAATGTCTTGTCCCCCACTGTGTATTAAACAATGCCTTATTTTAATATTATTAGTGTTAAGTGGACAGAGCACTCAAATTAATCATTTTTAAAACTTTAAATCCCATAATACCCCTGAAACTATGAAATTACCATTCTACCCCCATCAGCTATATCTAATCCTCCTAATCAATTAACCAAACTATAGCAACTATAACCAATCTTAAGTGAAAAATCCTAACAATTGACTAATTAAACACATGAAACTAACAACATTAGGACAATTCAACAAGGCCAGATTCATATCAGAACAAACTTAGCAGAACAAACAAGTATATCTAAATCACTAAACATAATCATCAATTGAACTCAAAATAGTAGGAAAGTCATTAAAACACATACACATATAATTTCAACGAATATGCAGTAGGATACTTCATGCGAAAACTTTATCAAAATGAACCCACATTAAAACGAAACCACAAATAGATCTGTGAATAGCATAGATTCGAGGTAAGAGATATGACCTTTACTACTGCACTTTCTTGCTCCGTTACGCACAGTGAAAATGAAACTCCAAAGAAAAAGCAAAAAAATTCGTGAACGAGCTATGGCTGACCTTTATGCTAACGATCCGACATCGAACAATGATAAACTTTCGATGAAACACAGCTTCGTTCACAACACTGTTTCGATGCTTGACTAACAAAAACGGACTCGGACGGAACCTCGACGCACTCCCTCGACGTACGAGTGAGCACGACCTCGGATGGTTGGTCTTGTTTTGGACTGGAGGGTGGCTGGTCTTGTTTTGGACTGGAGGGTGGCTGGAGAAGGTGAGGCGGGCTATTTTAGGTGGTCAACGAGCTGATGGAGTCGACGGTAGTGGGGCTGGCATGAAGGGAGGTGGTCGTGGTGGGCGTGAGGCGGGCTGTCGACGAGTGTTGGAGTCGTCGGTGGTCGTTGGACATCGATGGAGAGGGCTGCCATGGATGTCGAGGAGGGGTCGTTGGTTCGAAGAAGAAGAAGGATGGAAGCCATTAAGGTCGTTTGGAGCTGGAGGGGTCGTTTGGAGAAGATTAAGAGAAGAGGGCAGCCATGGGGGTGGTCGTGGGAGCTGGAGGGGTTGTTTGGAGAAGAAGAAGATGGAGGGCAGCCATGGACGTGGTCGTGGGAGCTTTTAGCTGTTTGGAGAAGATGAAGAGGAGAGGGGGTGGGTGGTTTAGGGTTTGTTGTTAGGGGTTGGAAATGAGAAAATGAAAAATGGAAGAAGGGGGGTGGTCGTTTGGGCTATAGGGCAGACCGGGTCGGGAATGAGGTATGGGCTGGGTATCTGGGTTTCAATTTCAAAGGGGAAGAAAAATTATTTGGGATGATGGACTTTACATTGATTTGGCCCAAATATGACTTAACACTCTTTTATTTTGCCTTTCTTTTCTTAAACTAATAAAACTAAAAATTCCAAAAATCCTAAATTAACTTATAGGACTAGATTAATTTATAAAAGTACTAACTAACTTTTAATAACAATTAACACACACAATCAAATAAAATCACATAACTTGGACATGAAATGCTAAAAATGCAAAAATACATTATTTTGTAATTTTCTTTCTCTTAAAAACAAAACATGGTTCAATTAATTCCTAAGTGCACAATTAAATCTCAAATGTGCATGCAACATATATTTTTTGTATTTTTTTTAATTAAAGTAGAAATAAACATGCACAGACAAAATATAAATAAATCACAAACAACACAACACCATTTTATTTTTTGAATTTTTTGGGAGTAGTTCTCATAGGGCAAAAATCACGTGCTCACAGTTGCCCCTCTTTGTCCGAAAACACAAAGAGTTTTTGTGCAAAGATAAAGTGAGCGGATACGAGCGATTTTTGCCCGTTGGAATACTCCGTGTGAAGCATTTTTGAAAAGATTTAACTAAACCTTTGCTTCAAAGGTTTCCTACATATCCCTGGCTAGAAGGGAATCAGGTTAATGTAGTTTGGGAAGTTTTGGTAGCTAGGACTACCATGGGACTGCAATGTTACTGTTGTTGCATGCTGTTATTACTGTTTTCCGACCTCCTTACTACACCATTGCTAGAAAGAAAACAAAAGGCTAGACTAGACTAATGATTACATAATCTTATCTATCTTCGACTTGCTCTTGTAGTCTTCTTTCAGATTTCTGAAATGGGATTCATGCTGGGGGTATTTTTGTTGTAACCCTCCACATTACTGACTTCTGGCTTGATCTTGAAATGTATTCCTCTGTTCTGCAGGTGGGCTCCTGACTTCAACTTGAATGTGTACTCCTTTGTTCTACAGGCGGGCTCCTGACTTCTTCAACTTAAAATATAACAACCTCCATTCTACAGGCGGGCTCCTGACTTCTTCGACTTAAAATTAACAACCTCCATTCTAGAGGCGGGCTCCCGACCTCAACTACGACTCAAAATGTAATACCTCCATTCTTCAGGCGGGCTCCTGACCTCAACTACTTCTTAACAATATAGCACCTCCATTCTCCAGGCAGGTTCCTGACTTCTATAAACAATTTAAAGATAATACCTTCATTCTCCAGGCGGGCTCCTGACTTCAACTACGACTTAAAAGATAATACCTCCATTTTCCAGGCGGGCTCCTGACTTCAACTACTTCTTAAAAATATAGCACCTCCATTCTCCAAGCGGGTTCCTGACTTTGATAAAAAATTTAAAAAGATAATACCTCCATTCTCTAGGCGGGCTCCTGACTTCAACTACTTCTTAAAGATATAGCACCTCCATTCTACAGGCGGGTTCCTGACTTCGATAAACAATTTAAAAAGATAATACCTCCATTCTCCAGGAGGGCTCCTGACTTCAACTACTTCTTAAAAATATAGCACCTCCATTCTACAGGCGGGTTCCTGACTTCAACAGCTTCTTAAAAATATAACTCCTCTATTTTTTAGGTGGGCTCCTGATTTAAACAATTTCTTAAAGATATAACACCTCTATTTTTCAGGCGGGACCCTGACTTCAACTATAATTTGAGATATAACACCTCCATTCTTTAGGCGGGATCCTGACTTCGACTGCAACTTAAAGATATAACCCCTCTATTCTCCAGGCGGGCTCCTGACTTCACTACTTCCCAAAACATAATACCTCCATTCTACAGGCGGGCTCCTGACTTCAACTACAACTTGAGAATATAACAACCTCTATTTTCCAGGTGGGTTCCTGACTTCAATAAACAATTTAAAGATAATACCTCCATTCTCCAGGCGGGATCCTGACTTCAATAAACTTTAAAATGTAACACCTCCGTTCTTCAGGCGGGCTCTTGACTTCAATAAACTTTAAAATGTAACACCTCTGTTCTTCAGGCAGGCTCCTGACTTCAATAAACTTTAAAATGTAACACCTCCGTTCTTCAGGCGGGCTCCTGACTTCAATAAACTTTAAAATGTAACACCTCCGTTCTTCAGGCGGGCTTCTGACTTTAATAACTTCTTAAAATTATAACACCTCCATTCTCCAGGCCGACTCCTGACTTTAATAAACTTTAAAATATAACACCTCCATTCTCCAGGCGGGCTCCTGACTTCAACTATTTTGTAAAATGTAATACCTCCATTCTCCACGCGGGTTCCTGACTTCAACTTCTTCTTAAACAAAGCGTTTTATTGATGTTGTTCCTTCCTGCCTCCCGAATCATTTTCCTTCTAACTTGAATCATCCTCTTTCAGAACTGATTCCCTCAAAACTGGTGTTTTATTCCTCTGAAAACTGATGGGGATAACACCGATATTTTATTCACAAATATGTTATTTTCCTTCTTCAAAGACTACTTCCTTTAAAGTGGGTGCTTTCACTTCTCTGAAACCTGCCGGTGATAACTCTGCTGGGGAATTATCTTCCTTCTTTAAGACTAGTTACTTTCCTCCTCTTAACAATGGTGGAGATGATATTGATTCAAAGACCACTACCCTTAAAACTTGGGTTATCTTGCTTCTTCCAAGATTGCTTTCTTTAAAACTTGTATTGCCTTCTCCCGTAAACTGCTGGGGATTCCACTTCCTTCAAAACTTGTGTTATCTTCCATCTTCCCCAAGTGGCTATCTGATTTCAAGAAAATTTTCGCAATGAGAGAAAATTTTCTGCCCCAGTTTGATAATCTTCTTTGTGGCCACGTCTTCCTGCTGTCAATAACATTTCCTTTCCCTGCTTCAAATCAAAGAAAATGTGTTAGTTTAAAACGTGGTGAGTGGTCGTGCCACTCTTGCTAGGGATGGTTTTTCCCTTCTTCCTTTCCCTGCTTTGCGCTTTATTACAAAACTTGTTGGGGATGATATTATTTGCTGGGGATGATATTCCTGTCGGGGATGGTTTTTCTTTTCTCTTCCTTCCCCGCTCTGTGTTGTCCGACCATCCCGGAACTTGGTCGATAATCTGTCGGAGTTGTTCCTGCATCTCGCAAATCTGCTGGGGATCCTCTTGGAATTTGATCCATAACTTTTCAACTGTTGTTTTTTCTGTTTTTCTCCAATTTTCCCTGGAAATTCGGTCCTCCTAGAATCTAGACTCATTCATCATTTGGTCTTGGGACAAACTTCTTTTCGCATTGTCGCCTTATCTTTGGCCCGTCCTATCCACATTGTGTTTTTGCACCATCTTGGCAACTGGTAATAAGCTCTAAAAAATCCTTTTCAAAAACAAACTGCTGGGGAGATAAAGTCTTTAGACCAAGAAATGAAAAAGTGATTATTTAAAAAGATAGAAAAAGAAGAAATTTTTCTAAACAAATGCTGGGGAAAAGGAAAGAAAAGAACTTATCTGAATGATATAACCGATCCCAACGATCATGTCGTGCATTCCAGATTAATCAACCTAGTCTATTTGTATCAATCAATCTTTCGGGCGGGCTCATCTTGCTGGGGATAAACAGGCACTCAACCCTTTGCCAAATGCGGATCCTTTCCGCCAATCTTGTTTTGTCGCCTCATAGTGCCCTTCGAGGGGTTTTCACTAATAAAACTCTCTCATTTCTCTCAACTCCCGTCGCCTTATGGTGCCTATGAAGGTTTTCACCGATAAGACTCTCTCGTTTTATTTCTCTCAACTTACGTCGCCTTGTGGTGCCTGTGGAGGTTTTCACCGATAAGACTCTCTCATTTTATTTTATTTTTTCCAGCTGGGGATCAGAGTGTTACCGATATGACTCTCGCTGCTAGGGATTCTTTCGGCTACCAATTCATTTCCAGCTTATGATCCTCTTCTCTGCTGGGGATCAGAGTGTTATTCCCAACTTCCGTTTGCATGACTTGGCACTTCTCGGATACTGATCGGGAGGTCTTTTTTGGACATCAATATGGGTTTTTGTGAATGGCTAAAAGAAAAAGGGTAAAAGGTTCAAAATAATTTTGATGTGTAAAACATTACAACTCTTGGAATCAACTTTCTTTCCCAAAATTATAAACACAACTTCTGCCCCAGTTTTTCTTGCTTGGGGATTTTTATTTTTTTATTTTTTTTGTTACACTATGACCGAGCCATGAGGCGCCTACGTATCCTTTTTGAGGAATCAGGTCAAACGTAGTTCCCAATTCCTTTGTTTTTCTTGTGACTTTTCTTTTATCTTTATTATCATTATTTTTCTCTTCTCTTTTTCTTTCATTTTCATTACTGATTCCAAAAGAGGGGTATGAAAGAATAAATAAGGCTCAAAAGGGGAAGCAAAGGTTAAAGTGTTTGGATAGAAGAAAGAATTGCCTCCGTCATTTCATTCTCCGATAAATGTCAAGTACAAACAAACAACAATTAAAATCAAAGGAATTACACATAATATCTCTTGACTGCGTCAGAATTGATAGCCATGTCAATGCATCTTCCCTCGACATCTGTCAGACATAAGGCGCCGCTAGATAACACTCTGGTTACAATAAACGGCCCTTGCCAATTCGGGGCGAACTTGCCCTTTGCTTCGGCCTGATATGGCAAGATTCGTTTCAGCACCTGCTGTCCTACTTCAAATTTCCTGGGACGCGCCTTCTTATTATATGCTCTTGCCATCCTCTTCTGATACAACTGGCCATGACATACTACTGCCAATCTCTTTTCATCAATCAGACTCAACTGCTCCAATCGGGCTTTGACCCATTCATCATCATCAATACCAGCCTCAGCGACAATTCGAAGGGATGGAATTTCAACTTCTGCCGGTATCACTGCTTCAGTTCCGTATACCAACAAATAAGGAGTTGCACCTACTGAAGTACAAACAGTAGTGCGATAACCCAACAATGCAAATGGTAATTTCTCATGCCATTGTCTGGATCCTTCTATCATCTTTCTCAGTATCTTCTTTATGTTCTTGTTGGCCGCCTCGACCGCTCCATTTGCCTTGGGACGATATGGTGTGGAATTACGGTGTGTAATCTTGAACTGTTGACATACCTCTTTCATCGAAGAATCTTCTTTGCCAATACATATCCGCTCATATGTGGCCCACAAACTCCAGCATGTACCTCTGTCATAACTGTCGTGGCTTGACTAGCATCTATACATCTCAGCAATCCCAAATCTGGTGTTCTTTTATACAACACTCCTCCACTGAGGAAAAATCCATTTGCCAGTCGCCGAATGGCTCTCTTTTGATCTCCGGTGGCCTGCTCCGGGTATATCCCCATCCTGAGGTATTGCTTGACATCATTAAACCATGGCTCACCATCCATTTCTTCCTCTATCCTGTTGCAATAAGCATGCTGATCACGGACCTGGATATGCAATGGGTCAACATGAATTTTGTCGGGGTGGTGCAACATCGATGCTAAAGTGGCCAAAGCATCGGCAACCTCATTGTGAACTCTTGGGGATGTGTCTGAACTCCACTGATCGAAATTGCTTGCTCAGATCGTGCAAACATTGTCGATATGGTATGAGCTTCAAATCCCTTGTTTCCCATTCACCCTGAATCTGATGCACCAAGAGGTCCGAGTCTCCCAAGACCAAGACATCCTGGACATCCATGTCTGCGGCTAACCATAAGCCCAAAATGCATGCCTCATATTCAGCCATGTTATTGGTACAATAGAAACGTAGTTGTGCCATAACAGGATAATGATGTCCTGTTTCAGAAATAAGTACCGCTCTTATTCCAACTCCTTTCGCATTTGCGGCTCCATCAAAGAAGAGCTTCCAACCTGGTTCCTCAGATAATTCCAACTCATCTATATGCATCACTTCTTCATCAGGAAAATACGTCCTCAAGGGCTCGTATTCTTCATCAACAAGATTCTCGGCCAAGTGATCAGCCAATGCTTGGTCCTTCATGGTCGTCCTCGTCACATAGACGATGTCGAACTCCGTGATTAATACTTTCCATTTCGCTAACCTCCCTGTGGGCATAGGCTTCTGGAAAATATACTTCAGTGGATCCAAGCGGGAAATGAGATAAGTAATATATGATGACAGATAATGCTTCAATTTCTGGGCTACCCAAGTTAGGGCACAACATGTCTTCTCGAGTTGAGTGTACTTAACCTCATAGCCTGTAAACTTCTTGCTGAGATAATAGATGGCTTGCTCCTTCCTTCCTGTAATGTCGTGTTGCCCCAGTACGCAGCCAAACGAATTCTTCAGGACTGTTAGATAAAGAATTAACGGTCTTCTCGGCCCAGGTGGAACCAACACAGGTGGATTTGATAAGTATCCCTTGATTTGGTCAAATGCTTCCTGACATTCTGCCGTCCATTCTACCGCAGCATCTTTCTTCAGTAGCAAAAAATGGGCTCACAAGTTGCCGTGAGTTGCGCAATAAACCTGCTGATATAATTCAACCTTCCCAACAGACTCATTACTTCTGTCTTGTTCTTCGGCGGTGGAAAATCTTGAATGGATTTGATCTTTGACGGGTCCAACTCAATTCCTCGCCGACTGACGATGAATCCCAACAACTTTCCAGATGGAACACCAAATGCGCATTTGGCTGGGTTGAGCTTAATATCGTAAATTCAAAGTCTTTGGAAAAGCTTCCTTAGGTTTGCTACGTGGCCTTCCTGATGCTTGGATTTTATGATCACATCGTCCACGTATACCTCAATCTCTTTGTGTATCATGTCATGAAACATAGTAATCATTGCTCTCATGTACGTTTCCCCAGCATTCTTCAAACCAAATGGCATTACCCAGTAGCAATAAGTCCCCCACGGCGTAATTAAAGCCGTCTTTTCCGCGTCTTCATCATCCATCAGAATCTGATGATACCCCGCATAGCAATCTACAAAAGACCCGATCTCACGTCTGGCACAGTTATTGATCAAGATATGGATGTTGGGTAATGGAAAGTTATCCTTTGGGCTTGCCCTGTTCAGATTGCGGTAATCAACACACACCCTGATCTTCCCATCTTTCTTGGGCACTAGCACCACATTAGCCAACCAATCAGGATATCGAGTGACCCGAATAACCTTTGTTTACAGCTGCTTGGTTACTTCATCTTTAATCTTCACACTCATGTCTGTTTTGAACTTCCTCAATTTCTGCTTGACGGGAGGGCATGCCGGGTTAATGAGCAATTTGTGAACCACTAAATCTGTGCTTAACCTCGGCATGTCATCATACGACCATGCAAAAATATCTTTGAACTCAATTAGTGCTTTGATTAGTTCTTCCCTGATATTCGGTGCAATGTGGATGTTTATTTTAGTTTCCCTGATATCATTTGCATACCCTAAATTGATGGCTTCTGTGTCATTTAAGTTGGGCTTGGATTTCTCTTCAAACTGGCTTAACTCTCTATTTATCTCTTCGAAGGCTTCATCCTTATCGTATTCTGATTCATCATCATAATTGACCTCTCGTACAATTAGTTCGGAATCAGATTGATTTTTTAGACTGGGTTGAAGATCCGTTGTGCATGCCATGTCATTAGAACCAATATAAAGAGAACTGTTCAGAAAGAGAAAAGAAGAAAACAAAGTTAAAACAAAATAAGAAGAAAAAGCTTTCACTTTATTAAAATACGGGATAACAGAGTTTAACACTTTGCCGAATACAAAACAAAACTGCATTACAACCCTGGAATAATCCAAAAATACAAGAAAGAAAAATCAGAGCCCACTACCAAGACTCCCTCCGGGTAGGAAGGGGAGTAGCCATCAAATTGTTGATATTTGCCCTAGGCCCCACAAACTGTACATCTAACCTACTGGACCCTTCTCCAGCTTCTATCATGTTGACATCGGCGAACAGCCTCTCAAATCCCTCATTCAAATCTCCATCTAGCCCAATCAGTGGTCCGAGAACTTTCGGGACCGACAACTTTCTGATACCTGCTCTGATAAATGATCTGGATAGGCGCGGGATTGGCTTGGGAAGGATCCAGACTCTTTTCTTCAACTTGCGGGCCCGTCTCACATTCGCCGTTGTAGGCTTGAACCCCAACCCAAAGGTATCCAGATTTTTGGGCAAAAAAACCGGCTGAACAATACCCTGAAGATTAGCCCCTAAACCTTTGCCTGGCACAAACCCGTTCTTCAACATCTCCGAGGCTACCATGACAGTTGCAGCTGCTATTTTGGGGAGTGGGAATATTTCACCTTCGGGAACTTTGTCCACTGAAACCGTATCGAAAACCTGGTAAACCCACGGCCCTTTGTCATCGTCAGTCTCTATGAAGGGTACGATGGCATCACTTACGGCGCTTGAATTGTCTTCCCCATGTAATACAATTTCTTGCCTATCCCACTCGAATTTGACCATCCGATGTAAGGTAGAAGGCACTGCTTTGGTGGCGTGGATCCAGGGTCGCCCCAACAGAAGAATATATGACACTGCCATGTCTAACACTTGAAACTCCATGGTGAACTCGACTGGACCAATTGTTAATTCAAGTATGATATCACCCACTGTGTTTGTACCACCACCATCAAACCCTCGAACATAGATGATGTTCTTGTGAATCCTGTCACCATCGACCTTCAGTTTGTTCAATGTGGCCAAAGGACAGATATTGGCACTAGACCCATTATCAATCAGTACTCGAGTGACTACCGACTCTTCGCACTTCACGATCAAATAAAGGGCTCTATTATGTTCTGTACCCTCCACGGGCAACTCATCGTCTGACAAAGTGACCCTGTTGACCTTGAAAATCTTGTTTGCTATTTTCTCCAAATGATTCACAGAGATCTTATCCGGAACATGGGCTTCGTTCAGAATTTTCATCAATACCTGGCGATGCTCATCTGAATGGATCAACAACGATAACAATGAGATCTGTGTCGGGGTCTTCCTCAACTGCTCCACAATGGAGTAATCTTGCGCCTCTTCCTCGGTAACTGGATTCTTTGTTGCTACTGGATTGTCCCTCCTTAACTCTACGGGAGCAAAACATCTTCCCGAACGAGTTAACTCATGTGCCTCATATATTTCCTCCACAACTTCCTTCCCCCCATGCATTACCATTACTTATTTGTAGCTCCATGGCACAACTTTCTCGCTGATTATCGGCAACTACATTACTGGCCTGATAACAACTGGTCCTATGCATGCCCCCTTCGCGGCTACTGGCTTGCTCGATATCCCTTGCACCGTTACTTTGACTGGCTATGGATTCTTGGCAACATCAGACGAACTCTTCCCCATCACCACCACTGGCTTGCCTTCTACTCTTTCTGACTGTACTACCACTTTTCCACTGATCAACTTTTCTTTCGGACTGGCACGGATCATCATTACCGTTTGTGAGGGCTTCTTGAGCTTCCCTCCTTCGTGTACTAGTTCGATTACCTGGGCTTCATGGTGTGCCGGCAACGAGTTCTGATTGATGTTAGGTGCCTCTGGCTCCTGGACCTCGATCCTATTTGTGTCAATAAGATCTTGTACGACAGTCTTCAACTTCCAACACTTCTTAGTATCATGCCCGGGAGCCCTCGAACAATATTCACAACTTACCGAGTGGTCCAGATTTTTGGGAAGGGGATTTGGCAATTTGGGCTCAATAGGCCTAACTGCCTCAATTTGTGGAACAGAGTAGTATAGGTTTCTCCCAGCGAAGTGAATGTTCTCTGCCTCTGCACCCTTTCATTCCTGAAAGTCTGATTCCCACGGAAACCTGGTCCCGAAGGATTCCTGTAGACCCTTGGTGGTGGATACATGTTTTGTGGAGGTGAATATGTGTTTTGTGGGGTGGATATGTATTCTGGGGAGCCAGTGCACGCCATTGCGGGCGAGCTGGAGGCTAGGTGTAAGTTTGGGCGTGATGGACAGAGAAATGTGGCTCTTATGGTGGGTAGTAGGGTTGTGGAGGGCCGTAAGGAATGTGTGGGTAATTTGAGTGATGGGGTCTAGGTTGGTAGTGAGGGGGGGACCTCTGGATCTGGACCAAGTACCTGCCTCGACTGTTAGGACATCTTCCCTTTTCTTCTTTCCGAGCGCACCTCCTGTGCCGCTCTGGATGGCCTGAGTGGTTGCTTTAATCGCTGAATAGCTCAGGATTTTGTTGGACTTAAGTCCCTCTTCAATCATACCGCCCATTTTTACTACTTCGTTGAACGATTTGCCAACTGATGTCACCAGGTGACCGAAGTAAGTTGGCTCCAGAGTCTGTAGAAAGTAGTCCACCATTTCCCCCTCTCTCATCGGAGGATCAACTCTTGCTGTCTGCTCTCTCCAGAGGAACCCAAATTCTCGGAAGCTTTCCCCGGGCTTCTTCTCAAGTTTCAGCAATGTGAGACGGTCAGGGATGATCTCAAGGTTGTACTGAAAGTGACCAGCAAATGCTTGTGCTAGATCGTCCCAGGTGTACCACCTGCTCGGATCCTGTCTTGTGTACCATTCCAGTGCAGAACCGCTCAGACTCTGACCAAAGTAAGCTATCAGCAGCTTAACTTTACCACCTGCTCCTCTCATCTTGCTGCAAAAACCTCGCAAATGTGCCATAGGATCGTCGTGCCCCTTGTATAGATCAAACTTTGGCATCTTGAACCCTGCCGGCAACTGAACGTCAGGGAAAGGGCACAGATCTTTGTAAGCCATACTGACTTGGTTGCCTAACCCATGGATATTCCTGAAGGACTACTGCAGGATTTTAAACTTTCGAAGCACTTCGTCTTGCTCTGGGATCTTAGCCGGCTTTTCAGTCTCTACCGGAAACTCGAAGTGAGTATTATAAGTATGAGGCTCGGGTGCTTTGCAGGTTGGCTCAGGGAGGTAATATTGGTTATCGTGAGCCTGAAACAACGGCTCGCTGGATGATCTTTGCAGCGTGGCTAGTGGGGGTGCCACGAAAACAGGAACATTTGGTGGAGAAGGGTTCTGATTGGGTTGTGACGCTTGGGGATCATAGGCATTTCTTCCCTGATAGTATTGGTGACTAGGGAAGCTTGTCGAAGGGCCGGGGGGAGGGTATTCCGGCGTGTGCCCTGGTGGGAGAGTGGGAATAACGGGAGGGTTAGGCACTTTTTGTACCCTGGCTAAGGCCAACTGCATTTCTTTCATCTCCTGTCTCATCTTATCCATTTCCTCCTTCAGCATTTGATTCTCCGTCCTTTCATCCTCGACACTTTGGTCTGAACAAGTCATGTTTTTTTAGTACGGGCCCTTTGGATCTGGTTTGGTAATGGTAATCTTCCAGAACGTTCTAACAAACTAACGGGTTCGAAATCTCTGGATAAACAACAAACTTGTTAGCGTTAGAGTTTAACACATATTGCAATTTCATGTTGGGGGATGCAATGTTCCTAGGCAGTTTAACCATTTCTAACATGTCTTTGCTTCGACCGCATGCGTCATTCCGACTTACTTTGTTTGTGCCTCATTTAAGTGCTTCTTAAACTTTCTCTCTCTTTTTATTTCTTTCTTTTCCTTTCTTTTATTCACTTTGCCTTTTCTCTTTTTCTTTTTAGTGGTGGTCGAATCTTATGTGAATTGCCTACGTATCATGTCCCTACATGAATCAGACCGGGCGTAGTTCTGCCACAAGTGCGGAAAATAAAGACACCATTTTTGGATTTTTCAACCTTTACTAGCAAAACGTTTTATTACAAGGCAAAACATTTTGAAAGGAAATTGACAGACTTGATACAGACTACAGACTTTATGCCAAAAAGGGAAATACAAACTTCGACAAACAGCAGACTCTAAGGAGAATACAGACTCAAACTATGAATGTTTCAGAGTTTTGAATTTTGGCACCCGCGGGGCGTCGTTCGGCCTCGCCGCGGGTTTTGGTGCAAGGCCCCTTTGCAGATCTTTCAAATCTTCCATGATCTGGTGGACATAAATCATTATTGAAGCAAAGAAGGTGGCCCTTCACCACCTAAATCATCCCACCATAGCCGCAACTTGAAAGGGATTTATTGGAAACGGTTCATTTTGCATTGTGCTCATCCTGCACATTTATTTAGGGGTGGGCATATATCGGGTAAAACCGATAACCCGAACCGTTAATTCTTTATTGGGTTATCGATATTGGGTTATTGGGTTAACGGTTGGGTAACGGGTTAATTTTTTTTATTGGGTTATCGGTTCGGGATCAGTTTGCATTTTTGTTATTGGGTAAAAACCGATAACCCAATAAGAATAATGTAATTTACTAATTTACCCTTAAGTATATACTAGGGTTATTTATTTTCCTAATTCCCTCTTCACTCTTCAGCCTTTAGTCGTTTGTCTCTCAGTTCTCATTCTAGTTTCCGTCGAAGCCCCCAAGAGTCAAGACGCAAGACTCACCACCAGTTCTCCACCAGACATCAGTAGATATTGCACAAAAGTGGGAGCGTGCTTTTGTTAAGAAACAACAAAAGTTGGCAGTTTACACGTTCTAGCAGTTTGATCTCTTTGTTTTATATATTGCAAATTTTTTTAGTTGTTTTATCTTATCGGGTAAACTGATAACCGAACCGATAACGATATATAACCGATTAACCGATAACCGATAACCAATATCTTATCGGTTTGGTTATCGGGTTATGATATTTGTAAACCGATAACCGATAGGCAAAACCGATAATGTTCAAAACCAAACCGAACCGACCGATTCCCACCCCTACATTTATTAAGGTGATTAAGAAATAAAATTTATTTGACTCAACAAATTGACTATTTTTTAATTTTTCACAGATTAAAAGGAAGACCAGGCTCCGCATACGGCCTTTCAGCACTTCGGGAACGAAGATTTTAAAGCTGGGTGAGTCAACCGGTCAAAAATCCAAAAATGACTAAAAGTGGCCGTTTATGCAAAGTCAGCCTTCTTGCGTCCCTTTTGGGAACATTCGGCTATTTCGACAAAACGACGTCACCCGACTTATTTATGAAAAAAAAATTGACATTTTTTGTAAAGGGGAGGTTGGACCCGATGAGGGTTGCCTACGTATCTCACGCCCTGTGAGAATCAAACCGGCGTAGTTCGGGTAGATAAAACAAACTTCTTTTGAAAACAAGACTCTTTTCAACGGCAAATAAAACCATTTTTCATAAATAAAACCCTTTTTTCATTTTCTTTCTTTCATTTTCTCAAAAATTCGACAGAGTTTCGACGCCATTTGGACATTGATTTTCTTTCAAAACAAGCGATTAACCATCTTTATCTCTCTTTCCTCAAAGTATTCAAAAGCCGATCAGCATGCAAGTCCGAAGCAAACAAATGCACAGGTAGCAAGTTGGATGCATCAGGATGGTCTTTTGTCATTTTGGTACACCTGTCCTAGACAGACCCAACCCCTGTGTTGAGCCTCCAAAGTCAAATGCACATGATGCAAACAAACATTCCTATTAGGGATCCGGCATGAAGCTGAGTTATTCTAGGTTTGTAACTTGGGTATTTGTTCTAGACTGTGTACCCGAGCGGACAACTCGAGTCGAGGAGGGGGCTACATACCGGGGACCAGCGAGATCGTCCGGCTTTGTAACTTGTCCGGCCTCTTTCTTATTTCAAGGTATGACACTAACAAAATAGGGAGTCTCAACCAGCAAGCACATCCCCGGACGTAAGAAGAGAAGGGTTTCGGCACAGATTATATACAGTTCAGATAATATCAAAGCGGTAAAAGCAGCATTTAGCACATTAGGCCCAAACATGTAAAATTCAGATAATAAACAAAGCCAAATATAATAATTTATCTAAGCTTGAATTTTGAACCCTGAACCAGAGATTCTGGGTTCCTTCCCCAGCAGAGTCGCCAGAGCTGTCACATCTCCTCTTTCACCGGCGCCCGCAGGGGCGTAGGGGGAGTTTTTCCAATTAAGGGACAATCGAAACGGGATTTATTATTTAATTCAGAGTCGCCACTTAGGAAATTTATGGTGTCCCAAGTCACCGGTTGAATCCCGAATCGAGGAAAAGATTGACTCTGTATTACAGTCCGCGAACCAGAAATCCAAGTAAGGAATTCTGTTAACCCGGGAGAAGGTGTTAGGCATTCCCGAGTTCCGTGGTTCTAGCACGGTCGCTCAACTGTCATATTCGGCTTATTTATCTGATTTTAATACATGTTGAACCTATGTGCAAATTTTAACTTTTTACCGCTTTTATTATTATTATTTTTACCGAGAATTACAACATCGTGAAAATACATCTCGAACCACGTCACATCAATGCACCCGCGGTTATTGACATATTTCAACTCTGTTGAGATTTGGATTTGGGTCACATAAATGTGCACCCGAGTTTAAGAGGATAACATTATTAAATACGCGCCTAAAACGACTAGCGTATCATTATTTTGGGTAGGGCCGTGAAATTTTGCTAAACGGCCCATCCCGAAATCTAAGTAATTTTACCAACACGTATAGAGGGCCCCACAGCTTGTGTATTTTTATTTGTCGAGGCTCGTCTCATTCATTATTTTTAAAAGGAATTTGCAACGTCGTGGAAATGCATCTCGAACCATGTCACAATCAATGTACCCATGATTAGCGACACATTTCGACTTCGTTGAGATTTGGATTTGGGTCACATAAATGTGCACCCGGGTTTAAGAAAGTAATGTTATTTAAAGTACGCGCCTAAAGAGACTAACGCGGGGTTATTTTGGGAAATGGCCATGAAGTTCGCTAAGCGGCCGATCCCGAGTTCTAAGTAATTAATACATACATTTGTGAGGGCCCCGCAATCTGTGCATTTTATTTGGCGAGGCTCATCTCGTTTATTTCAAGGATATCCTAAAGCGACTATGATTTTCTATTTATTGGTCTCTAAGAATAAAGAAAAATCCTAATCAATTAGCATTAAAAGTTCGGGCTTCAAGTTCAAGTCCGGATCCGAACGAAAGGAAACACCTTCTAGTTTGAACCCGCCACCTAATTTAAGATTTGTCGCCTGCCATTGTAAATATTAATATACCAGCTACCATTTCGATCCAGTTCAATTTTAGCTTTATTTTATGAATTGGACAATTGGAATTAACTA
Organism: Nicotiana sylvestris; assembly: GCF_000393655.2. NCBI lineage: Eukaryota > Viridiplantae > Streptophyta > Magnoliopsida > Solanales > Solanaceae > Nicotiana > Nicotiana sylvestris. The sequence continues at coordinate 143,570,458 of NC_091066.1, forward strand.
TATGTAATACAAAGCCATTTTGAGCTCTTTTTACGATTTGTTGAAAAATGCATCAATGCTTAAAAACTGACATCCAGCTAACGTTAATCACTAACAATTGAGAACGAACATTAGTTACTAACATTATTTACATTGCTATTTAAAATGATGTTATTTACTTAAGTGAACTCGCAATTTCAGAATTAGACCTGTTAACCAACATGCTGATTTCCATAAACTATTTGAACCTGTTTTGTGACATAAACTATTTGAAACTATTTCACGACTGCTGAAAAAAAGAATTAAATACAGTATATTTCCTTACTAGTAATCACCAACTAAGATTAATTACAATTGATATTCCATGTTTGTAGAAATGGATTCAATCAGTCCAGTTTATGCATTCCAAAGTCGTTCCAATACATACTATGAAATATCAAGTGAACTACTGCTTATACATCAAATTAAACACAAAGAAACAGGGGAAATTCAGAAATCCATTCCAACAACTCTTTAGCTCCTTTCCATTAAATTTGAGAGCTTTAGAACGTGTACCTGGATAATGGAAATACAAGAAGATGAAGGAGCAGTCAGCAACAGTAATAACACAGCAACGCAGTGACAGAACAACCCAGTGACAGATTAAAAAGGAAGGAACCAGCAGAGTTCCAGCAACACCCAATGAAAACAGTAGCCAATAACCAATAGCAAACTCAGGAAGAATTAATTGAAATCCCAGAAATACCAAACAGCAACACCAATGAAGCAGCAACAATACTAGTTCTGATATTCAGCAGTAAAAGAAAAGACTCACTTTTCAGTTTCTTTGCTCTCCAAATACTGAACCTTTTAGGATTAAAAACCAGCCTGTTTTTTACTCTCAAATTACTAAACTTTTAAATGTTCAAAATCCAGCCTAAACTCTCTGAAAAAAAGACTGAAAGAGAACTCCTCTTTTCCTTCCAAAAAACAGCCCCTCTTTTCTCTCTTGAAATGACCCTATTTATAACCCAAAAACATGTATGGGCAACATATTTTAATCAATCCTTTTTAAGCTTTTCATACCATTATGTTTTGTTCCCCACACTTGCATGTCTTGTTCCCCACACTTGCATGCCTTGTTCCCCACACTTGCATGTTTTGTTCCCCACTAGCAAATGTCTTATTCCCCACTAGCAAATATCTTGTCCCCCACTGTGTATTAAACAATGCCTTATTTTAATATTATTAGTATTTAGTGAACAGAGCACTCAAATTAATCATTTTTAAAACTTTAAATCCCAAAATACCCCTGAAACTATTAAAATTACCATTCTACCCCCATCAGCTATATCCAATCCTCATAATCAATTAACCAAACTATATCAACTATAACCAATCTTAAGTGAAAAATCCTAACAATTGACTAATTAAACACATGAAACTAATAACATTAGGACAATTCAACAAGGCCAGATTCATATCAGAACAAACTTAACAAACAAGTATATCCAAATCACTAAACACAATCATCAATTGAACTCAAAACAGTAGGAAAGTCATCAAAACACATACACATATAATTTCAACGAATATGTAGTAGGATACTTCATGCGAAAACTTTATCAAAATGAACCCACATTAAAACGAAACCACAAATAGATCTGTGAATAGCATAGATTCGAGGGAAGAGATATAACCTTTACTACTGCACTTTCTTGCTCCGTTATGCACAGTGAAAACGAAACTCCAAAGAAAAAGCAAAAAAATCCGTGAACGAGCTATGGCTGACCTTTATGCTAACGATCCGGCGTCGAACAATGCTGAACTTCCGATGAAACACGGCTTCGTTCACAACACTGTTTCGACGCTTGACTAACAAACACGGACTCGGACGGAACCTCGATGCACTCCCTCGATGTACGACTGAGCACGACCTCGGATGGTTGGTCTCGTTTTGGACTGGAGGGTGGCTGGTCTCGTTTTGGACTGGAGGGTGGCTGGTCTCGTTTTGGACTGGAGGGTAGCTGGAGAAGGTGAGACGGGCTGTTTCAGGTGGTCGACGAGTTGATGGAGTCGACGGTGGTCGTTGGTAGTGGGGCTGGCGTGAAGGGAGGTGGTCGTGGTGGGCATGAGGCGGGCTGTCGAGGAATGATGGAGTCGTCGGTGGTCGTTGGACGTCGATGGAGAGGGCTGCCATGGATGTCGAGGGAGAAGGAGGGGTCGTTGGTTCGAAAAAGAAGAAGGAGGGCAGCCATAGAGGTCGTTTGGAGCTGGAGGGGTCGTTTGGAGAAGATGAAGAGAAGAGGGCAGCCATGGGGGTGGTCGTGGGAGCTGGAGGGGTCGTTTGGAGAAGAAGAAGATGGAGGGCAGCCATGGACGTGGTCGTGGGAGCTTTTAGCTGTTTGGAGAAGATGAAGAGGAGAGGGGCGGGTGGTTTAGGGTTTGTTGTTAGGGGTTGGAAATGAGAAAATGAAAAATGGAAGAAGGGGGGTGGTCGTTTGGGCTATGGGGCAGACCGGGTCGGGGATAGGGTATGGGCTGGGTATCTGGGTTTCAATTTCAAAGGGGAAGAAAATTTATTTGGGATGATGGACTTTAAATTGATTTAGCCCAAATATGACTTAATACTCTTTTATTTTGCCTTTCTTTTCTTAAACTAATAAAACTAAAAATTCCAAAAATCCTAAATTAACTTATAGGACTAGATTAATTTATAAAAGTACTAACTAACTTTTAATAACAATTAACACACACAATCAAATAAAATCACATAACTTGGACATGAAATGCTAAAAATGCAAAAATACATTATTTTGTAATTTTCTTTCTCTTAAAAATAAAACATGGTTCAATTAATTTCTAAGTGCACAATTAAATCTCAAATGTGCATGCAACATACATTTTTTGTATTTTTCTTAATTAAAGTAGAAATAAACATGCATAGACAAAATACAAATAAATTACAAACAACACAACACCATTTTATTTTTTGAATTTTTTGGGAGTAGTTCTCATAGGGCAAAAATCACCTGCTCACAGTGGCTGTGCGGATGCAGTTGATTTTGTGCGGTCCGCACAGGGAGTCTGAGAGGGGTATATTAAGACATGATTTTCAGTTATTTTTCATTTTTCAAAACCCCAAAAATATAAGAGGCAATGATTCAAGCAACCTTTCTTCTCTAGAACATTGGTAAGTGATCTCTAACTCATTTTCTTCAATCATTAACATCTTTCCACATGATTTCAACTCAAAATCAATGATTTTCATGGGAGAAATTGGGTGTTTTGGGTAGAACCTAGGTTTTTCAAAAATTGGGGATTTAGACCTCGATTTGAGGTCCGATTTCAAAACAAGTTATATATTTGAGTTCTTGGAGGAATGGGTAATCGGGTTTTGGTTTGAACCTCGAGTTTTGACCAAGTGGGCCCGGGGACGATTTTTGACTTTTTGGTCAAAACTTTAGAAAACTCATTTTCATGCATTCAAATTGATTCATTTAGCGTTTATTGATGTAATTAAGTAACTTGTGACTAGATACGAGTGAATTGGTGGTGGAATCAAGGGATAAAGCTATAATTGAATCGTGAATTGTGTTCGTGGCATCGAGGTAAGTGTTTGGTCTAACTTTAGTTTGAGAAATTATGTCACGACCCTAACCCCGAACCCGGTCGTGATGGCACCTCTCTTGAAGACAAGGCCCACCAGTCTAACCTAATTCATCTTTTAAAGCAGTTAATTAACACAAATATAGATAAAAATGCGAAAGTCCAGCCCGACAGCCATGACCGGGATGTCACAAGTCACGAGCATCTATAAGAATGAAATTTCCACTTTACAGTCTAGAAATACATTGAACAAGAATAATCAATAACATAGAAAGACAGTGGTGCTGCGAACGCTGACAGTCACCTCGCTAAAACCTCTACAACTCTGCCTCCACGCAGCCAATACCCGCTACCGGGTGAACAAATACCTGCAACTGCACGCAAGGTGCAGGGACTAAAGTGAGTACTCCAACTCAGTGAGTAATAAAGGTAAATAATAACTGAGCAGCAAGAAATCACGTAAAGCAACCAACATGCTATATAAAAGCAATGTAAAACTCCTTGAGAAAAATCAGTGAAACTGTGAATTCTTTAGAAAATACCTTGGCTCAGTTTTAAACCTCTTTTGAAACTAATCTTTTCAACAGTTGTGAAATAATTTCAAAACAATTAGTGCCGCTATGCATAGAAATCCGCCCCTCGGGCACAAATACCACAATTAAACAAGTAAAAGACAAGTGAGTATGCAAAATGAACATATAAACCTCGCCCCTCGGGCACAAATTAGTTCCTGGTCAGCCATTGTTACCTGACCTCACGGTGTTATTCCTGGTCAGTCATTGTTACGTGACCAAATTGCATCATACAGTGTCATTGTTACCACTGTCCTGGTCAGTCATTGTTACCTGACCAAATTGCATCATACAGTGTCATTGTTACCACTGTCTCAAATCACATGGGTACCCGCGCTCACTGTGGGTGTGCAGACTCCGGAGGGGCTCCTACAGCCCAAGCGCAATAATAACATAAGGCCTGAAAGCCTTCTCACTTCACTCATAAGGCCTGAAAGCCTCCTCACATCACTCATAAGGCCTGAAAGCCTCCTCACATCACTCAAGACACCGCGTGGCATAAATAGTAACTCAGACCCTCGGCCTCATATCACTCAGCATATCCTCACATATGGCCCTTGGCCTCACTCAGTCCGAAAATCATCACAAGCCCCTTGGGCATTTGTAAAACAGTAGTTCTCAGCCCAAAATATCATTTAGAAATATCATTTGAGTTTCAAATTTGTATAAAAGTGGCTGAGTTTGTAAAACAATAATCATCAACAGGACTGAGTTTAAATATAAGTCAAAACAGTGAGGAAATAGTGATAAAAATTCACGAAGGATTCAAATAATTAGCACGAAGCCTAAATATGGCAAACAGCCCAAATCATGATGATAACAAATTAGTTTCAATCAAATATGCAGTAAAATCATCAATACGGGATGGACCAAATCATAATCCTCAGTATTAAAGGACCCTGCGCTCTTCATCCAGCGCGTGTCTCACCTCAATATAGCACTATGATGTACAATCCGGGGTTTCAAACCCTCAGGACATCATTTACACTCATTACTCACCTCAAACCGACCAAAGCTCTACCTCGGTATGCCTTTGCCTCTCAAATTAGCCTCCTTGTGCGACGAATCTGCTCAAAATCACAACGAATATGTCGCATTATGCTAAAGGGACAATACCCAATCGAAAACACCTGAAAAATATTAAAATTAACGAATTTGGCGAAACCCGAGCCCCGGGCCCACGTCACGAAACTCAGAAAATTTTACATCAACGGGTTCCTTGTCTCCGCACGAGTCTAACCATACCAAAATTATCAAATTCCCATAACATTTCGACCCTCAAATCATCAATTCTATCCGAGAGGGTTTCTAACTTTTTCCGCTAAATTCACGGATTTAATGCCAAAATTTGTAATAGATTCGAGTAATCTAACCAAAAGTGAGTTAAGAATACTTATCCCGTTGTTCTCCCTGAAAATCTCTCGAAAAATTGCCTCACCCGAGCTCCAAATCGTCAAAAATGGAAAAATCTCCCGAACTTAACATTTTGTCCGGTACTGTTCATGGATACTGTTCACGGGCCACTGTTCACCCCGTGCGGTTACTGTTGACGCGCGGTTACTGTTGACGGTACTGTTCACTGGGTACTATTTCTGCAATTTTTCTCCAAATTTTCCTAAGTCCGAAATTACTCCGAGACACCTCCGAAACACTCCTGAGCCCTCGGGGCTCCTAACCAAACATATGCACTAACTCAACAACATCCTACGAACTTAACCGTGCGATCAAATCGCAAAAATAACGTCATATACCATGAATTAAGCTTTAAAATCCAAGAATTCTTTCAAATTTCATAAAATATCAAATTTTCCATCTTGAGTCCGAAACACGTCAAATGACGTCCGTTTTCAACCAAACTTTACAAAAAGTGCTTAAACCATATATAAGACCTGCACTAGGCATCGAAACTAAAATACGGGCCCGATATCATCACTTTCTAATCAAATTTCATTTCCATTTTCCTTAAATATTTTCAGAAAACAATTTTACTCAAAAATTCATTTCTCGGGCCTGGGACCTCAGAATTCGATGATTCTTATTCCTATGAGTCACAAATAATGATACAAACATAGCCCTTCAGTCGAAACTCAATTCGGAACTCGTTTGCTCAGTGCGATATCCATTTCGCTCGTTAAACAATTAACAGATGTTTCGCGTCAAAAACTCAAACGCGACTTGATGAAATTAGACCAAACTTTCCAGATCAGTCCTATAATTCATTATCAAAATTCCGGAAGTCTCGAAATCAAATTTCAATCTCAAGAACTAAAAATGGACCTTTGGATCATTACGTGCTTATGCTCAAAACGACAAAAATCTTCCACAAACTCTTCCAAAACTTATCCGAGCCTCATGTGACCCCGACCAAACATGCCAACACACCCCATAACATCATTCAAACTTTTTCCAATCAACAAAACACCTCAAACAACATCAAAACCATCAATTCACATCGAATTCAAGCCTAAATTTTCCAAAAACTTCCGAAACATGCATTTGATCAAAAACCCGACCAAATCACCTCCGAATGACATGAAATTTTGCACACACATCCCAAATCATATAATGAAGCTACAGAAACTCTCGGAATTCCATTCCGACCCTTGGATCAAAATCTCATCTATCAACCGGAAATCGCTAAAATACTATTTTCGCCAATTCAAGCCAAATTCCACACCGGACCTCCAAAACCAATTCCGATCGCGCTCCTAAGTCATAAATCACCTAATGGAGCTAGAAAAATCATAAAAATTCCGATCCGAGATCATTTACACATAAGTCAACTCTTGGTCAAACCTTTCAAATTCAAAGCTTTCAACTGAGACTATTCTTCCAAATTCATTCTGATTAACCTGAAACCCAACACCAATGATTTACATAAGTCATAATACACCACACGGGGCAAGTAATGCCCAAGAACTGGCGAGCGAAGTGCAAAATCTCAAAACGACCGGTCGGATCGTTACATCCTCCCCCACTTAAACTCACGTTCGTACTCGAACGTACTCAGAGTTGTTCTAAAAGCCAACCAATAGCTGAATAACTTTACCATGCATATACCCGGGGGTGATCCTACGCCACCCTATCTCATATAGGTCCGATAATACAATGTAACTGAACTTTCACAATCCAACCTAGCACATAAACCTTAGAACCACATTTCCACTTCTAAAATCATCTATAATATCAGAATCTCACATCTATATTTTGAATAAGACCGAACATGATGTATTCACCCATACCTGCATCGTCAGGTGCAATTATATGACATACCACATAACTCAAACATATGTAGAGATAAATTCCATTCATAGCAGTTGTACGCAACAACCGAATACAGGTAGAAAACCTCTTATCAACTAAAGTCGCATTCCAACACTTTCATATACTGCCAATGATAATGAAACACACAATAAGCCATATCCATTTCCCAGATCAACCATTCATGAAGCCACTTTTTTTATGGCAAATACCAAAGCAAATTTCTGAGCCGAACCTCGATATTATCCTTCCAACATGTTGAAACCGAATCTGTTGTATTCATTGATGATCCCAACGATCTCATCTAATCCAACACAATTACTCTTCCCGCTCAACTTCCATTATGAAACTCCAATAGAACCTCACCATAGGTACCTATAACCAACAGATCGTAATGTCTCACAACACTAAAAGGTAACGCATAGATCCCCATAATTGCTAATAGCTCAAAACAACCGAAGCAACACATCCTCCGCCAACAGCAACTCGAAGTCAACAAAACCGTCTCGATGCCGGACACATATCCCATATTGGTCTACCAATGGACCATACATCAACTCTAGTTACACACAACCGATAAATAATCCTTCGAAGGTCCACAATGACTAAATCATAGCACATACTAATACCTGACTAACTTACCCACATTTTTGTCATCCACAACCACAATTTAACTTGTATATGAGAACTCCTAGTCTCCAAATCCATAAAACACATGAATTACCATATCTGATCCTAATTCTGCCACTCTCATATATATAACTCAACTCTAGTACCCAATCACTTCACGAGAGATACAAAAACATTCTTCTGTGCCACCAAGCAAACTCGAATATCAACAGTCAATCTAGCCAGAAAGTGCCGCAATACTACCGAAGTGCCATCCACTTTATCATGTTACCCTTTTTCTGAACATATACTATCGTCAAATCACTTCTAATTAGAAATATCATTCCCTTAACCATCTGAGTCTACCCGCTACCTAAGAGTTTTATGAACTTCCTTTCGGAACTGAACTGTAACTCTACACAGGCAAATCTCGATCCTCCACTACATACCGCACATACCATACCATCCTGGTATAACATGAGAACTTCATCTCCCTTCCGAGCCACACGAATATACGTACTCAACTAATCAAGAACTTTCCATTGGTCCCATCTAGAAGAAAAGTCACTACACATCCCATGTTTCGCATGGCCATAGAAAATATACATCTCCAAACCGCGGTAAAAACCATCAAGAACTCTCCGAATTCTCTTTGCACAAATCAGACCTGCCAGGACTGAATCCTTCTAACTCGGCCAAGCTAAGCAAGACATCAAAACCCAAGAGAATTGCTGCAAAATACTTGTAAGAGCTCATTACCTCGAACACGCACAAGGAGTTAATCATATCCTTACCATACTGATTCGGTCTACTATCAAGCTATTTCATCTATCTAATTTCCCTTCTGATTCATTTTCAACTTGATATTCCCTCTTCCTGTAGCACCACAATTCCTCAACCCAGGCTCACTACACGAGACCCGAGTACAAGACCACACTATCTAAGACCCATAAGCCGCTGAATACTCTCTCAAATATTCCCAGAAACACCACATTCCAGAATACTTTACTCTAAAGAACTTCCTGTGAATCTAAATCCGTTACCTTTACTTTCCTGATACTGATACATAGAATCCCATAATTAACATAAAAATGCCACAAGTCTTGACCTCTTCCAATGAAAATACAGTCTCTAACCACATACACATTAGAACCATTATTGAAAGTCATTCATTCTTATTCAAACTGCAACTTACCTGACCTAACGAACAGAACCACCCGTGCCTCATTGGCACTCCGATACCGCAAAATGAAATCCTCATCGCAATACAACCAAGCAACTTCCTACTATATGTGCCGAGCATTCTTTACCAACAACACTCTACACATTCCATGATTTTTTATTTTTTAATATTTTTTATGAAGCATAATATAACCTTTGTCAAAAAAACATTCCTCTACTCGAGTCATCCTCGGTCTCAATTTCGGCAAGCCATAACTGATTCGCCCGTACGCCTCAAACTGGAACCAACATAGCACCTAACTATGCAATTACCTAATCAATAGCATCTCCCCCACTTGGCCCGAAGCCATAGATCAACACACACTCAATGACTCACAACACTTATACTCTATTGATGTCATAATACCATAGTGAGATTAAACTCAAACCTTCATAAGCTCGTGGCACACAGACCATCTGGTACTTCATATCTTTTACAAATCTCGCATTTACTCTCATAACAATTAAACCCACTCTCTTAAGCGTCCCACATTCAAATTTCAGCACTTATACTTCACTAGTAAATGAGATCTTCTAACGGACACATAAGGATCACACAACCCCAAAATTCTTCGTAGTGGATAACCCACCTGCTTCGCCTTAACTAACATTTATGTATACCTCCCACCATCATAAACTGTATGCAGTCACTTAGTCTTCCCGAGTATGAACTCATACCGTAACATGATTTATTTTTTTCACTCACAACTGGGAAACATGAAAAGATTCTTCACACGCCTATAACTCGGGGTTATACCTCGAATCAAGTTGGAATTCAAGAACCTAATAGTTCTTCTATCTTCCAGCAGACCCTTCTTGTCGTTTCCAAATCATATGAATAAATCTCGTAGTACTAACATACTCATCACATAGTTACTCAATCGTCACTTCCACTAATAGGGACTATACCGAACATATAAGTTCAAAACACTTACTCACACAATCAGCACCTCGGTGCTCAAGCCATAGGTAAAGATCCGGCCTCAAGTCTTTCAGACTGGCCCAACATCAATTTATAGAGATTACATCTCGCCCCTCGATCGGGGAATTACAAGCCATCAAGGCACATCTGATACTGAGCGCTCATGCATGCATATAAACGCGTGGAAATATTTCAAAGAGTTACATTTCAAGCTGAATCAAAGGACACACGATAAGAATTCAAGAATGTGAAGTTTTCCTAAAGGTTCTGCAGCCTCTCGAGGATAAATACAGACGTCTCTGTACCGATCCGCGAGACTCTACTAAACCTGTTCATGACTCGTGAGACCTATGTAACCTAGGCTCTGACACCAACTTGTCACGACCCTAACCCCGAACCCGGTCGTGATGGCGCCTCTCTTGAAGACAAGGCTAGCCAGTCTAACCTAATTCATCTTTTAAAGCAGTTAATTAACACAAATATAGATAATAATGTGGAAGTCCAGCCCGACACAGCCCTAACCGAGGTGTCGCAAGTCACAAACATCTATAAGAATGAAATTTCCACTTTACAGTCTAGAAATACACTGAACAAGAATAATCAATAACATAGAAAGACAGTGGTGCTACGAACGCTGGCAGTCACCTCGCTAAAACCTCTACAACTCTGCCTCCACGCAGCCAATACCCGCTACCGGGTGAACAAATACCTGCAACTGCACGCGAGGTGCAGGGAGTAAAGTGAGTACTCCAACTCAGTGAGTAATAAAGGTAAATAATAACTGAGCAGCAAGAAATCACGTAAAGCAACCAACATGCTATATAGAAGCAGTGTAAAACTCCTTGAGAAAAATCAGTGAAACTGTGAATTCTTTAGAAAATACCTTAGCTCAGTTTTAAACCTCTTTTGAAAATGATCTTTTCAACAGTTGTGAAATAATTTCAAAACAATTAGTGCCTCTATGTATAGAAATCCGCCCCTCGGGCACAAATACCACAATTAAACAAGTAAAAGACAAGTGAGTATGCAAAATGAACATATAAACCTCGCCCCTCGGGCAATCATATAGAATAGTACCAGCCCCTCGAGCACAAATTAGTTCCTGGTCAGCCATTGTTACCTGACCTCACGGTGTTATTCCTGGTCAGTCATTGTTACCTGACCAAATTGCATCATACAGTGTCATTGTTACCACTGTCCTAGTCAGTCATTGTTACCTGACCAAATTGCATCATACAGTGCCATTGTTACCACTACCTCAAATCACATGGGTACTTGCACTCACTGTGGGTGTGCTGACTCCGGAGGGGCTCCTACAGGCCAAGCGCAATAATAACATAAGGCCTGAAAGCCTTCTCACTTCACTCATAAGGCCTGAAAGCCTCCTCACATCACTCATAAGGCCTGAAAGCCTCCTCACATCACTCAAGCCACCGCGTGGCATAAATAGTAACTCATGCCCTCGGCCTCATATCACTCAGCATATCCTCACATATGGCCATTGGCCTCACTCAGTCCGAAAATCATCAGAAGCCCCTTGGGCATTTGTAAAACAGTAGTTCTCAACCCAAAATATCATTTTGAAATATCATTTGAGTTTCAAATCTGTATAAAAGTGGCTGAGTTTGTAAAACAATAATCATCAACAGGACTGAGTTTAAATATAAGTCAAAACAGTGAGGAAATAGTGATAAAAATTCACGAAGGATTCAAATAATTGGCACAACGCCCAAATATGGCAAACAGCCCAAATCATGATAATAACAAATCAGTTTCAATCAAATATGTAGTAAAATCATCAATACGGGATGGACCAAGTCACAATCCTCAGTAGTAAAGGACCTCGCGCTCTTCATCCAGCGCGTGTCTCACCTCAATATAGCACTATGATGTGCAATCCGCGGTTTCAAATCCTCAGGACATCATTTACACTCATTACTCACCTCAAACCGGCCAAAGTTCTAGCTCGCTATGCCCTTGCCTCTCAAATTAGCCTCCTTGTGCGCGAATCTGCTCAAAATCACAGCGAATATGTCGCATTATGCTAAAGAGACAATACCCAATCGAAAATACTCGAAAAATATCAAAATTAACGAATTTGGCAAAACCCGAGCCCCAGGCCCACGTCTCGAAACTCAGAAATTTTTACATCAACGGGTTCCTTGTCTGCCCACGAGTCTAACCATACCAAAATTATCAAATTCCCATAACATTTCAACCCTCAAATCCTCAATTCTATCCGAGAGGGTTTCTAACTTTTCCCGCTAAATTCACGGATTTAATGCCAAAATTTGTAATAGATTCGAGTAATCTAACCAAAATTGAGTTAAGAATCCTTACCCCGTTGTTCTCCCTGAAAATCTCTCGAAATATTGCCTCACCCGAGCTCCAAATCGTCAAAAATGGAAAAATCTCCCGAACTTAACATTTTGTCCGGTACTGTTCATGGGTACTGTTCACGGGTCGCTGTTCACCCCGTGCGGTTACTGTTGACGCGCGGTTACTGTTGACGGTACTGTTCACTGGGTACTATTTCTGCAATTTTTCTCCAAATTTTCCTAAATCCGAAATCACTCCGAGACACCTCTGAAACACACCTGAGCCCTCGGGGCTCCTAACCAAACATATGCACTAACTCAACAACATCCTACGAACTTAACCGTGCGATCAAATCGCCAAAATAACGTCATATACCATGAATTAAGCTTTAAAATCCAAGAATTCTTTCAAATTTCATAAAACATCAAATTTTCCATCTTGAGTCCGAAACACGCCAAATGACGTCCGTTTTCAACCAAACTTTACAGAAAGTGCTTAAACCATATATAAGACCTGCACTAGGCATCGAAACTAAAATACGGGCCCGATATCATCACTTTCTAATCAAATTTCATTTCCATTTTCCTTAAATATTTTCAGAAAATAATTTTACTCAAAAATTCATTTCTCGGGCCTGGGTCTTCGGAATTCGATGATTCTTGTTCTTATAAGTCACAAATAATTATACAAACATATCCCTTTAGTTGAAACTCAATTCGGAGCTCGTTTGCTCAGTGCGATATCCATTTCTCTCGTTAAACAATTAACAGATGTTTCGCGTCAAAAACCCAATCGCGACTTGATGAAATTAGACCAAACTTTCCAGATCAGTCCTATAATTCATTATCAAAATTCCGGAAGTCTCGAAATCAAATTTCAATCTCAAGAACTAAAAATGGACCTTTGGATCATTACGTGTTTATGCTCAAAACAGCAAAAATTTCCAAAACCTATTCTAAAACTTATCCGAGACTCATGTGACCCCGACCAAACATGCCAACACACCCCATAACATCATTCAAACTATTTCCAATCAACAAAACACCTCAAACAACATCAAAACCATCAATTCACATCGAATTCAAGCCTAAGTTTTCCAAAAACTTCCGAAACACGCATTTGATCAAAAAGCCAACCAAATCACCTCCGAATGACATGAAATTTTGCACACACATCCCAAATCACATAATGAAGCTACAAAAACTCTCGGAATTCCATTCCGACCCTTTGATCAAAATCTCACCTATCAACCGAAAATTGCTAAAATACTATTTTCGCCAATTCAAGCCAAATTCCACACCGGACCTCCAAAACCAATTCCGATCACTCTCCTAAATCATAAATAACCTAATGGATCTAGACAAATCATAAAAATTCCGATCCGAGATTATTTACACATAAGTCAACTCTTGGTCAAACCTTTCAAATTCAAAGCTTTCAACTGAGACTATTCTTCCAAATTCATTCTGATTAACCTGAAACCCAACACCAATGATTTACATAAGTCATAATACACCACCCGGGGCAAGTAATTCCCAAGAACTGGTGAGCGAAGTGCAAAATCTCAAAATGACCGATCGGGTCGTTACAAATTAGGAGTTGAGTCTTATTTGCTATGTGGTAATTGTTGAGTACGACGTATAGGCATGGTGACGAGTATCTATACGTTGGTGTCTAGCATGGCTATGAGTCTTTATATTGTGATTATCATGACTTTGTTGTATCTTTCGTGCCTTGGTGATGGTTTCTAATTGTTGTATAAAGTTTGTGGAAAGAATTGTGACCTATGAACATTGAGGAGCGTTGGCTCAAGTTATATAATGAATTGTGAAGGTATAAGTGATAATTGAACCTCTAGAGCATTAGATCGAGTTGTGAATTGAATTGTGAAATAAAAGTGAGAAGGAGAAGAGATCATTATGTTGTCACCCTTGCCGGGCTATTGTTGATTTATTTGTTATCTCCCTTGCCGGGATGTGGATGTTATTGATGTTGTTCCCTTGCCGGAATTTAGTTGTTGACTTGTTGCTCCCTTGCCGGGATTCTCATTTCAAATTTCCTTTATTTCATTGCCCTATTGTTTGTGATTGTTGTTGGGTGAAGAAGAGAGTTAAAGCACGAAGGATGATGTCGTGCATTATTTGTTTTGTGAGGAAAGAGTGTAAAGCACGAAGGGTGATGCTGTGCCGCACGATGTACCATTTCATGCCTATTATATTGATTTCATGGTGAGGAAAGAGTGTAAAGCACGAAGGGTGATGTCGTGTCGCACGACATACCATTCCGTGCAGATTATATTGATTATGTGGTGAGGAAAGAGAGTAAAAGCACGAAGGGTGATGTCGTGTACATTTTTATTATATGATTGCTTTGGTGAGGATGAGAGTAAAAGCACGAAGGGTGATGTCGTGCATTTGTTGATTTCTGATTCTTTGTTGATATCCGAGTCATATTGTTTCTTTCATTACTTGATGTCTTTCTATTCGAAATTGTTATCTCCCCCACAGCATGCTCCCCCTCCTATATTGACTGGTTATTTCTGTATTTCTTTCCGTTGTATATGTATTTGAACTGTACAGGTTATTTGGTAGTCTGGTCCTAACCTCGTCACTACTTCGCCAAGGTTAGGCTAGACACTGACCAGTACATGGGATCGGTTGTGCTGATACGACACTCTGCACTATGTGTAGATCCCGGAGCAGCTTTTGGACCGTAGTGTGGAGGCTACCTTTAGTCCTTGCGGAGATCCAAGGTAGACCTACAGACGTCCGCAGGCCCTGGCGTCTCCCTCTATCCCTATTTTCTATTTCATTTTCCTTTTATTCAGAAACACTTTATTGTCATTTTCTTCAGACTTTGTATGTAGTAAATCTTAGACCGTCTGTGACACTGTGACACCAGGTTTTGGGTGCTTTAGGTTTTAAGAGTTGTAATAGATTCAAATTTCAGGTATTTACTGGCTATCTTCCGCTTAATTATTTAAAGTTCCGCTATTTTCATGTTATCGCCTTATATTTGTTAAAAAGAAATGATTGGATAATGAAGTAAGTAGTTAAAGGATTGGCTTGCCTAGCTCACATTAGTAAGCGTCATCACGACTCCCGAGGGTGGGAAATCTGGGTCGTGACACAAGTGTCAATTGCTTGTTATTGTCAAGCATATTTAAGCCAGAAATTTCTTCAAGAGTATTCAAACTTAAAAGAAGTAAGAAAACGAAATTTCGATAAAGGGTGTTCAATATATATTATATACCTCTAAAACCTAATATTTTACTAAGGCACTTTGTCCCTCATCGGAAAATGAAAACAAAATACTTGTGTTATATAGAAAAGCACATCTTCTAACTCTTAAAAGAGTTGAGAAGAAGCGGTGCCTCGCGTCGTTGTTGCTTGGCTTCGGCTTTGACTATATCCTTATGATTTTTCTAACTGTTAATTTGTAAAAACTTTTTAAAAATCTTATGTATTGTTAAAATTTATGTAAGACATACAAAACAAAATTAAAAGGAAAAAAGTTCCAATTCAAATTTACACTATTATAAGAGAGTCTAAGATGAATAATTTTCTGGTGACCAGGAGAAGAAATTAACTTCTATGATCTATTTCAGGGTTCAAAGTCTTGGCACCCTTTAATATAACAATTGGGTGACTTTATGTTTCATGTGATCCCAGTGCTATTTCTCATATACAATTCACCATCAATTATCTTTTACCAGAATCACAATTTTATATAAAAATTAAGAAAATACAATGTAATACATTGTAATAGCCTATTACCTATATCCACAATGTAATAGACTGTAGTTTCGCCCCTATCTGAGGCGGAGCTGAACTATCCTTCTTTCGTCATTGTACTTGGAGCGGAGAATCAAAAATATACAAGGATAATTATAAATGTTGGTGATGCAAATTCCATTTATGTTGTTGGCATCTCTCAAATTTTAGGAGTTCATGCAGTAATTGAGCCTATATGGCTTATGTTCACCAAGGTGAATCAACAAATCACATATATGATATCCTTGTGAAAATTCTAGAGGTTTTGTTTATGGGTCAATATCATGGATATTAGAAAAGCATGTTGTTAGGAGTCCAATCTCTATCAACTTAAAATAAGAAATACTTGCCAACGAGTCACCGGAAGTTCACATCGGCTTAGTATTTCATGCCACACTCTGCTTGATTTATTTTATTGTATTTTTAATTATTTTGAAATTGCGATAGTATCTATAAATTCAAGGAATATTTTCTAATCCTTCCTATTATTCTGGCACCGATTTCATTATCATCCCAAGTATTGAATATACATAAAATCTTGCTCAAGCAGTTTTAAACAATGTAAATCGAGTTCATGTGTCCTTGGTTTTTTTGAGTAGTTTAATTTATCCCACTGAGAGAAAATTAAATATTTTCTAAATCCAAATGTTAGTTTAACTTTCATTTCATTTGGAGGAAATATTATAACTAGTAACTGTTGTTGGGTTTTTATCTAATTTAATTAAAAAAGTGTGAATGGGAAATAGAGGGAAAAGATTTGGAGGAAAATAAAAAATTTGAAGTGTTCCTTTTATTAAGGCACTTTGTCCCTCATTGGAAAATGAAAAGAAAATACGTGTGCTTATATAGAGAAGCACATCTTCTAGATCTTAAAAGAGTTGAGAAGAAGTGGTGTCTCACGTCGTCGTTGCTTGGCTTCGGCTTTGACTATATCCTTATGACTTTTCTAATCTTCCACAATCATTTCAATTCGTAATTGAATTGGTGGCCTAAAGCAAAGTCTTAATGAAATGTCTTAAGTAAATAAAATAAAACAAGCTTCAATGTGCTCCTCACGTGCATCTTCTGTTAATTTGTAAAAATGTTTTAAAAGTGTTATGTAATGTTAAAATTTATGTAAGATATATAAAACAAAATTAAATGGAGAAAAGTTCCTATTCAAATTTACACCATCTCAAAGATGAATAAGTTTCTGATGATAAGGGGAAGAAATTAACTTTTGTGATCTGTTTCATGGTTCAAAGTCTTGGCACCATTTATATAACAATTGGTTGATTTTATGTTTCATGTGACCTCGGTGCTATTTCTCATATACAATCCACCGTCAATTATATTTTATCAGAATCACAGTTTTGAATACAAATTGAGAAAATGCAATATTATAGTTACATTGTAATAGCCTATTACCTATATACACAATGTAATAGATTGTAGCTTCGCCCCTGACTAAGGCGGAGTTGAACTATCCTTCTTTCTCCATTGTACTTGGAGCGGAGAATCAAAACTATACAAGGATAATTACAAATGTTGGTGATGCAAATTCCATTTATGTTGTTAGCATCACTCAAATTTCGGGAGTTCATGCAGTATTTGAGCCTATATGGCTTATGTTCACCAAGGTGAATCAACAAGCCACATATATGATATACTTTTGAAATTTCTAGAGTTTTTGTTTAGGGGTCAATATCATGGATCTCATAAATGCATGTTGTTAGGAGTCCAATCTCTATCATCTTAAAACAAGGAATACTTGCCAACGAGTCACCGGAAGTTCACATTGGCTTTGAATTTCGTGCCACACTTTGCTTGATTTATTTTATTGTATTTTGAATTATTTTGAAATTGAGATAGTAGCCAAAAATTCAAGGCATATTTTCTAATCCTTCTTATTATTCTGGCACCAATTTCATTATCATCCTAAGTATTGAATATACTTAAAATCTTGCTCAAGCAGTTTTAAACAATGTAAATTAAATTCATGTGTCCTTGGTTTTTTTGAGTAGTTTAATTTAACCCACTGAGAGAAAATTAAATATTTTCTAAAAACCAAATGTTAGTTTAATTTTCATTTCATTTGGAGAAAATATTATAACACTATTGTTGGATTTTTTATCTAATTTGATAAAAAAAGTGTAAATGGGAAATAGAGGGAAAAGACTTGGAGGAAAATGAAATATTTGAATTGTTCATTTTATTAAGGCACTTTGTCCCACATCGGAAAATGAAAAGAATATACTTGTGCTTATATAGAGAGGCACATCTTCTAGCTCTTAAAACAGTTGAGAAGAAGTGGTGCCTTGCGTCGTCGTTGCTTGACTTCGGCTTTGACTATATCCTTATCATTTTTCTAATCTTCCAAAATCATTTCAATTTGTAATTGAAGTGGTGACCTAAAGCAAAGCCTTAATAAAATGTCTGAAGTAAATAAAATAAAACTAGCTTCAGTGTGCACCTCACGTGCATCTCGTGCTCCACACGTGCATCTTCTTTTAATTTGTAAAAACTTTTTAAAAATCTTATGTATTGTTAAAATTTATGTAAGACATATAAAAAAAATTAAAAGGAGAAAAGCTACAATTCAAATTTACATCATTATAAGAGAGTCTAAGATGAATAAGTTTTCGGTGATCAAGGGAAGAAATTAGCTTCGGTGATTTGTTTCAGGGTTCAAAGTCTTGGCACTCTTTATATAACAATTGGGTGACTTTATGTTTCCTGTGACCCTAGTGCTATTTCTAATATACAATCCACCATCAATTATCTTTTACCAGAATCACAATTTTGTATACAAATTGAGGAACTGCAATGTTATAGTTACATTGTAATAACCTATTACCTATATACACAATATAATAGGATGTAGCTTAGCCCCTGTCTGAGGCGGAGCTGAACTATCCTTCTTTCTCCATTTTACTTGGAGCGGAGAATCAAAACTATACATGAATAATTACAAATGTTGGTGAAGCAAATTCCATTTATGTTGTTAGCATCACTCAAATATCGGGAGTTCATGCAGTATTTGAGCCTATATGGCTTGTGTTCACCAAGGTGAATCAACAAGCCACATATTTGATATTTTTGTGAAATTTCTAGAGGTTTTGTTTAGGGGTCAATATCATGGTTCTGAGAAAAGCATGTTGTTAGGAGTCCAATCTCTATCAGCTTAAGAAAAGGAATACTTGCCAAGGAGTCACCGGAAGTTTACATCGGCTTTGTATTTCGTGCCACACTCTGCTTGATTTATTTTATTGTATTTTGAATTATTTTAAAATTGAGATAGTATCCATAAATTCAAGGAATATTTTTGTAACGACCCGACCGGTTGTTTTGAGCTTCGGCGCGTCATTCAGCAGGTTGAGGCCATGAGCGGCTTCATCTCAGGTATATTGACTTGTGTGTATGGTCAGAATTAAAATTCAGGAAGTTTGGAGTCAAATCTAAATGGAAATTCTCATTTTGAAAGCTTAAAATTGAAGAAATGAACTAGGATTGGAATTTTAAGTAAACGACCTCGGAACTGGGATCCGAAGGTTCCAGCAGGTTCGTATGATAATTTCGGACTTGGGCGTATGCCCGGATCGGGTTTTGGATAACTCGGGAGCGTTTTGGCGCCTATTGTGGAAGATAGCATTTTAGAAGAAATTGCATCAGTTTGGTTTAAAATGCATTTCAGTGTTATTGATGTCCGTTTGGGATTCTGAGACTGGGAGTAGCTCCGTATGGTGATTCTGGATTTGGAAGCGCGATCGGAAGTGAATTCGGAGGTCCGTAGGTCATTTTGGAGTCGTTCGGCTAAAGATGGAAAATTGAAGGTTTTTGAGAAAATTTGGCCGGAAGTGGAAATTTTGATATCGGATTCGAAATGCAAATTTTATGGTTTGGATAGCTTCGTTAGGTTATTTGGGACTTAGGAGTATGTTCGGAATATCTTTGTGTTGAAATATATGTATTATGGGAAAAATTTGAAAAATTTTGATATTTAATATTGTTAAAGTTGACTTTGGTCAACATTTTTGGTAAACGGACCCGGACCCGTGATTTTTCAATCTCGAAAGGTCCATAGAAAAATATGGGAGTTGAACGTTTTTCCGGAATCAAATTCCGAGGTCCCAGGCCCGAGAAATGAATTTTTTCGTGAAAATATTTAAGGAAAATGTAAATGAAATTTGATCAGAAAGTAATGGTATCGGGCTCGTATTTTGGTTCCGACGCCCGGTACAGGTCGTATATGTTGGTTAAGCGCTTCCTGTAAAATTTGGTTACAAACGGACGTTGTTTGACGGGTTTTGGCCTTAAATTGGAAAATTTGAAAGTTTATGAAATTTGAAAGAATTCTTGGATTTAAGGATCAAATCATTGATTTTGATGTTATTTTGGCGATTTGATCGCTCGAGCAAGTTCGTGTGATGTTTTAGAGTCAGTGTTCATATTTGGTTTGGAGCCCCGAGGGCTCGGGAGTGTTTCGGAGGTGTCTCGGAGTGATTTCGGACTGTGAAAAAATTGCAGAAAATTATGCTGTGCCCAGAAAATTTTAGGTACGAGTAGTCCAGTTTGGAAGCTCATATCTTGTAATATATAAGAAATCAGAAAAAGTGCAAAACACGAAACACGAAAGTTGTAGCCCATACATTCTAGTTTTCGTAAAGTTAAACCATTCGCGATTTGGATATCATCTCAGAAAGTTACGATGGATCGAAAAGGGCTGCTGGAGCAATTCGGCAGAATTTACGATGCACTTTAGAATCTCATATCTCGGGATATATAAAGAGTTATATGGTGTACAACCTATCAAATTAAATATCTTTGAGTGTAGTTTCTAAATCTTCAAACCGTTTGTCATTTGGATATTTATACAAGACGTTATGGGTGTTTAAACAGAAGGTGTCCGACAAGGAACAATTTTAATAGGATGTACAACTTGTATAGCACAAGTGCAAGGTACAACTCGACGAAGCACAGACAGATTCTTTTATACACGGATTTAGCTCACTTTTCTTCATTTCATCAAAGTATGGACGATTTTTGGGGAGCTTCAAGAGGGGATTTTCATCATCAATGTGAAGATAAGTTATCCCCACCTATTTTGAGTTAAGTAAATCAATTATGTATGGATTTGAGCATGAAAATTGTAGAAAACTTGAGGATTTAGGCCTAGGGATTTGAAAATAAGATTTGGTAATTTGAGGGGTCAAATGAACTCCGATTTTGGTAAATTTTATATGTACGTACTCGTGGAGAGACGAGAAATCCGGTGATGTAACTTTCGTAATTTTTCGAGAAGTGGGCCCGAGGCTTGGGTTTTGCAAATTTCGTGATTTTCGATATTTTTTGAGTCTTTTCGATTGGGTTATATTCCCTTAGCCTATTGTAATATATTCCTTGTGGTTGTGGCAAGATTCGACGCGCGAGGAGGTCGATTCGAAAGGAAAGGGCATCGCGGAGTAGACTTTTAGCCATCTTGAGGTGAGTAATAGATGTAAATGTTGTTCTGAGGGTTTGAAACCCCAGACTTTCACATCGTAACTCTATATTGAGGCGTGACACACACTCCATGGCGAGTACGCGGTTAGATACTATTGAGGATTGTGACTTGGTCCATCCCGTATGATGTTTATACTATACTGGTGATTGATACACATACTTCATTGATATTACCGGGCTTGATGCCATGTTTGGGGCCTTGTGCCGATTTGTAAAATCCTTCGAGGATTGATATTACTACTTAGCATGATTTGCATATCATTTAATTTCAGTCCAATGTTTTAAATGTTGTTTTGCAAACTCAACCATAATTCTAAGTGTTGAAAACTTAAATGATATTTTTAAATGTATTCCGGGCTGGGAACTTCTGTTTTGTAAATGCCCAAGGGGCTTATTATATTATTTTCTGGACTGATTATAAAGTGACTTGAAACAGTGGTAACAATGACACTGTGTGATATACTTGAAATAGTGGTAACAATGACACTGTGTGATATACTTGAAACAGTGGTAACAATGACACTGTGTGATATACTTGAAATAGTGGTAACAATGACACTGGATGATATACTTGAACAGTGGTAACAATGGCACTGTATGATATAAATTGGTCAGGTAACAATGGCTGACCGGTCAGGTAACAATGACTGACCAAGATATTGCGCTTGGGCTGTAGGAGCCCCTCCGGAGTCTGTACACACCCCCAGTGAGCGCCGTCGACGATAAATAAATATGGATGGCTCGGGCTGCACGCCGCAGTGGGTACTGGAATGTACCATCATATGCATTGCATTGCATTCATGTATTTGTATTTATACTGGTGTTTAGCTGCTCAGTTCCATATGTTGTTGTATATTCGGATTGTAGCTTACTTTGTGTATTTACTGGATTTTCTTATCTTCGGACTGTAGTTACTTTTATTACTCACTGGGTCGGAGTACTCACTTTACTCCCTGCACCTTGTGTGTAGATCCAGGGCAGTCTCAGGCTCAGTAGATCCAGTTGATCAGCAGATCCAGCCTCTAGAAGTATCGAGGTAGTTGTACGGCGTTCGCAGCCATTGATCTTCTCCCTCCTATCCTATCTCTTTATTTCCGCATTATCGAACTTTGGATATACCATGTATTAGGATGATATTCTGTATTCTAGAGGCTCAGATTCGTGACACCGGGTCCTAGTAAGATTATATTGTGTATTTTGTTAAAATATTCAGTACTTTAATCTTGCTTAATTGATATTTCTTTCCGCTATTTTTGATAAATTGGGTTAAGTGTTGAATAATGGTCGGGCTTGCCTAGTAGTGTGCTGGGCGCCATCACGATCGGGATTTGGGTTGCGACAAGTTGGTATCAGAGCCTAGGTTACTTGGTCTTGCGAGTCATGAGCCAGTTTAGTAGAGTCTCGCGGATCGGTACGGAGACGTCTGTACTTATCCTCGAGAGGCTGCCGAACCTTTAGTAAAACTTCACATTCTTGAATTCTTATCGTACATCCTTGATTCAGCTTGAAAAGAAACTTTTGAAATTCCTTCCGCGTGATCGTATGCACCAACGGGCGCTCAGTATCAGATGTGTCTCGATGGCTTTTGATTCCCCGATCGAGGGGCGAGGTGTAATCTCTGTGAGTTTGAAGTTAGACCAGTCTGGAGGACTTGAGGCCAAATCTTTGCCAATGCCTTGAGCACCGAGGTACTGATTTTGTGAGCAAATGTTTTGAACTCATTTGTTCATTATTGTCCTTGTTAGCCGGAATGGCGGTTGGATATCCACGTGATGAGTATGTTAGTGTTAAGAGGTGTATTTGTACGACTTGGTAGTGGCGAACAAGCCTACTGGATAGTAGATGAACTGTTAAGTGATTCGTTTCTTATTGTGATTTGTTGAGTAGCCCGAGTTATGGGCGCGTGAAGAATATTTTTCGTGTCTCCTAGTTAGATAAGTCTGGGAGCTGAGATCGCTTCCGTAAATGTATTATGACGAAATCGTTGAGTCAAGGAGACCACCTTGAAGGTCGAAAATATTAAAGGAAGAATATGTTCCTACTTGGTTGAATAGCCCAATAATGGAGGGTTGAAGGGTATTTTCTATGTGTTATGATTCAAATAGGTGCAACACATGTCCATGTATCAATTTAGATTTATGTAATTGATATGCATTGTGATGCTTTGTCAAGTTGTGGATGTGTTGTTAGGATGGTTTTGGTGATTCTCTGGCAGGTGGATAGGACCAATTACAAAGGAGGCTCTGCCGAAATTTTTGAAAAATTTAGGACTTAAAAAAAAAAGAAAAAAAAATTAGTCGCCTAGAGAGTGGGCTTAACTGTTGTGTGAGTAAATGCAAGAATTGCAGAAGAGTTAAAATTCTAGATGATTCGTGTTTCCACGAGCTTATGATGGAGTGAGTTTAATCTCACCATTATATTACGACATCAATAGAGTATATGTGTTGTGATCTATGGCTTCGAGCCAAGTTGGGGAGCTTGCTGTTGATTAGCTGATTGCACGGTTTATTACCTGCGTGAATTCTAGTTATTGGCGTATTGGTGGGTTATTGCAGCTACGGAAAAGGACCATGAGTGGTAATTTGAGTAAATGAATTGTTGGATGCATGTTATGGTTAGCCTTATTGGCTCATGTTCAGACTTGAGGGAAGATTCATGATTTATGCCTCGTATAGGTGCAGGCTTCGAGGGAAGTGATCCCTCTAGGTGCTTTATCGAGAGGGTATTCATATGTTATAAAATTCAGTAGAGTTGGTTGCATTCGGGGCCAAGTCAGAGCTGGGTGGCTCTCAATAGCGGTCCTAGTTAATTCAAGAGGTAAAGTGTGGTGCCTAATGATTTTGAGTCTATAAGTACGGTTAAGAGTCAAGCTTTTGAAGCAGCTTATGAAGAAAGGCACAGAATGTTCTATGATGTTTTGACTTGCGGTGTAGCATTTGAGAGACATGAAATGGTCATGGTATTTGAGACAGCATGGTCTCGTGATTTAAGGTCACTCGGGGTGAGTTTGGTTGAAATAAGTTAGGTGTTAAAGGGAGATATTATTATTTCTAAGGCAATCAAGGATAAATTGGAAGGAAGTAGATTGATTAGCCATAGTTGAGTTGGTATACTGGTGTCAGTGATCGGTTCGTTCAGCGTGATCGAGTTATGCATGTGAGGCTTGTCGGCCGCAGTGATTGATGTTATTCTGAAGCATTCTTTTGTTAGGGCCTATTATGAGTAGGCGGATCCCAGAAAGTGTTATGGTGGCTTGGACAACTACTTAGAGATTGGCATATTCGACGATTATGAGGATTCGCCTGTATGCTGCTATAGTTCTCCTGAAGTGAGTTAAATGGAAAGTCTTATGTGATGAAGTATTAGCCTATCGGCGGTTCCAGAGTTGTGATGGAAATCGCGTCTATCGTATATTGGCACGTGAGGTGCAGTGAGTGGTATGGAATTTGAAGTAAGGACCAAGGTTGCAGTTTGGTCAATGACTGTGATGTCACGATCTCGGATGAGCAGTATATGAGTTTCAGTGTTTTGAGTAAGATGGGTATTGACGTCAGTATCACCTGAGGTCGGTGTTCTGTGAGAAAGGCTTTGCATCCTGGTTAGGGATTCTTGATCGCTTTTCAGCGTTAGTGCAGCCGGTGGTTTGGATGTGCAGACCCGTTAATTATTTCGGAAGATGGTGGGAGCTTGTCCCACAGGAATATTGTATAAGTGTGACATGTAGTCACTTGATTAATTAGAAATTTAAACCAAGTATGAGGATTTTGGTAATATCATCCATTTGAGAATTTATGCCTGGAGGGCACTCTGTTTATTGGGTTATGGACCTGTGAAAGATTATTGGCCTAGCTTGGCACGATCAGGATCGACTTGAGGTCGGTGGATAGATTTAAATGTGGAAGTGAGCCTTACGTCAGGCCAGTTGTGTTTATTTCAGCAATGCGCTCTTTATGGAAGGATAGTCGCGGTCTTATTTCATGGTCTGTTAATTCATGTAAATATATATTGCACCGTATGAGTTTTGAGATGGCTTGGTAAATTCCTTATGTGTTGAGGTTCCGCTCAGCGGTGATGTTATATGAGCAGGATGAGACTTAGATCATGTATCGCACCTTAGTTGTGCTTGAGTTTGTAGCCTATAGCGCTATATGTTTCCTTGGGAATGATATTGTGCACCTTAGTGTGTTTATGACCAATATTCGGTATTTTGATGTGATGAGCTATTTAGCTCGACGTATATCTCCTTATGTGAGTTCTATATGTGGATCGGGTGGCCCACTGCCATGGGTATGTTGTTTGGATCGGGTTGCATGCTGCAACAGTGTGATGTTCAGTTCAGTGCCCATATTTTCTTTTGTGTGTTCTGTTTCCCTGTTTTCTGAGGAAGTCTATGTTAGTGTGCGAGTTGAGTAGTTCCTTCTAGAGTTCTCCTTCCTTTTGTATCGCGTTCGAATTGATAGCATACTGGCACATTGTAGCGTCTTGTGGGATTTTTGATTATGTCTGAGGTGGCTTATTGCCTAAGTAGTTCGTACTGGGTGAGACGAGGTTACTAGATTTGGGTTCAGTGCAAACTGATTATATGAAGTATATTATAGAGCAAAGATCATTCTTTGGTTTGGGACAAGGTAATGGAACTTGTCAGGAGTGTAGATCCAATGAATTATTGATTCAGCAGTTGGTTGTGAATTTCGGCACATCTCTTCAGTCGTATCGGTGTTGAAAAAAAAAACCTATGTAGATCATGAGATGCAATGGGAGCATCAAATTCGTGGAATTTCGACTATTATGTTTAAAGAATGTTATTGTGGTTCTATGAGTAAAGTGATGCAAAGTGTGAATTCAGTAAAGTTATGCAGTCATGTTTGGGTACAGCGTGTGGAGATTGATATGGTGGTCGTATGGTGGAAACATGCTAGGTAGGGAAATTCAGGATGTTGGAATTGGGCCTAATGGCTTATTTGCTTGAATAAATAAGTATATCTACAGAATTATCGAGCTAATGTGCTCGACGGAGTAGTGGTAGCATGGGAAGGTGCATGATGTGTTAAACAAGTGATTTCAGACTACTTCAGTGTAGTTCTCAGCACATTCGAGGACGAACGTATGTTTAAGTGGGGGAGATTGTAACGACCCGACCGGTTGTTTTGAGCTTCGGCGCGTCATTCAGCAGTTTGAGGCCATGAGCGGCTTCATCTCAGGTATATTGACTTGTGTGTATGGTCAGAATTAAAATTCAGGAAGTTTGGAGTCAAATCTAAATGGAAATTCTCATTTTGAAAGCTTAAAATTGAAGAAATGAACTAGGATTGAAATTTTGAGTAAACGACCTCGGAATTGGGATCCGAAGGTTCCAGCAGGTTTGTATGATGATTTCGGACTTGGGCGTATGTCCAGATCGGGTTTTGGATAACCCGGGAGCGTTTTGGCGCCTATTGTGGAAGATAGCATTTTAGAAGAAATTGCATCAGTTTGGTTTAAAATGCATTTCAGTTTTATTGATGTCTGTTTGGGATTCCGGGACTGGGAGTAGCTCTGTATGGTGATTCTGGATTTGGGAGCGCAATCGGAAGTGAATTCGGAGGTCCGTAGGTCATTTTGGAGCCGTTCGGCTAAAGATGGAAAATTGAAGGTTTTTGAGAAAATTTGGCCGGAAGTGAAAATTTTGATATCGGATTCGAAATGCGAATTTTATGGTTTGGATAGCTTCGTTAGGTTATTTGGGACTTAGGAGTGTGTCCGGAATATCTTTGTGTTGAAATATATGAATTATGGGAAAAATTTGAAAATTTTTTATATTTAATATTGTTAAAGTTGACTTTGGTCAACATTTTTTGTAAACGGACCCGGACCCGTGATTTTTCGGTCTCGAAAGGTCCATATAAAAATATGGGAGTTGAACGTGTTTCCGGAATCGAATTCCGAGGTCCCAGGCCCGAGAAATAAATTTTTTCGTGAAAATGTTTAAGGAAAATGAAAATGAAATTTGATCAGAAAGTAATGGTATCGGGCTCGTATTTTGGTTCCGACACCCGGTACAGGTCGTATATGTTGGTTAAGCGCTTCATGTAAAGTTTGGTTACAAACGGACGCTGTTTGACGGGTTTCGGCCTTAAATTGGAAAATTTGAAAGTTTATGAAATTTGAAAGAATTCTTTGATTTAAGGCTCAAATCATTGATTTTGATGTTATTTTGGCGATTTGATCGCTCGAGCAAGTTCGTGTGATATTTTAGAGTCAGTGTTCATATTTGGTTTGGAGATCCGAGGGCTCGGGAGTGTTTCGGAGGTGTCTCGGAGTGATTTCGGACTTGGGAAAAATTGCAGAAAATTCTGTTGTGCCCAGAAAATTTTAGGTGCGAGTAGTCCAGTTTGGAAGCTCATATCTTGTAATCTATAAGAAATCTCGAAAAGTGCAAAACACAAAAGTTGTAGCCCATATATTCTAGTTTTCGGAAAGTTAAACCATTTGCGATTTGAATATCATCTCAGAAAGTTACGATGGATCGAAAAGGGCTGCTGGAGCAATTTCGGCAGAATTTACGATGCAATTTAGAAGATCATATCTCGGGATATATAAAGAGTTATATGGTGTACAACCTATCAAATTAAATATATTTGAGTCTAGTTTCTAAATCTTTAAACCGTTTGTCATTTGGATATTTATACAAGACGTTATGGGTATTTAAACAGAAGGTGTCCGACAAGGAACAATTTTAATAGGATGTACAACTTGTATAGCACAAGTGCAAGGTACAACTCGACGAAACACAGGCAGATTCTTTTATACACGGATTTAGCTCACTTTTCTTCATTTCATCAAAGTATGGACGATTTTTGGGGAGCTTCAAGAGGCGATTTTCATCATCAATGTGAAGATAAGTTATCCCCGCCTATTTTGAGTTAAGTACATCAATTGTGTATGGATTTGAGCATGAAAATTGTAGAAAACTTGAGGATTTAGGCCTAGGGATTTGAAAATAAGATTTGGTAATTTGAGGGGTCAAATGAACTCCGATTTTGGTAAATTTTATATGTACGTACTCGTGGAGAGACGAGGAATCCGGTGATGTGACTTTCGTAATTTTTCGAGAAATGGGCCCGGGGCTCGGGTTTTGCAAATTTCGTGATTTTCGATATTTTTCTAGTCTTTTCGATTGGTTTATATTTCCTTAGCCTATTGTAATATATTCCTTGTGGTTGTGGCAAGATTCGACGCGCGAGGAGGTCGATTCGAAAGGAAAGGGCATCGCGGAGTAGACTTTTGGCCATCTTGAGGTGAGTAATAGATGTAAATGTTGTTATGAGGGTTTGAAACCCCGGACATTCACATTGTAACGCTATATTAAGGCATGACACGCACTCCATGGCGAGTACGGGGTTAGATACTATTGAGGATTGTGACTTGGTCCTTCCCGTGTGATGTTTATACTGTACTGGTGATTGATACACATACTTCATTGATATTACTGGGCTTGATGCCATGTTTGGGCCTTGTGCCGATTTGTAAAATCCTTCGAGGATTGATATTACTACTTAGCATGATTTGCATATCATTTAATTTTAGTCCAAGGTTTTAAATGCTGTTTTGCAAACTCAGCCATAATTCTAAGTGTTGAAAACTTAAATGATATTTTTAAATGTATTCCGGGCTGGGAACTTCTGTTTTGTAAATGCCCAAGGGGCTTATTATATTATTTTTTGGACTGATTATAAAGTGACTTGAAACAGTGGTAACAATGACACTGTGTGATATACTTGAAACAGTGGTAACAATGACACTATGTGATATACTTGAAACAGTGGTAACAATGACACTGTGTGATATACTTGAAATAGTGGTAACAATGACACTGGATGATATACTTGAACAGTAGTAACAATGGCACTGTATGATATAAATTGGTCAGGTAACAATGGCTGACCGGTCAGGTAACAATGATTGACCAAGATATTGCGCTTGGGCTGTAGGAGCCCCTCCGGAATCTGTACACACACCCAGTGAGCGTCGTCGACGATAAATAAATATGGATGGCTCGGGCTGCACGCCGCAGTGGGTACTGGAATGTACCATCATATGCATTGCATTGCATTCATGTATTTGTATTTATACTGGTGTTTAGCTGCTCAGTTCCATATGTTGTTGTATATTCGGATTGTAGCTTACTTTGTGTATTTACTGGATTTTCTTATCTTCGGACTGTAGTTACTTTTATTACTCACTGGGTCGGAGTACTCACTTTACTCTCTGCACCTTGTGTGCAGATCCAGGGCAGTCTCAGGCTCAGTAGATCCAGTTGATCAGCAGATCTAGCCTCTGGGAGTATCGAGGTAGTTGTACGGCGTTCGCAGCCATTGATCTTCTCCCTCCTATCCTATCTCTTTATTTCCGCATTATCGGACTTTGGATATACCGTGTATTAGGATGATATTCTGTATTCTAGAGGCTCAGATTCGTGACACCGGGTCCTAGTGAGATTATATTGTGTATTTTGTTAAAATCTTCAGTACTTTAATCTTGCTTAATTGATATTTCTTTCCGCTATTTTTGATAAATTGGGTTAAGTGTTGAATAATGGTCGGGCTTGCCTAGTAGTGTGCTGGGCGCCATCACGACCGGGATTTGGGTCGCAACAATTTTCTAATCCTTTCTATTATTCTGGCACAGATTTCATTATCATCCTAAGTATTGAATATACTTAAAATCGTGCTCAAGCAGTTTTGAACAATGTAAATTGAATCTATGTATCCTTGGCTATTTTGAGTAGTTTAACTTAATCCATCGAGAGGAAATTAAATATTTTCTAAAACCAAATGTTAGTATAATTTTATTTCATTCAGAGGAAATATTATAACTAGTAACTGTTGTTCTGTTTTTATTTAATGTAATAAAAAAGTGTGAATGGGAAATAGAGGGATAAGATTTGGAGAAAAATAAAAAATTTGAAGTGTTCTTTTTACTAAAGCACTTTGTCCCTCATTGGAAAATGAAAAAAAAAATACTTTTGCTTATATAGAGAAGCGCATTTTCTAGCTCTTAAAAGAGTTGAGAAGAAGTGATGTCTCGTGACGTCGTTGCTTGGCTTCGGCTTTGAATATATCCTTATGATTTTTCTAATATTCCAAAATCATTTCAATTCGTAATTGAAGTGGTGACCTAAAGCAAAGCCTTAATAAAATGTCTCAAGTAAATCAAATAAAACTAGCTTCAGTGTGCGCCTCACTGCATCCCGTGCTCCACACGTGCATCTTCTTTTAATTTGTAAAATCTTTTTAAAAATCTTATGTATTGTTAAAATTTATGTAACACATATAAAACAAAATTAAAAGGAGAAAAGTTCCAATTCAAATTTACATCATTATAAGAAAGTCTAAGATGAATAAGTTTTCGGTGATCATGGGAAGAAATTAGCTTATGTGATATGTTTCAAGGTTCAAAGTCTTGGCACTCTTTATATAACAATTGGGTGACTTTATGTTTCCAGTGACCCTAGTGCTATTTCTAATATACAATCCACCATCAATTATCTTTTACCAGAATCACAGTTTTGTAAACAAATTGAGGAACTGCAATTTTATAGTTACATTGTAATAGCCTATTACCTATATACACAATATAATAGGATGTAGCTTCGCCCCTGTCTGAGGCGGAGCTGAACTATCCTTCTTTCTCCATTTTACTTGGAGCGGAGAATCAAAACTATACATGGATAATTACAAATGTTGGTGAAGCAAATTCCATTTATGTTGTTAGCATCACTCAAATTTCGGGAGTTCATGCAGTATTTGAGCCTATATGGCTTGTGTTCACCAAGGTGAATCAACAAGCCACATATTTGATATCTTTGTGAAATTTCTAGAGGTTTTGTTTAGGGGTCAATATCATTGTTCTCAGAAAAGCATGTTGTTAGGAGTCCAATCTCTATCAGCTTAAGAAAAGGAATACTTGCCAAGGAGTCACCGGAAGTTCACATCGGCTTTGTATTTCGTTCCACACTCTGCTTGATTTATTTTATTGTATTTTGAATTATTTTGAAATTGGGATAGTATCCATAAATTCAAGGAATATTTTCTAATCCTTCCTATTATTCTGGCACAGATTTCATTATCATCCTAAGTATTGAATATACTTAAAATCTTGCTCAAGCAGTTTTGAACAATGTAAATTGAATCTATGTATCCTTGGCTATTTTGAGTAGTTTAACTTAATCCATCGAGAGGAAATTAAATATTTTCCAAAACAAAATTTTAGTATAATTTTATTTCATTCAGAGGAAATATTATAACTAGTAACTGTTGTTCTGTTTTTATTTAATTTAATAAATAAGTGTGAATGGGAAATAGAGGGAAAATATTTGGAGAAAAATAAAAAATTTGAAGTGTTCCTTTCACTAAAGCACTTTGTCCCTCATCGGAAAATGAAAAAAAATACTTGTGCTTATATAGAGAAGCGCATCTTCTAGTTCTTAAAAGAGTTGAGAAGAAGTCGTGCCTTGCGCCGTCGTTGCTTGGCTTCGGCTTTGACTATATCATTATGATTTTTCTAATCTTCCAAAATCATTTCAATTCGTAATTGAAGTAGTGACCTAAAGCAAAGCCTTAATAAAATGTCTGAAGTAAATAAAATAAAACTAGCTTCAGTGTGCGCCTCACTGCATCTCGTGCTCCACACGTGCATCTTCTTTTAAATTGTAAAATCTTTTTAAAAATCTTATGTATTGTTAAAATTTATGTAAGACATATAAAACAAAATTAAAAGGAGAAAAGTTCCAATTCAAATTTACATCATTATAAGAGAGTCTAAGATGAATAAGCTTTCGGTGATCAAGGGAAGAAATTAGCTTCTATGATTTGTTTCAGGGTTCAAAGTCTTGGCACTCTTTATAAAACAATTGGGTGACTTTATGTTTCCTGTGACCCTAGTGTTATTTCTAATATACAATCCACCATCAATTATCTTTTACCAGAATCACAGTTTTGTATACAAATTGAGGAACTGCAATGTTATAATTACATTGTAATAGCCTATTACCTATATACACAATATAATAGGATGTAGCTTCGCCCCTGTCTGAGGCGGAGCTGAACTATCCTTCTTTCTCCATTTTACTTGGAGCGGAAAATCAAAGCTATACATGGATAATTACAAATGTTGTTGAAGTAAATTCCATATGTTGTTAGCATCACTCAAATTTCGGGAGTTCATGCAGTATTTGAGCCTATATGGCTTGTGTTCACCAAGGTGAATCAACAAGCCACATATTTGATATCTTTGTGAAATTTCTAGAGGTTTTGTTTAGGGGTCAATATCATGGTTCTCAGAAAAGCATGTTATTAGGAGTCCAATCTCTATCAGCTTAAGAAAAGGAATACTTGCCAAGGAGTCACCGGAAGTTCACATCGGCTTTGTATTTCGTGCCACACTCTGCTTGATTTATTTTATTGTATTTTGAATTATTTTGAAATTGGGATAGTATCCATAAATTCAAGGAATATTTTCTAATCCTTCCTATTATTCTGGCACAGATTTCATTATCATCCTAAGTATTGAATATACTTAAAATCTTGCTCAAGCAGTTTTGAACAATGTAAATTGAATCTATGTATCCTTGGCTATTTTGAGTAGTTTAACTTAATCCATCGAGAGGAAATTAAATATTTTCCAAAACAAAATTTTAGTATAATTTTATTTCATTCAGAGGAAATATTATAACTAGTAACTGTTGTTCTGTTTTTATTTAATTTAATAAATAAGTGTGAATGGGAAATAGAGGGAAAAGATTTGGAGAAAAATAAAATATTTGAAGTGTTCCTTTCACTAAAGCACTTTGTCCCTCATCGGAAAATGAAAAAAAATACTTGTGCTTATATAGAGAAGCGCATCTTCTAGCTCTTAAAAGAGTTGAGAAGAAGTAGTGCCTTGCGCCGTCGTTGCTTGGCTTCGGCTTTGACTATATCCTTATGATTTTTCTAATCTTCCAAAATCATTTCAATTCGTAATTGAAGTGGTGACCTAAAGCAAAGCCTTAATAAAATGTCTGAAGTAAATAAAATAAAACTAGCTTCAGTGTGCGCCTCACTGCATCTCGTGCTCCACACGTGCATCTTCTTTTAATTTGTAAAATCTTTTTAAAAATCTTATGTATTGTGAAAATTTATGTAAGACATATAAAACAAAATTAAAAGGAGAAAAGTTCCAATTCAAATTTACATCATTATAAGAGAGTCTAAGATGAATAAGTTTTCGGTGATCAAGGGAAGAAATTAGCTTCTATGATTTGTTTCAGGGTTCAAAGTCTTGGCACTCTTTATAAAACAATTGGGTGACTTTATGTTTCCTGTGACCCTAGTGTTATTTCTAATATACAATCCACCATCAATTATCTTTTACCAGAATCAAAGTTTTGTATACAAATTGAGGAACTGCAATGTTATAGTTACATTGTAATAGCCTATTACCTATATACACAATATAATAGGATGTAGCTTCGCCCCTGTCTGAGGCGGAGCTGAACTATCCTTCTTTCTCCATTTTACTTGGAGCGGAGAATCAAAACTATACATGGATAATTACAAATGTTAGTGAAGTAAATTCCATTTATGTTGTTAGCATCACTCAAATTTCGGGAGTTCATGCAGTATTTGAGCCTATATGGCTTGTGTTCACCAAGGTGAATCAACAAGCCACATATTTGATATCTTTGTGAAATTTCTAGAGGTTTTGTTTAGGGGTCAATATCATGGTTCTCAGAAAAGCATGTTGTTAGGAGTCCAATCTCTATCAACTTAAAAAAGGAATACTTGCCAAGGAGTCACCGGAAGTTCACATCGGCTTTGTATTTCGTGTCACGCTCTGCTTGATTTATTTTATTGTATTTTAAATTATTTTGAAATTGAGATAGTATCCATAAATTCAAGGAATATTTTCTAATCCTTCCTATTATTCTGGCACAGATTTCATTATCATCCTAAGTATTGAATATACTTAAAATCTTGCTCAAGCAGTTTTGAACAATGTAAATTGAATCTATGTATCCTTGGCTATTTTGAGTAGTTTAACTTAATCCATCGAGAGGAAAATAAATATTTTCTAAAACCAAATGTTAGTATAATGTTTATTTCAATCAGAGGAAATATTATAACTAGTAACTGTTGTTCTGTTTTTATTTAATTTAATAAAGAAGTGTGAATGGGAAATAGAGGGAAAAGATTTGGAGAAAAATAAAAATTTAAAGTGTTCCTTTTACTAAAGCACTTTGTGCCTCATCGGAAAATGAAAAGAAAATACTTGTGCTTATATAGAGAAGCGCATCTTCTAGCTCTTAAAAGAGTTGAGAAGAAATGATGCCTTGTGTCGTCGGTTCTTGGCTTCGGCTTTGACTATATCCTTATGATTTTTCTAATCTTCCAAAATCAGTTCAATTCGTAATTGAAGTGGTGACCTAAAGCAAAGCCTTAATAAAATGTCTCAAGTAAATCAAATAAAACTAGCTTCAGTGTGCGCCTCACTGTATCTCGTGCTCCACACGTGCATCTTTTTTAATTTGTAAAATCTTTTTTAAAATCTTATATATTGTTAAAATTTATGTAAGACATATAAAACAAAATTAAAAGGAGAAAAGTTCCAATTCAAATTTACACCATTATAAGAGAGTCTAAGATGAATAAGTTTTCGGTGATCAGGGGAAGAAATTAGCTTTTGTGATCTGTTTCAGGGTTCAAAGTCTTGGCACCCTTTATATAACAATTGGGTGACTTTATGTTTCCTGTGACCCTAGTGATATTTCTAATATACAATCCACCATCTATTATCTTTTACCAGAATCACAGTTTTGTATAAAAATTGAGGAAATGCAATGTTATAATTACATTGTAATAGCCTATTACCTATATACACAATGAAATAGGTTGTAGCTTCGCCCCTGTCTGAGGCGGAGCTGAACTATCCTTATTTCTCTATTGTACTTGGAGCGGAGAATCAAAACTATAAAAGGATAGTTACAAATGTTGGTGATGCAAATTCCATTTATGTTGTTAGCATCACTCAAATTCCGGTAGTTCATGCAGTAGTTTAGCTTATATGGCTTATTTTCACCAAGGTGAACCAAGATGCCACATATATGATATACTTGTGAAATTTCTTGAGGTTTTGTTTAGGGGTCAATAGCATGGATCTCAGAAAAGCATGTCGTTAGGAGTCCAATCTCTATCAGCTTAAAACTAGGAATACTTGTCAACGAGTCACCGAAAGTTCACATCGGCTTTGTATTTCGTACCACACTCTGCTTGATTTATTTTATTGTATTTTAAATTATTTTGAAATTGAGATAGTATCCATAAATTCAAGGAATATTTTCTAATCCTTCCTATTATTCTGGCACTGATTTCATTGTCATCCCAAGTATTGAATATACTTAAAATCTTGCTCAAGCAGTTTTGAATAATGTAAATTGAATCTATGTATCCTTGGTTATTTTGAGTAGTTTAACTTAATCCATCGAGAGGAAATTAAATATTTTCTAAAATCAAATGTTAGTTTAATTTTTATTTCATTCGGAGGAAATATTATAACTAGTAACTATTGTTCGGTTTTTATCTAATTTAATAAAGAAGTATGAATGGGAAATAAAGGGAAAAAATTTGGAGGAAATTGAAAATTTTGAAGTGTTCCTTTTACTAAGACACTTTGTCTCTCATCGAAAAATGAAAAGAAAATATTTGTGCTTATATTGAGAAGTACATCTGTCACGACCCAAAATCTATTATAGGTTATGATAGCGCCGGACACCGCTGTCAGGCAAACAAACCAAATTACTTAATATAAATTCCAATTTTTTGGTATTGTTTAAAATCATTTTTCTTTATACTTTAAATAACGAATAATAAAATTTACAGAAATAACCATGAAGTCTTTAACAAAACTTAACACTTAATAATCCAAAAATCCTCCCAGAACCTGGTGTCACAAGTGCATGAGCAATTTCTAGGAAATAATGTAATACAACAATCGTCTGTAATACAATATTGGACAGAAATAAATACAGAAATTTGAAAGAGGCTCTGCTGGCTGCGGGTCGCCTCGAGAAGTGCAGCTCACCTAAGTGTCTGTATCAACCATGTTGTCACGCCCCGTAGGCCACTAGAGACGCATGTGCCTGTGCAACAAAAATGCACAAAAGTGTAGTATGAGTACGAAACAACGTGTACCCAATGAGTATCCCATCTATTCTGGAAGAAGTAGAGACGAGAGGTCGACTTCGACAATTACTAGTGGTCTAATAATGATATACTATTAATGCGAATAATCGAGGATTTATTAAGAATGACAGTAATTTCAAGTAAATCATGAACAGGTGAAAGCTCCTTTTTATATTAAAAGTCTCTGGATTCATAGTCCAATAGTTTCCAATTATATCAAGTCGGGGAGAGCAAATATCAATCTCAAATAGTCTCAAGGCAAACAATACAAGCATGCGCAAATCATGCCGAGGACGTACGACCCGCTCCAACAGAAATGTAAATTGTTCACTGCTGAGGGTCGAACGGCTCAAACCATAGATGCATCTATTACCCCGCTCGCGAACTATCCTGTGACGCGGTCAACATAAAATAAACAAATACCCTGCTCGCGAATCATACATGCGACGCAGGCACACATCGAAATACATGCTCAAACAGCCAATTAAGGATTCATCGAGGTACATTTATCCAAATAAAAGCCAATCCTCTTCTAACAATTTAAGAAAATAAGTTTTCTTTTTAGAAATTCATTTACTAATTTAATGTGATTTAAGCAATTCAAGTTGTCAATAAGTTTACAAATATTTCCAGGTACAGCATGCCCTTGGGTCCTAAACTACCCGGACAATAGCATAATAATAGCTACGGACGGACTCTCGTCACCTCGTGCGTACGTAGCCCCCACAAATAGGAGCACATAACCAATTAACTCACCTATGGGAACAATTCCCTCTTACAAGGTTAGAAAGGAGACTCACCTCGCTCCGGAGATCCATAACCGACATTCCACGCTCCTCCGAAGACTTAAATCGACGCACAATGCTCCACAACTAGCCAATGATTATACAAATCCATTAAGATATGCTAAGGTACTCATTATAACCCAATTTATAACAATTCCTAACCCCGATCGAAAAGTTGACAAAAACGCCCACAGGCCCACGTGCCCGGATTCCAAATTTTTTTGAAGATAAAGTTTACCCATAAACTCACGAACTCAAATATATGATTTTCTCTTAATTCCATACCCAAAATCGTGGTTAAATTCCAAGAATATAAATTCTAGGTCTTTCTACCAAAACCATATATTTCCACTTGAAGCTCTCCCAAAAATCTCCTCAACAAGAGTAAAATGGAGCAAAATGGCCAAAACCCCCGATTTTAACACCCTCACTGCGTCAGCACTTTCCGCACCTGCGGTTAAACGACCGCTTTTGCGGTTTCGCATGTGCATCCATACTACCGCATCTGCGGCCCTTTCCAAGCCTCCCCATTTGTGATTCTGCGCTTCTTCTTCCGTAGATGCGGTCCCTCATCTGTGGCCGAACGACCGCATCTGCGGTCCCAGCTCTCTTCCACCCATACCGCATTTGAGACCCTAGGGCCGCATTTGAGGTCCTAGACTCCCAGGTGCGGTTACACCAGCAACCAGCAATCTCAGCCCTTCTTCAAACTCTGAATTTGATCCATTAACCACCCAGAATCGAGCCGAGGCCCCCCGGGACCCCAACCAATCATACCAACCAGTCCCAAAAACGTTACGGACTTGCTCGAGGCCTCAAATCATATCAAACAACGCTAAAATCATAAATCATGAATCGACCTCCAATTCAAGATTTATGAACTTTAGAATTTCAAACTTCGACTTACGATGTTTAAATCTATCAAATCACGTCCGATTGACCCCAAATTTTGCACACAAGTCATATTTGAAATTACGGACCTACTCCAAATTCCGGAATCGGAATCCGACCCCGATATCAAAAAGTCCACTTCCGGTCAAGCTTCTCAAAAACCTTCAAATTTCTATCTTTAGCCAAATGACTTCAAAATGACCTACGGACCTCCGAATTCACCTCTGATCGCGCTTCCGACTCCAGAATCACCATACGGAGCTACTCCCAGACTCGGAATCCCAAACGGACATTGATAACACAGATATGCACTTCAAGCCAAACTTATGAAATTTCTTCCAAAATGCTAACTTCCACAATAGGCGCCAAAATGCTCCTGGCTCATCCAAAACCCAATTCGGGCATATGCCCAAGTCCGAAATCATCATACGAACCTAGTGGAACCTTCAGATCCCGATTCCGATGTCGTTTACTCTGAAATCCAATCTTAGTTAATTCCTTCAACTTTAAGCTTCCGAAATGAGAATTCTCTTTCCAAATCAACTCTGAACTTCCCGAAATTCAATTCCGACCCTGCGTACAAGTCATAATACCTGAAATGAAGCTGCTTATGGCCTCAGACTGCTGAACGATGAGCTAGAGCTCAAAACGACCGATCGGGTCGTTACATTCTCTCCCACTTAAACATACGTTCGTCCTCGAACGTGCTGAGAACTACACTGAAGTAGTTTGAAATCACGGTTTAACACCTCATGCACCTTCCCGTGCTACCACAACCCAGTTGAGCACATTAACTCGATAAATTCTGAGATATTCTCTTTCATTCAAGCAAATAAGCCTTAGAGCCCAATTCAAACATCCGAAATTCCATGCCGGACCTGCTTCCAACATATGCTCACCATAACAATGACTACACGCAGTACCAAAACACAACTGTATACCTTAGCTGAATTCACCCCTTGTACCATTTTACTCACAGGACCACAATAACATTCTCTGAACATAGTAGTCGAAATTCCACGAATCTGATGCTTACAATGCACCTCAGGATATACATATTTCTTACTCTAAATCTTTCAATACCGCCATGACGGAAGATAGGCGTAGAAATTCATAACCAGCTGCTGAATCAACAAATCATCAGGTCTATACTCCTGACAAGAACCCTCACCTCATTCTGAACCAAATAATGATCTTTGCTCCTTAATATATTCCATGTAATCGGATTGCACTGTTCCTAAATCCAATAATCTCGTCTCACCCAGTACGAACTGTTCAGGCAATAAGCCATCCGGACATGATAGAAAATTTCATATGGTGCCATAATGTGCCAATAGGCTACTAATTAGAGTGCGGTACAAAAGGAAAACGAACTCCGAAAGGAAATTCAGTTGCCCCACTCGCGGATCATACATGCGACGCGGTCAACATACTAAACAGACACCCCGCTCGCAAATCATAAATGCGACGCAGGCACACAACTAATATGAGCTTTCCTCAGAAAATAGGAAACAAACACATAAAATTAGATATGGGGAGTTATACTGAACATCACACTGTTGCGGCGCGCAACCCGATCCAACAGCATAACCATGGCGGCGTGCCACCCGATCCACACAACACAACCATGGCGGCATGCCACCCGATCCAAATAACAAACCCATGGCGGAGTGCCACCCGATCCACACGTAGAACTCACATAAGGAGATGCACATCGAGCTAAATTGATCATTACAATAAAATACCGAAATTCGGTCACGAGCACGCTAAGTGCATAATACCATCCCTGAGGGAACATATAGCGCTTTTACGAAACTCAAGCACAACTGAGGTGCGATATACGATTTGAATCTCAATAGCCATTTTGCTCGAATAACATCATCTCAATGCGGAACTTAACACATAAGCAATTTACCAAGTCGTCTCTCAACTCACACGGCACAATGTATCATTGCATGGAATAGCTGAGGATGAAATAACATCCACATCTGAATACCCCTCCATAAGGAGCGTTATGCTGAAATGAACATATTCGGCCTGATATACGGCCTATATTTACATTTAAATCCATCCACAGACCTTAAGTAGATCTGGATCGTACCGGACTAGGTCCATAATCCTTCCTGGGTCCATAATAACCCCCTTTTCCTCATAACACACAATAATAACCATCATAACTGGAGTAATCCTCCACGGTCCACAACCCAATAACCGAGTGCCTCCAGGCACCAATTCTCAAATTAACGGCATCACTAAAATTTTCATGCTTAGTTTAACTCTTCCATCAATCCAGTGGCTACATGCCACACTTATATAACATTCCCGTAGGGAATGCTCCCACAACCTTCCGTAACAGATAACAGGTCTGAACATCCAAACCATCGGTCGTACTAATGTTGAAAAGCGATCAAGAATCTTTAACCAGGATGCAAGGCATTTTTACGAAACACCGATCTCAGGTGACGCTGAAGACAATACTAGTTTACTCTAAACATTCAAATCCCTTTCCTGCTCATCCGAGCTCGTGACATCCTTGTCAAAACTGAATCGTAATCTTGATACTCACTTTCAAATTTCCATGCCGCTCACTGCACCTAACAAGCCAATATGCAATAGTACAAGAATTTCATCATAACTCCTGAACCACTAATAGATTAACACTTCATCATATAAAAAACTTTTCACTTAACTCACTTCAGGAGAACCATAGCAACACATAGGTGAATTCTCATAATCGTGGAATGTGCAAATCTCTAGGTAGTGGTCCAAGCCACCATAGCCCTTCCGGGATCTGCCTACATATAACATGCCATAACAGTGAAATACTTCTAAATAAAATCAATTACGGCGACCGACAAGCCTCACATGTACCGTCACAAATCACTTGCATAACTCGATCACGTTGAAGGAACTGATCACTGCCAGCAATATGCCAATTCAACTATGGCTAACCAATCTATCCTCTTTCAATTTACCCTGATTGCCTTAGAAATAATCATAACACCATACAACACATAGTATACCCCATTTCCACTCATCCCGAGTGACCATGAATCACGAGACCATGATGTCTCAAATCCCATAAACCATTTCATAACTTCCTTGTGCGCACATTCTCACCCTCAACTGATATGCCCATTCTGTTAATCCTTATACGAATCCAAAGCCTTTTTCTCATTTTCCTTCCAAATGCTGCACTGCACGCCAAAACATCATAGAATATTCTGGGCCTCGTCTCATAAGCTGCTATAAAGCTTGATTCTTAACTGTACCTATAGGCTCGAAATCATCAGGCACCATACTTTAACCTTTGAATTCACTAAGACCATTGTTGAGAGCCACCCACTCTGACTTGGCCCGAATATAATCAACTCCATGATTTTTCTAGCACAAGCATACCCTTTCGATGGAGCACCCGACAAAATCATTTACCTTGAAACCCACACTTATACGAGGCATAAATCCTGAATCCTTTCTCAAATCTCAACATGAGCGAACAAGGTCAACCATAGCACACCTTAAACAATCCCTTTTGCTCAAATTACCACTTGTGTCCTTTTCCCGTAGCTGAAATAACCCATCAATATGCTAATGACCAGAAACCTCGCAAGTAGTTAATGATACAGCCCATTCATAGGATGTGGGACTCTCCCACTTAGCTCGAAGCCACTATTACACAACTCTAGAATTCACCAGGATTCTTTATCTCTTATTGGCATAGCCTTGCACAATCAACCGCCAAAATTCTCGGAATCTTCCTGTAAAACCCCTTTTTATACTCTGAATCACCAACCACATTCGCACGACCGATCTCTTTGTTGTACAACCAATAGGACTCTTCGCAGAAACGTTGCCAACCACACGACCGTTCACCTGCTCACAGGGAACAACCCATCTGTGGAAATCACTTCCCGACATCTTCCAATGCTGCTGCATGGGGTACAATCATTACGACATTAATAACCCATCCTGAGTCTGAGCTCACTCTCCAGCTGCACAAGTTCATTCACCCCTCGTGGACATCAATTAAATGTGTGGCAATATTCTTCTAATTCAAAGTTATGTTGTATCCTTCTTCATTTCAAGCAGCTCATTCCTGCTATATCAAATCTCCTGCTGCATAATGGCCCATACCTCAAATTAAATTCGTAGGCCCCAATCACTAATCTTTAAAGTTCCCAAGTCATTCTGAACTCTCCTTAAGGTTCGTAGTCATCCTACCACAATTCCGATATGCACCTCCACCACTCTCCCACTTTGGCAGAACTCATCCCTTTAATCAACTACTCGACCTTTGCTTCTTATACTTAGCCTTCTAGAAATCTTAGCCACCGCATGACACTTCCCACATGTCTTTCCTCATCCTTTGCTGCTCCGTTGTTGCCTTAAATAAAATCTATCTTCGTAGAACTTGAACCCACAATCGCTACCAACTTTAAACCTTTCTGAAGATCATCATTCTCGAGTCGTCAACATTAGAAACACTAGTTCGATCTGAACCACCGCACCCCGCGATATCTAACAGTCGTTTCTCCCATATCATTTCATAATATCTTACCCCAAAGGCGAATCGCATAAGACCAAAACACCGGCAAACTTAACACATACAATCGAGGACGACGACACTACATCGCAGGTGAAAATTCCACTACGCTCGAAAATACCAAGTCTCGTTACTCCATTACTCCAAATCTGGACATTCATAGGCCAATTGCTTTTCCCCTGCCAGGAATAAAATACCGAACCTCTAGATCATGCACTGAGTAAACCTCCCCTCAAGTCATTCACTGCCCCAACACGTAGGCAAACATCCTACCGTCATAACAACACCGCGGAACAATCGTTCATAGGAATAATGGCAACTTGCGCCTAGCCTCAGAGCTCTCAGAAGTACCGCTATTGA
This sequence comes from Nicotiana sylvestris, assembly GCF_000393655.2. Taxonomy (NCBI): domain Eukaryota; kingdom Viridiplantae; phylum Streptophyta; class Magnoliopsida; order Solanales; family Solanaceae; genus Nicotiana; species Nicotiana sylvestris. The sequence goes on from NC_091066.1 coordinate 143,613,959, forward strand.
GCTGAAACAATAGAATATCCTTCCATAAGCGATGATATTAGCTCAAACAACCCTGTAGGGAGAAATGCCCCGCACCATATTCATAGTACCATTACAAATCCTTAAATTCTCGATTTATAACCAGCGGTTCGCGTCGCATAAGATTGAGTAGGAAGGAAAACAATGGCATAAGCCTTAAGGAATCAAATCGCATGATGAGGAATCAAGAAGGGAAGTACTCCTAACAGCCTTGTAGCCTCCCGAAGATAAGTACAGACGTCTCCGAACCGATCTGCGAGACTCTACTAGACTTGCCCATGACTTGTGAGACCTAAGGGAATCTAGTGCTCTGATACCATGTTGTTACGACCCAAAATCCATTAAGGGTCAAGATGGCGCCGGACACCGCTGTCAGGCAAGCCAACCAAATTACTTAATTTAAATTCCAATTTTTTGGTATTGTTTAAAATCATTTTTCTTTATACTTTAAATAACGAATAATAAAATTTACAGAAATAACCATGAAGTCTTTAACAAAACTTAACACTTAATAATCCAAAAATCCTCCCAGAACCCGGTGTCACAAGTGCATGAGCAATTTCTAGGAAATAATGTAATACAATAATCGTCCGGAATACAATATTGGACAGAAATAAATACAGAAATTTGAAAGAGGCTCTGCTGGATGCGGGTCACCTCGAGAAGTGCAACTCACCTAAGTCTCCGTATCAACCATGTTGTCACGCCCCGTAGGCCACTAGAGACGCATGTTCATGTGCAACAAAAATGCACAGAAGTATAGTATGAGTACGAAACAACGTGTACCCAATGAGTATCCCGTCTAATCTCAAAGAAGTAGAGATGAGATGTCGACTTTGACACTTACTAGTGGTCCAATAATGATATATTTTTAATGCAAATAATCGAGGATTTATTAAGAATGACAGTAATTTCAAGTAAGTCATGAACAGGTGAAAGCTCCTTTTTATATTAAAAGTCTCTGGATTCATAATCCAATAGTTTACAATTATCTCAAGTCGGGGAGAGCAAATATCAATCTCAAATAGTCTCAAGGCAAACAATACAAGCATGCGCAAATCATGTCGAGGACGTACGGCCCGCTCCAATAGAAATGTAAATTGTGCATTGCCGAGGGTCGAATGGCTCAAACCATAGATGCATCTATTACCCCGCTCGCGAACTATCCTGCGACGCGGTCAACATAAAATAAACAAATACCCTACTAGCGAATCATACATACGACGCGGGCACACATCAAAATACATACTCAAATAGCCAATTAAGGATTTATCGAGGAACATTTATCCAAATAAAAGTCAATCCTCTTTTAACAATTTAAGAAAAGAAGTTTAATTCTTTTAGAAATTCATTTACTAATTCAATGTGATTTAAGCAATTCAAGTTGTCAATAAGTTTACAAATATTTCTAGGTACAGCATGCCCTTGGGTCCTAAACTACCCGGACAATAGCATAATAATAGCTACGCCCGGACCCTCGTTACCTCGTGCATACGTAGCTCTCACAAATAGGAGCACATAACCAATTAACTCACCTATGGGGACAATTCCCTCATACAAGGTTAGAAAGGAGACTCACCTCGCTTTGGAGATCCATAACCGGCATTCCACGCTCCTCCGAAGACTTAAATCGACACACAATGCTCCACAACTAGCCAATGATTATACAAATCCATTAAGATATGCTAAGGTACTCATTATAATCCAATTTATAACAATTCCTAACCCCGATCGAAAAGTTCACAAAAACGCCTTCGGGCCCACGGTCCCGGATTCCGAAATTTTTCGAAGATAAAGTTTACCCATGAATTCACGAACTTAAATATATGATTTTCTCTTAATTCCATACCCAAAATCGTGATTAAATTCCAAGAATATAAATTCTAGGTCTTTCTACCAAAACCCCATATTTCTACGAATTTTCATGCTAAAATCCATACATAATCGATGTATTTAACTCAAGATGGATGAGATTAGCTTACCTTATCGTTGTTGATGAAAATCCCACTTGAAGCTCTCCAAAAAATCGCCCCAACAAGAGTAAAATGGAGTAAAATGGCCAAAACCCCCGATTTTAACACCAAGAGGGTAGCCTCAGCACTTTCTGCACCTGCGGTTAAACGACCGCTTCTGTGGTTCCGCAGGTGCGTCCATACTACCGCATCTACGGCCCTTTCCGGGCCTCCCCATTTCCGCTTCTGCGCTTCTTCTTCCGCAGATGAGGTCCCGCATCTGCGGCCAAATGACCGCATCTGCAGGCCCAGCTCTCTTGTGCCCATACCGCATCTGCGACCCTAGGGCCGCTTCTGCGGCTCCGCACCTGCGGTCCTAGACTCGCAGGTGCGGTTACATCAGCAACCAGCAATCTCAACGCTTTTTCAAACTCCGAATTCGATCCGTTAACCACCGGAATCCACTCGAGGCCCCTCAGGACCCCAACCAATCATACCAACCAGTCCCAAAACACATTACGGACTTGCTCGATGCCTCAAATCATATCAAACAATGATAAAATCATGAATCGACCTTCAATCCAAGCATTATGAACTTTAGAATTTCAAACTTCGACTTTCGATGTTTAAACCTAACAAATTACGTACCATTGACCCCAAATTTTGCACACAAGTCATATTTGACATTACGGACCTACTCTAACTTCCGGAATCAAAACTCGACCCTAATATCAAAAAGTCCATTTCCAATCAAGCTTTTCAAAAACTTTCAAATTTCTATTTTTAGTCAAATGTCTTCAAAATGACCTACGGACCTCCGAATTCACCTATGATCGCGCTCCCAACTCCAGAATCACCATACGGAGCTACTCCCAGACTCGGAATCCCAAACGGACATTGATAACACCGATATGCACTTCAAGACAAACTTATGAAATTTTTCCAAAATGCTAACTTCCACAATAGGCGCCAAAATGCTCCTGGCTCATCCAAAACCCAATCTGAGCATACGCCCAAGTCCGAAATCGTCATATGAACCTGTTGGAACCTTCAGATCCCGATTCCAAGGTCGATTACTCTGAAATCCAATCTTAGTTAATTCCTTCAACTTTAAGCTTCCGAAATGAGAATTCTCTTTCCAAATAAACTCTGAACTTCCCGAAATTCAATTCCGACCCTGCGTACAAGTCATAATACCTGAAATGAAGCTGCTCATGGCCTCAGACTGCTGAACGATACGCTAGAGCTCAAAACGACCGGTCGGGTCGTTACAACATCTTCTATCTCTTAAAAGAGTTGAGAAGAAGTGGTGCCTCGTGTCGTCGTTGCTTGGTTTCGGCTCTGACTAGATCCTTGTGATTTTTCTAATCTTCCAAAATCATTTCAATTCATAATTGAAGTGGTGACCTAATGCAAAGCCATAATAAAATATCTCAAGTAAATCAAATAAAACTAGCTTCAGTGTGCGCCTCACGTACATCTCGTGCTCCACACGTGCATCTTCTTTTAATTTGTCAAATCTTTTTAAAAGTCTTATGTATTGTTAAAATTTATGTAAGATATAAAACAAAATTAAAAGGAGAAAAGTTTCAATTCAAATTTACACCATTATAAGGGAGTCTAAGTTTCCTGTGATCTGGGGAAGAAATTAACTTCTGTGATCTGTTTCAGGGTTCCAAGTGTTGGCACCCTTTATATAACAACTAGTTAAATTGCCCGCGCTTTGCGCGGTCAGACATCAATATATTACAAAATATTTTTTTAAAACAAATTTAGTTGAGACAAAAGAGATAGTGCAATAGAAAATTAAATCTAAATAAAAATTATCACACAGTAATTTAATAATGACATGGTTATCAAGGTATAATTCTCTCAATTGGGAAGAGAAGTTCATGCTAATCATGTTGTAAAGAGGGAAAACAAAAGTAACCTAAGACTTTGAATGCAGTTAAACGTTGTTTATAAATAATATAAGTTATTTTAGATACTATTTATTAGTGATAATTGCACACAGTAGTCAAAGAGAACTTTTTTTGTCCGATGGAGCAACTTACTCGTTGTTGCAATGTAAAAGACATTATGTAGCAAATATTTTTGGTGTGAGGACATGCATGAGTTCCTTTACATCGGCATTAACATACTCCTATAAAATTTGTCGAAAAAAAATTATTACCATCGAAAATAAATAATTTAGTGTAATAGAGATATCATATTTTCACTTAATCGAACCTTTAGATCGTATTAGAGTGAGTCAAATTTTATTTGCGAAAAGCCTTATTTTCACTTGGCTATTTCCAATCCCGTAAATGTTGTAAATTATCTCATAGTCACAAACAATACAAAATAATAGAGTTACAATCATTTATTAGTTATTTTTATGTTTCAAAATATTCAACGATATGATTTTTTCCTTAGTGAATTTCTTTGAGACAACCAAATAAGAAATCCAACATCCCAAAAACTTAGATAAAGAGACTATTGTTCACTGCGTTTAAAAAATAATATTTAAAAACAGAGAAGGGAAACCTTTGTTAGTAGTATCTTAAGAAATTTGCATTTGATTGCACACAAAGTTACTGTCAACCGCACAACATTTGCGAGTTTTAGGATGCAGAGTACGCACATGGCGTCTTAACCGCCCTTCACAACTTTGATCTTTTCAAAAAATTTGTTAATTATTTAGAATAAAAAATAAAAAATAAATAAAAAGCACAAACATAGGAAACAAACAATAAATTGATGGAATGCACAACACAAATATGGGCCACCCTTTGCCGTGAATAATAGAATCAAATGAGAATTTTTTGTTTGATGGTCTACCAGAAATAGTCTTTCTGCCTTCATGAAAGTAGGAGTAAGGTTTGCGTACATATCATCCTCCACAGACTCTACTTGTGGGATTATACTGGATTTGTTGTTGTTGTTGTTGCCTTAAGTGCATTTTCATTTCCTTCTTTCTCCTCCAGATCACCTGTCACCTCCCCCATAACTTCTGCATAGTTGTTATCTCCAGCCATTTTATCTACCTTTTTTGTTATTTCTCTTCTTCTTTCCCTTTTTATATTTCTCTTAATTTTTACATCCTAATTTCTATCTAAAACCGGTAAAATCTTCTCTATGCTACAAAATATTCTGCAAAATCCCACAATTCTATCTCCTTCTTTTAATAATTATTCTTATCATTTAAGTACTCTCATAACTCTTCCTACAAATTCGTCAGTAAAACTTTGTTGGTTAGTCCAGATTTTTTCGCAACAACATAATGTCACGACCCTAAACCTAGACCCGATCGTGATGGCGCCTCTCGTGAAGACAAGGTCAGCCGACACAATACCCAATTCATTTTTAGACAATTAAAATAACACAATTTAAGTCATTAACATGCGAATAATCCCAAAATAAAAGTGAACTAGTACAATTTGCGAAAACCAACATAACCCGACATTGGGGTGTCACCAGTCATGAGTATCTAACATAAGTCTAAGAGTCTGAAAGAATTTATACAGTCCATTACAGAACTAGAAACAGAAAGTAAATAGGAGGGAGAGACACTGGGTTTCGAACACCAAGCAGCTACCTAGTGGACTCCAAATAGCCTGCTAGGAACAATCAACCCTCACTGGCGGGACTTGAAGCTCCTGAATCTGCACACAGGGTGTAGGGAGTAAAGTGAGTACTCCAACTCAGTGAGTAATAACAATAAATGAAGACTGAGCGATAAAAACTCATGTAAAAACACAACAACATGCTATAAAGAAGCAGTGTAAAACCAAATAAACGCAATAAAACAGTGAAACCTTATAAAACACTTTGGTTCAGAATAAGCTTCTTTAAAACACCTTTTCAACAGTTAAACAAGTAAATGAAAAGCAGCGAGAAAGGATAAACACATAAACGCAGCCCCTCGGGCACAATGTCAACAAAAATCAGCCCCTGGGGCAATAACCTGGAACAACCTCAGCCCCTCGGGCTATAACACATATCATAATGGGTACCCACGCTCACTGGAGGTGTACAAACTCCGGGAGGGGCCCCTTACGGCCCAAGCGCAATATCAAGCCATCTCGTGGCATAATCTATAGGCTCTCGGCCTCATATCAAGCCACCTTGTGGCGTACAACTCAAACCCTCAGCCTCATAATCATAATCAGTACAACACCGTTGCGGCGTGCAGCCCGATACCATAATAATCCTCACAACATAGGCCCTCGGCCCTACTCCATCAGAAATCTCTAAAAGCCACTCGGGCACAGTAAAATATAATGCTCAGCCCAAAATATCATTTAAAGTGTTAAAAACAGAGTAAACATGGTTGAGTTATGAAAACAGTATAATATAGCATGACTGAGTAGAGATATAAAATCAAAATAGTGAGGAAATAGTAGTAAAAATCCCCTAAGGGTCCAAATAGTTGGCACGGGGACCAAATATGGCATGCAACCCAAAACATGACAGTTTTCAATCAAATATGTGGTAAAACAGTCATTCGGGATGGACTAATTCACAATCCCCAATGGTGCACGATCATATGCTCATCATCTAGCGTGTGCATCACCTCAATATAGCACAACGATGTGAAATCCGGGGTTTCATACCATTATGACAACATTTACAATCATTACTCACCTCTATTTGGTCCAAACTCTAGCCCGCGATGCCCTTGCCTCTCGAATCGGCCTCCGAATGCTCCAAATCTAACCAAAATTAGTGCAAAACCATCAAAATATGCTAAGGGAATAAAGACTACTCGAAAGAAATCAAATTACAACACAAATCCCGAAATTGGCCAAACCCGACCCCCGGGCCCACGTCTTGGAATTCGATAAAATTTACATCAATCGACTCCTTATCCTCCCACGAGTTCATTCATATCAAAAGTACCAAAATTCGACCACAAATAGCCCCTCAAATCCCCAAGTCAAGGTCTCCAATACCAAGCCCTAATCCCCAGTTTTTAACCCTTAATTTCCACTAATCTTAGGCCAAATCAGTGAAATAATGCCATTGGATCGATTATTAGGTTCACAAATCTTACCTCCAAACGCTATCCCTTGAATCCCTCTTCAAAATAGCTCCCTCTAGCTCAAACCCGAATGAAAATGGTGAAGAATAGCTCAAAAATCGCAAAGGAAACCTTTTATACTTTCTGACCCAGGCTTTTCGCACCTGCAGTCCTTTTCCCGCTTCTACAGTCCCGCTTCTACGGTCCCGCTTCTGCGGCCTAATCCACCGCATTTGTGGTTTTCACTTAAATGGCCATTTTCGCACCTGCGCTACCGCAGGGGCGCCCACTTTACTGCTTTTGCGGTTCGTGATGATCTTCTTCTTGGCCGCATCTACGGCTGCCTTCCGCTTCTGCGAGCATCGCACCTGCGGCCTCCCAACCGCAGGTGCGGTTATGATAGCAACAAAATGTTTCAGCTGTCCCAACTCAACTTCAAACCTTCCGCCAACCATCTAAAATCACCATGAGGCCCCCGGGACCTCAACCAAAAGCACAAACCAGTCATATACTACTACCCAAACTTATTCCAATCTTCGAAACACCTCAAACAACATCGAATCCATCAAATCACATCGAATTCAAGCCAAAGGTTCCAAAATCTTCCGAATTCCGTTTTTCATCAAAAAGTCTATCAAACCACGTCTGAATGACCTGAATGTTTGCACACGCATCCCAAATGACACCACAGAACTACTGCAACTCTAGAAATTCCATTCCGACACCTATATCAAAATCTCACCTATCAACCGGAAAATGCCAAAATATCATTTTGGCCAATTCAAGCCTAAACCTACCACGGAATTCCGCTTTTGATCAAAAAGTCTATCAAACAACGTCCGAATGACCTGAATGTTTGCACACGCATCCCAAATGACACCGCAGAACTACTGCAACTCTAGAAATTCCATTCCGACACCTATATCAAAATCTCACCTATCATCCGGAAAATGCCAAAATATCATATTCGTCAATTCAAGCCTAAACCTACCACAGACCTCCAAAACACGTTCCGATCACACTCCTAAGTCCCAAATCATCTCCCGAAGCTATTCAAACCATCGAAATTCACATATGAGCCCTTTTTTCACACAAGTCAATATCCGGTTGACTTTTCCAACTTAAGCTTACTCAAAAGAGACTAAGTGTCTCAAACCTTACCAAAACCTCTCCGAACCCAAGCCAACCAACCTGATAACACATAATATAGCTGAAGGGGCAATAACAAGCTGAAATAGGGGAAACAGAGTGGGAACTCATGAAACGACCGGTCGGGTCGTTACATCCTCCCCCTCTTAAACAAATGTTCGTCCTCGAACGCGTCAAGAAACATACCTGAAGCCTCAAACAGGTGAGGATATCTGCTCCGCATCTCCCGCTCAGTCTCCCAGGTAGCTTTCTCCATGCGCCAACCTCTCCACTGCACTTTCACTGAAGCTACATCCTTTGATCTCAACTTTCGAACCTGATGCTCCAAAATAGCCATTGGCTCCACATCATAAGTTAAATCATCATCTAATTAAACTATGCTGAAATCCAAAACATGAGATGGATCCCCAATATACTTCCGGAGCATAGAAACATGAAATACCGGATGCACACTCGACAAGCTGGGTGGAAAAGCAAGCTCATAAGCCACCTCCCCAATCCTCCGAATCACCTCAAAAGGCCCAATGAACCGAGGACTCAACTTACCCTTCTTCCCAAATCTCATGACACCCTTCATGGGCGAAACCTTCAACAAGACCTTCTCACCAACCATGTAGGACACATCTCGAACCTTCCTGTCAGCATAACTCTTTTGTCTCGACTGCGCTGTACGAAGACTCTCCTGAATCACCTTCACATTGTCTAAAGCATCCAGCACCAAGTCTGTACCCAATAGCCTAGCCTCACCCGGCTTGAACCAACCAACTGGAGATCTACACCGCCTCCTTTACAAAGCCTCATATGGAGTCATCTGAATACTCGACTGGTAGCTGTTGTTATAAGCAAACTCTACAAGCGGTAGTCCCATGACCCTCCGAAATCAATGACACAAGTGCGCAACATGTCTTCCAATATTTGAATAGTGCGCTCGGACTGCCCGTTCGTCTGAGGGTGAAAAGTTGTGCTTAACTCAACCTGAGTACCCAACTCTCACTGCACAGACCTCCAAAACTTCAAAGTAAACTGAGTGCCCCTATATAAAATGATGGAAACTGGGACATCATACAAACGAACAATGTCTCGAATATAGATCTCTGCCAACCGCTCTGAAAAATAGGTAGTACACATAGGAATGAAGTGCGCGGACTTGGTCAGTCGATCCACAATCACCCAAATAGCATCTAACTTCTTCAAAGTCCGTGGGAGCCCAACTACAAAGTCCATGGTGATCCGTTCCCACTTCCACTCTGGAATATCCATCTACTGAAGCAAGCTACCCGGTCTCTGATGTTTATATTTCACATGTTGACAATTGAGACACCGAGCTACAAATCTCATAATGTCCTTCTTCATTCTCCTCCACCAATAATGTTGTCTCAGATCCTGATACATCTTTGCGGCACCCAGATGAATGGAATACCGCAAGCTATGGGCCTCCTCCAAAATCAACTCCCGAAGCCCATCTACATTAGGCACACATATTTGGCCCTACATCCTAAACACCCCATCATCACCAGTGGTCACATCTTTGGCATCATCGTGCCGAACTGTGTCCTTAAGGACAAGCAAATGAGGATTATCATATTGGTATTCTCTGATGCGATCATATAAGAAAGACCGAAAAATCACACAAGCCAATACTCGACTGGGCTCCAAAATATCTAACCTCACGAACTAATTGGCCAAGGCCTGAACATCAACTGCAAGAGGTCTCTCCCCAACTGGAATATATGCCAAACTCCTATACTCACCACCTTCCTACTCAAGGCATCCGCCACCACATTGGCCTTCCCCGGATGGTACAATATAGTAATATCATAATCCTTTAGCAACTCCAACCATCTCCGCTGCCTCAAATTGAGATCCTTTTGCTTGAACAAGTGCTGGAGGCTACGATGATCAGTAAACACCTCACAAGACATACCATATAAATAATGCCTCCAAATTTTCTATGCATGAACAATGGCAGCCAACTCCAAATCATGAACAGGGTAGTTCTTTTCATGGGGCTTCAACTGGCGAGAAGCATAAGCAATAACTCTACCCTCCTGCATCAACACACACCTAATATCAACTCTCAAAGCATCACAATACACGGTATATGAACCTAAAGCCGATGGTAAAAATAACATCGGAGTTGTGGTCAAGGCAGTCTTGAGCTTCTGAAAGCTCTCTTCACACTCATCTGACCACCTGAATAGAGCACCCTTTTGAGTCAACTTGGCCAAGGGTGATGCCATAGATGAGAATCCCTGAAAAAACCGGCGGTAATAACCCACCAAACCAAGAAAGTTGTGAATCTTTGTGGCTGAGGACGGTCTGGGCTAACTCTGAACCGCCTTTATCTTCTTTGGATCAACCTGAATACCCTCACTGGACACTACGTTCCCCAAGAAAGCCTTTGAACTAAGCCAAAAGTCACACTTGGAGAACTTGCATAAAGCTTTTCTTCCCTCAATCTCTGCAACACAACTCTCAAATGCTCCGTGTGCACTTCTTGACTATGCAAATATACCAGAATATCATCAATGAAAACTATGGCAAATGAGTCGAGATAAGGCTGGAATACGTTGTTCATCGAATGCATGAACGTTGTTGGGGCATTGGTCAACCCAAAAGACATCACCAAGAACTCAATATGACCATATCGGGTTTTGAAAGTCGTCTTAAGAATATCTGAGTCCCTGATCTTCAATTGGTGATAACCTGAATGGAGATCAATCTTGGAGAACACCCTCGCTCCCTGAAGCTGATCGAATAAATCATCAATGCGAGGCAAAGGATACTTGTTCTTAACTGTTACCTTGTTCAACTACCTATAATCAATGCACATCCTCATAGTGATATCCTTCTTCTTCATAAATAGAACTGGTGCACCCCAAGGCGACACACTAGGACGAATTAACCCCTTATCAAGGAGTTCCTGAAGTTGCTCCTTCAACTCCGCTAGTGCCATACAATACGGTGGAATAGAAATGGGCTGATTGCCCAGCACCAGGTCAATACCAAAATAAATATCCCTATCTAGTGGCATGCCCGATAGGTCTACAGGAAACACATCGGGAAAATCTCTCACAACTGGAACAGAATCAATACTGGGAGTCTCCTCACCGACATCCCTCACAAAGGCTAAATACGAAAGACAACCCTTCCCAACCATAAGCTGGGCCTTCAAGAATGAAATTACCCTACTGGGAACATAATCAATCGAACCTCGCCACTCAATTCGTGGCATACCCGGTATAGCCAATGTCATTATCTTAGCATGACAGTCCAGAATAGCACGCCACGGAGATAGACAATCTATGCCCAATATAACATCGAAGTCTACCATATATAACAACAAAAGATCCACTCGGGTCTCCAGACCCCCAATAGTCACCACACATGATTGGTACACACAGTCCACAACAATAATATTGCCTACCGGATATACACGAACAGATGAAATAAGAGACTCACGTGACATATCCAAATAAGAGCAAAGTATGACGACACATAAGAATAAGTGGATTCGGGATCAAATAATACAGAGGCATCTATATGTCAGACTAAACAATACCTGTAATAACAGCATCGGACGTAGTAGCATCGTGTCTAGCTGGAAGTGCATAGAAACGGGCCTGACCGCCACCTGATTGACCTCCCCTTCTAGGGCGACCCCTAGCTGACTGACCTCCACCCCTAGCTGGCTGGGTGGGTGGTGGTAAAGTAACTGGTGCTGAAGGCGATGGATGACTCCTCTACTGAGAAAAACCCGCAAGTCGACGAGGACACTGCCTCCACATATGACCCATCTCTCCACACTCATAGCAACTCCCAGGTGTTGGAGATGGGAACTGAAGGGAACCCCTAGCACCGGAATGACTAGCAGGTGCACCTAGCATAGAAAAGCCCTGAACTGATGGAGTAGGGGATGAACTCTAAGCTGGAAGGGCACTGAGTGATGACTGGACCTGATGAGAACTGTGAGAACCATGACCCGATGATGCCCCACGATAACCTGGGCAAGCTAGCTGAGCATGCCTGAATGGACGACCTCTGTCGTGCTGAAACTGACCTCTCGAAGGAGCACCACCATAACTACCAGATCCCCGAGGCCTCTTGGCCTCCCTCTCATCTCGCTCCTGGCGACGAACTGACTTAATCTCACGAGCAATGTCTACAACCTCCTCAAAAGTAGCACCAGACACCCTCTCCCTGGTCATGAGAATATGAAGCTGATAAGTGAGGCCATCGACGAACCTCCTAATCTTCTCTCTCTCTCTCTCTCTCTCTCTCTGTGTGTGTGTGTGTATGTGTTGGAACCAACCAAACAGCATGACGAGCTAACTCTGAGAACATCATCTCATACTGCATCACAATCATTTCTCCCTGACACAACCACTCGAACTGCCTGCGCAGCTCCTCTCTGCAAGACTGCGACACATACTTCTCCAAAAAGTGAATGGAGAACTGCTGCCAGGTAAGGGGTACTGCACCAATAGGCCTACGCCTCTAATACGCCTCCCACCAAGTAAATGCGGCTCCAGAAAACTAAAAAGTAATGAAAGCGACCCCGCTGGTCTCCAGAATACCTGTTGTGCGAAGAATCCTCTAACATTTGTGCAAGAAACCCTAGGCATCCTCGCCCTCTGCACCACTGAAAGTCAGAGGCTGAAGTCTACCAAACCTCTCCAACCTACTCTACTCTTCCTCTGGCATGGCAGAAGCTACATAGTCCTGAGCAGCTGCAATCGGCTGGGCTGGATGTATCCCCAGTTTCTGAAGTCCCTGCACGACCTTCTCAGGTGTGCGAGTGGCAGGAGTCTGAGTGCCTCCCCCGGCCTGAGAAGTAGCTGCGGCAGTAGTAACTGAGACCGCCTGAGCTAGGCCAGTACATACTAATAGAATCTGAGCCAAGGTCTCCTAAAGACCCTGAATCATAATGGGCACAATTGGTGAATGAGCTGGTGCTGCTGGAGCGTCCACGACTGGGACCTGATCCTGAACTGGGGCGGCTGGTGGATCTGCAGGTGCTGCCCTAGCTGTTGTGCGGGCCATACCCTTTCCCCTACCGCGACCACGACCGTGTCATCGACCTCTAGTGTCCACAGCAGGTGGTACTGGTGGTCGTCCATCCTGACCGGTAGCGCGTGTCCTCACCATCTATGAGAGAATAGAATAACAGAAGTTTAGTACTCGGATCAACAGATTCGCACGACAAGAATTTCAAGAATATGAAGTTTTTCCTAAGGTTCTGCAGCCTCTCAAGGGTAAATACAGACGTCTTTGTACCGATCCGCGAGACTCTACTAAACCTGCTCATAACTCGTGAGACCTATGTAACCTTGGCTCTGATACCAACTTGTCACCACCCTAAACCCAGACTCGATCGTGATGACGCCTCTCATGAAGAAAAGGCCAGCCGACATAACACCCAATTCATTTTTAGACAATTAAAATAACACAATTTAAGTCATTAACATGCAAAAAATCCCAAAATAAAAGTGAACTAGTACAATTTGCGAAAATCAACACAGCCCGACATCGGGGTGTCACCAGTCATAAGCATCTAACATAAATCTAAGAGTCTGAAAGAGTTTATACAGTCCATTACAGAACTAGAAATAGAAAGTAAAATAGGAGGGAGAGACACTGGGCTGCGAACGCCGAGCAGCTACCTAGTGGACTCCGAATAGCCTGTTGGGAACAATCAACCCTCACTGGCGGGACCTGAAGCTCCTGAATCTGCACACAGGGTGCTGGGAGTAAAGTGAGTACTCCAACTCAGTGAGTAATAACAATAAATGAAGACTGAGCGATAAGATATCACGTAAAAACACAACAACATGCTATAAAGAAGCAGAGTAAAACCAAATAAACGCAATAAAACAGTGAAATCTTATAAAACACCTTGGTTCAGAATAAGCTTCTTTAAAACACATTTTCAACAGTTAAACAAGTAAATGAAAAGTAGCAAGAAAGGATAAACACATAAACTCAGCCCCTCGGGCACACAGCCCGACATCGGGGTGTCACCAGTCATAAGCATCTAACATAAATCTAAGAGTCTGAAAGAGTTTATACAGTCCATTACAGAACTAGAAATAGAAAGTAAAATAGGAGGGAGAGACACTGGGCTGCGAACGCCGAGCAGCTACCTAGTGGACTCCGAATAGCCTGTTGGGAACAATCAACCCTCACTGGCGGGACCTGAAGCTCCTGAATCTGCATACAGGGTGCTGGGAGTAAAGTGAGTACTCCAACTCAGTGAGTAATAACAATAAATGAAGACTGAGCGATAAGATATCACGTAAAAACACAACAACATGCTATAAAGAAGCAGAGTAAAACCAAATAAACGCAATAAAACAGTGAAATCTTATAAAACACCTTGGTTCAGAATAAGCTTCTTTAAAACACATTTTCAACAGTTAAACAAGTAAATGAAAAGTAGCAAGAAAGGATAAACACATAAACTCAGCCCCTCGGGCACACAGCCCGACATCGGGGTGTCACCAGTCATAAGCATCTAACATAAATCTAAGAGTCTGAAAGAGTTTATACAGTCCATTACAGAACTAGAAATAGAAAGTAAAATAGGAGGGAGAGACACTGGGCTGCGAACGCCGAGCAGCTACCTAGTGGACTCCGAATAGCCTGTTGGGAACAATCAACCCTCACTGGCGGGACCTGAAGCTCCTGAATCTGCACACAGGGTGCTGGGAGTAAAGTGAGTACTCCAACTCAGTGAGTAATAACAATAAATGAAGACTGAGCGATAAGATATCACGTAAAAACACAACAACATGCTATAAAGAAGCAGAGTAAAACCAAATAAACGCAATAAAACAGTGAAATCTTATAAAACACCTTGGTTCAGAATAAGCTTCTTTAAAACACATTTTCAACAGTTAAACAAGTAAATGAAAAGTAGCAAGAAAGGATAAACACATAAACTCAGCCCCTCGGGCATAAAGTCAACAGAAATCAGCCCCTCGGGCAATAACCTGGAACAACCTCATCCCCTCGGGCTATATCACATATCATATTGGGTACACGCGCTCACTAGAGGTGTACAACCTTTGAGAGGGGCCCCTTACGGCCCAAGCGTAATATCAAGTCATCTCGTGGCATAATCTATAGGCTCTCGGCCTCATATCAAGCCACCTTGTGGCGTACAACTCAAACCCTCGGCCTCTTAATCATAATCAGTACAACATTACTGTAGTGTGCAACCCGATACCATAATAATCCTCACAACACAAGCCCTTGGCCCTACTCAGTCAGAAATCTCTAAAAGCCACTCGGGCATAGTAAAATATGATGCTTAGCCCAAAATATCATTTAAAGTGTTAAAAATAGAGTAAACGTGGCTAAGTTATGAAATAAATATAATATAGCATGACTGAGTACATATATAAAATCAAAACAGTGAGAAAATAGCAGTAAAAATCTCCTAAGGGTCCAAATAGTTGGCACGAGGCCCAAATATGGCATGCGGTCCAAAACATGATGATAGCAAATAGTTTTCAATCAAATACGTGGTAAAATAGTCATTCGGGATGGACTAAGTCACAATCCCCAACGGTGCACGACCCCACGCTCGTCATCTATCGTGTGCGTCACCTCAATATAGTACAACGATGTGAAATTCGGGGTTTTATACCCTCAGGACAATATTTACAATCATTACTCACCTCTATCCGGTCCAAACTCTAGCCCGTGATGCCCTTTCCTCTCGAATCAGTCTCCAGATGCTCCAAATCTAATCAAAATCAGTGCAAAACCATCAAAATATGCTAAAGAAATAAAGTCCACTCGAAAGAAATCAAATTACACCACAAATCCCGAAATTGGCCAAACCTGACCCTCGGGCCCAAGTCTCGAAATTCGATAAAATTTACATCAATCGACTCTTTATCCTCCCACGAGTTCATTCATATCAAAAGTACCAAAATCCGACCACAAATGACCCCTCAAATTCCCAAGTCAAGGACTCCAATACCAAGCCCTAATCCCCAATTTTTAACCCTTAATTTCCATTAATCTTAGGCCAAATCAGTAAAATAATGCCATAGGATCGATTATTAGGTTCAAAAATCTTACCTCCAAACGTTATCCCTTGAATCCCTCTTCAAAATAGCCCCCTCAAGCTCAAACCCGTATGAAAATGGTGAAGAATAGCTCAAAAATCGCGAAGGAAACCTTTTATACTTTCTGATCCAGGATTTTCGCACCTGCGGTCCTTTTCTCACTTCTGCGGCCTAATCCACCGCATCTGCGGTTTTCACTTAAATGGCCATTTTCGCATCTGCGGTTAAAAACCTCGCACCTGCGCTACCGCATGTGCGCCCACTTCACTGCTTCTGCGGTTCCTGGTGATCTTCTTCTTGGCCGCATCTGCGGCTGCCTTTCGCTTCTGCGAGCATCGCACCTGCGGCCTCTCAACCGCAGGTGCGGTTATGATAGCAACAAAATGCTTCAGCTGTCCCAACTCAACTTCAAACCTTCTGCCAACCATCCAAAATCACCCCGAGGCCCCCGGGACCTCAACCAAAAGCACAAACTAGTCATATACCATCACCCAAACTTATACCAATCTTCAAAACACCTCAAACAATATTGAATCCATCAAATCACATCGAATTCAAGCCTAAGGTTCCAAAATCTTCCGAATTCCGCTTTTGAACAACTATCAAACCACGTCCGAATGACTTGAATTTTGCACACACATCTCAAATGACACCACGGAACTACTGCAACTCCCGAAATTCCATTCCGACCCCTATATCAAAATCTCACCGATCAACCGGAAAATGCCAAAATACCATTTTTGCCAATTCAAGCCTAAACCTACCACGAACCTCCAAAACACATTTCGATCATACTCCTAAGTCCCAAATCATCCCCCGAAGCTATCTGAACCATCAAAATTCACATCCAAACCCCTTTTTCACACAAGTCAATATCCGGTTGACTTTTTCAACTTAAGCTTACTCAAAAGAGACTAAGTGTCTCAAACCTTACCAAAACCTCTCCGAACCCGAGCCAACCAACCCGATATCACATAATACAGCTGAACGGGGCAATAACAAGCTGAAATAGGGGAAATTGAGCGGTAACTCATGAAATGACCAACCGGGTCGTTACACATAATTACAGCAAAGACCATGTAGAAATCTAGATGGAGAGAAAAGGTACCAAAAGAATATCATAAGAGAAAATGCCCAAAAAAGAATTTCTTCTTTTAGTTATCTCCCTTTTCGATAACTTTTCTCTTTCTTTCGGGGCAAACAAAGTTGTCTTGTTTCTCCATTTGGGGAGGAGGATCCGTTGAAATCAAACTTAACCTGTAAAAAGTATCTTGAATAGAGGAGGGCTAGCGGGTGAGGAGAAATATGGCCAGAAAAGCCATAGGTGACAACTGTGTTTTCGACTAGACATATATATATGAGATTTGATTCACTTCACATCTTTCATGGATTGTTGCATATCTCTGTTGGTGCCATATATATAAGTCAAGTGATTGCTGGAGACAGTAAAATTCCTCCTCCAAGTTAAGGAATATGAAAGGTTTAAGAAGTAACAGCAATTCTTGGGATTTAATTAACATTAAATTCATTGTAACTTTTCTAAAAGAAGTAACTGTTTAATTTTCTAATAAAGCCATGTTTTTCAAAAAGTTGCATAAAAAGAAAAAGGCAAAATTCTAAGAAAAAAGATAAATAGAGAAGCTGGCACATGAGAGCGCCATATAAGCTAACCTATTGCCTAGCTTTATATTTATATATAGATATAGATTGGGTGACTTTATGTTTCATGTGAAACCAGTGCTATTTCTCATATACAATCCGCCATCAATTATTTTTTATCAGAATCATAGTTTTGTATACGAATTAAGAATATGCAAATAAATTTTGTTATTAGATTGAATACAAAAATATCTAAAATTAAATTTTTATTTGCATGTAAACAACAACAATACAGCAACCACAAAACAAGATATAGTGCGGCGACAGATTGGGCACGCAGTAAAATCCGTGCATGCAATTAGGGTGAAACTTGTGGCCGCATGGAAGCTTGAGTTCTGCTGCTTCAGGTAATAAATCATTTCACTAGCTCTTCTTTTTCCAATTTTTTGAGTTCTTTTTGTTTTTTTTTTTTGTTTTTTTTTTTGGGGGGGGAGGGTGAAGGGGAGGGGAGGGTTAATATTCCTGATGAACTTTGTTTTGGAAGTGGATATAATCAAGATTCTTTTTTACTATCAAAATATAATAAAGATTCTTTTTTCTTCTTGAGGTCTATGTGAAGGAACATAAATAATTACCATGATGTCAGATTTTTTTGTGTGCGCACAAATACTCTTTGCCGTTAATTAATAAGTAGTTCAGATAGCCGAATACCTTCCATGAGAGGCAAGAGAGACGCCCTCAGCACTCCCTTTTTTCTAGTGCTTTCTTCTGCACCAATCATTTTTATACTTCATCTAAATTTTCTTTCATTCTGTGACAAACCCATAATTACAGTGTCAGTGAAGTCCATCTGAAGGTCTGCCTGACTTATGAGGCAGGTTCCTTTGAATATGCCTTAGTAATAGAAAGAAAAAATAATGTAAAGTCTGTCTCTGCTTTGCAAATAACCCTCGATAATAAGCTTGTGAAGAAATGTTTTTCAATCAAGAAACAAACATCCATATGAAGAAGATACAAACTCTGAAAAGACACTCAGACGACGTAATACCTATAGGACTTAGGAGGATATCGGCCGATAAAAAAGAGGCAATGTTACACCAAAGAACTTTAGAGACAAAAATGTAGCCCTTCCTTAAATTAATTCGGTTGTCGATTGCCCAGATGAAAGAATAAAAGTCTCAATGTCACCCCATATTTTGGAAACATACTGCTCTTATTATAAGAGAGTCTTCTTCCGCTAATGTCGAAGGTTAGAATGAGTCATTACTTTTTCTTTACGATATAAATGTTATAACACAAAGACAAAATAGACATGATGCCCTTAATTCACACGTTTATTATCATTGTGTATGTGCCTATGTGTGTGTGATTTTATAGTTTCCTTGACAATCTAATAAATTTTATTAAGGATTAGAATGATCTTCTCTGATTTTCCTGCTTTGCTCGCTTTCTTCTGTTATTGTTGTTGCATAAGATCCCCACTTCAGTCTCTTTGCTTTGGGGTTGCTGCTTTTTCCAATTTCCATATGCTCTATTGGTGTCTTTTCCAAGTTAATTTTGCAGCCTGACTATGCTTATTGACTTTTCTTGGCTTCTTCGTGGGTTTGCTTCGTTATATTTTGACACTTTTTAGTAAAAATTTTGGCTTCACAAAGTGTATGTGGGGAAGACCTGTTACTTTTGAATGGATCAGCTCTGCATGGTTATAAATAGATGAGACGGATCTAGGATTTGAAGGTGGCAGGTACCATAATTTTCTTTAATGTACACCTTATAATGATTAAAACAAAATTTGTTAGAAACGTTAATCGGATTATTTTTAATTTATTCGGGTCAACTTAGTAGATATTTTTTATTTGTAAATACACTAAAATTACATCTTAGATATCAAAAAACAAACAGCATTAGCATTTTAAATAAGAATCAAACCTTTATCATATATAACAATACAAGTAAAATAAATATTTTCACTAGGGAATTTAATGTACACCTTATAATAATATCTTCATTAAGGGAATCACACCAGAATAAGAAAATTAAAAAAATATTTTCAATAGATATATTATACCTCATAAGTATGGAATTAAATAAATTACAAGTTCCCAAAAATCAAAATCATAAATCTCATATCTTTTTTAAGCAATGCTTACTTCTTATCATAATTTAATAGTAAATAAATTTAAATTATATTTAATAACAATAGAATAACATGTTATAAATATATATATTATATTATGGATGTTCATTTAGTACTCTGTTGTAAATAAGCTTCCCGAAGAAGCTTATCATTCGGTACTCCGTTACGGATAAATATTACTCCCGACAGAAGATTATCTATATCTGGTACAGTAGCAACTTACAAGAAGCTTACACAGCAGGTTGCAGTAGCCGCTTACACAACATCTTGCAGTAGTAGCTTACAAGCAAGTTACAAGCAGCTTTACAGCAGCTTGCAGTAGCAGCTTACAAGCAACTTACACAGCAGCTTGCAGTAGCAGCTTACACAGCAGCTTCCTTTCTTCTATAAATAGAGGAGATTTCAGTTCATTATGTATATGAATTTGAAGTTGAATAATAAATCTCTCTTTCTCTCTCTCTCTTTGTACTTGTCTTCTATTTCTTTACTTTAAAATCTTTATTTTATAACACGTTATCAACACGAGACTCTGCCATTTTGAGCACTTACTTCAAATTTAATTTCTATTTCAGTGTTCATCTTCGATGTAAGGCGACGCTATTACATCTGTGGTTAGATCTTGTTCATTCCGAGCATCATAAGGCAAATTATATCCTTGAGGTGGTGAGCTTTTTTCTTGGCGGTAGAGATGTGGATATCACTTACGTCTGGAGTGGCCAAATTTGTGTAAAGTAACTTGAGTCTTTTGCTTATATTTGGTTTAATATCTTTATCATCGCTTGCTTGGTACCTATTTTGGTATTTATTTTCTTCATCCTAATTATCTTAATAAAGGATTATAAAGTACATAACATTGTTAGATCCACTTAAACTGCAGCAGAGTTTGCAAGAAATATATAACCAACAGAAGTGGTTATGTTTTGTATATCTCATTGTAACTAAATTTTGTTAACCACTAATGATACCCAATTTTTTCTATATATTTTCAATATGCAAAATACTTTCAAAATAGAATATGTCTGCATATATAAGTATGTCCAGATGTTTTGTTATTTTTCCTTAATTTTAAAGATTTTTAAACCAATTTATTCCCCCATTTTTATTCATAAAAACCCCAATAATAACTTTCAAAATTATCATTTTTGGTGATTAATTTATTTTATTCTTATATTTATACTAAAATATAGCTAATATAATTTTTGCATATTTTTACAAATTTATTTATTATTTTTAAAGCTAAATTGCATATAATTGCAATATTAGCCTCTTTTAAGATTTAATTGCGTTTATATTTATAAAATTAAGTCCAGTATTTTTTTAATTGATAATTATGTGTTACAAATCATTTTAGTACTTTTAATTTTTTTTACGAATTAATTTACTATTTTTTATAAAATAAATGGGGGAAATGGCTATTTAAAATCTAGCCAGATTTCATTTCAATTGTAGCCTAATTCTACCCCAATTTAAACCCAATTACCCCAGCCCAATTCCTACTCATACCTAACCCCCAACCCAATTAAACCGACCCATACCTGGATCCCTACCTAACCTTTTAAATCCCAGTCGTTGATCATTTAGATCAACAACCACCGTTTGCCCTTACCTTACTTAATCCCAAACGGCCCCCAAAACCCTATCATTTGACACAATACGCCGCCCTTGAACTCCGTTTCTCTCTCAATTTCTCTCTGAAACTCTCATGAACCCTAGCCGTCGCCCTCTCACCCCACCTTGATATCTACCTAATCCATGGCCCTCCGTGCTCATTTGAGACCTATACCAGCCTTCCATGGCTCCTATGTATTCGTTTTTAGGGTTTCAAAGCCAGACCTTGAAGGAGCTTGGTCTAGTCCTTCTCCGATTTCAGTTCGTGGCTCATCTCCGGTCGTCCTTGACCTTTCTCCGGCCAGCCATGGCCGCTCAAGTCAGATCCTTAACTCTCCTGGTTAGATCGGTAACTTTCAGGGGCCTTTCTCACCTTTTCTAGGTTTTCTGAAACCCTAATCTCTAAGATCTTTCGATTTCTTTCAGATCTACTTTAGATCTGTGCTTGCTTTGAACTTTTAAGCATTTTCTCGAAGTTTCTTTAACTTTGCTTTCGAAACGATTCCTTATTTTTCCGATTAGGGTTTTTCTCTTAAGATATTTCAAAATATCTTCTCTAACTTTAACATGCTTCTGATTTTGCTATGTGTTGCCCATGTTGTTCTTTTATCTGATTTAGCATGCTGAAAACCCTATTTTCTTTTGGCTGTTTGTTAGATGAATGCTTGTTTGGTTACGTTTTGTTTGATTTATTTGTTTATCATCTTTTAAGCTCGACTATTGTTGAAGGATCTATGTCTTTGGGTCTGAAACTGTTCGTTTGAATATCTGACTCTATTTAATGTTCTTTGTTTCAGAACCCCTTTTTCTTTATGTGATTCCTCTGATTCTGGGTTTTTATTATCTTTAAAACTCAACTATGCTTGAAACCCTAACTTTTCAAAAAAAAATTCTCGTCTTCTACTGTGATACCTTCGCATGTTTCTGATACTTTGTTTTCTCCACTATCAATTCAATGTGACTTGACCTACTTGATTACTATGCTTCGAATGTCTGCTTTACTACTGAACCTTATGCCTATTTCTGTATGTTGTTTCTTTTGCCAATGGGTTTGGCCTCGCATGTCTGCTTTGTTCACTCTATTTATATGCTGAGGTTCCTTCTTTGATTGACCTTCAATCGTGTGACTGAATTCAAAACATTTCTCTTATGAGCTCTAATTGCACTCGCCTGTTAAAGTTAATTGATTCCTTTCCTTATTTTGCCTTACTGAATCTTTTTCCAGAATAAGTATATTTCTGCACTTAGACTTGATTACTTACTCAGTAGTTTTACTGCTCCTTTTATGGCAACAATCAGTCTGCTTACAAACGGATTTCCTTTCCTTATTTTAAACCTGTCACTACCGTTAAACAAGGATTCCCTAATTAAAGGGGAATCACTTGGTTAATTGATTCTGATTGTTCCATATTTGTATTGAAACTTTACTTATTACCTTATTTCTCACATGTTTTCAAAACTATAATTACCCTGCACCCCTCTTCTTTCAAAAAAAAAGGAGGAACCACTCGAGTTCAGAACACACACTTCACTCAAACTCTCTCTCTTTCTCTGTTGCTACTTGTGTTGCTGCTTTATCTAGCCGACTGAAAGCCAAGGCTAGGCTGTGGGAAACTTGCTTACTTTTTCTTTCTTTTTGCATTTGCTTCTTTACTGGTATGTTCTAATTAATTTTCCAGCATCAACAACAACATGCTTTCTTTGCTACTTCCTTCACTCTTGCTTATTTATGTTTGTATTTTAATCAAGTTTCATTATTAAGCATGTTGTAATTTGTCCCTTCCTTTTTCTGAATTCATGTTTCCCTTATGTTTGAACTCTATGAACCCCAAACCTCATATCTCATATGTGCTTGTATTCCTTGGTTGGTTTGAGGGCATGTCAGCATTAGACATTGTTGTGCATGACCCAAACCTGACCCTCCCTGATCAAATACTTCATATCCTCTTTATGTGTGTGTCCTCTGGCTGGTTTATGGGCATGCCAGCATCACTTATTGTTGTGCATGTCCAGATTTTGACCCCTCTTAGGGTCATATACCACTTGCAATGTACTCCCAAACCCCTGCCCCCTTTGTGCAATTACTGATGCTATATAATTTTAGTTTTACTTCTACTGTTTTCCAAACTACCCTTGCCCCTTACTATTCTCAACCCAGTTCTTAAACAACTCTCTGCTCATGCACTTTCACTATACTCTTAGACTTAGGTTCTGCCCCTCTTATGTGAGCCTTGCCTTGGGACCCAGGAGCTCCCTCTGAACTTGGACACATGAGGGCTAGCCCTTCCACACTGCACTCATCTCTATCTGATTATGCAACTTGGGTGTGAGCACTGCTCGGGGTCCCCTTGCGACCCTTAGGGAATTTTGACACACTCAAGTCTGGGAAAGGCTTTGAAACAATGGCATTTGAGGTGGTTTATTCCATAACTCAGAGAGGAAGTCAAGAATCATACTTCCTCTGGTTGTAACTTTTCTTTTATACTTCCTTGATGTGATTCATTATTCAGTTGTAATAATTTGTAATAAACGCTGGGGTTGGCTAGTGAAAAGGGCTGGGTAATTATGCATGCTTAAGGGTAGAAATCATGTCTATAAGATTTGTTGCTTTAAATTCTGCATGTTTAACTCTGCATTTAGATACTATGTCTATAAGATCTGTTTTCACTAAAATTCTGCATATTCTACATCTAGGAAATATGCCTATAAGATTTAAATTCTGCATACTTAAATTTGCATCTAGAGAACCTATCTATAGGACTTTTTCTTAAATTCTGCATTACCACGTTTAGACACCATGTTCTTAGGATCTAACTAGTTATAATCGGGCTTCATGTCCAGTAGTTTAAAATCAGTATCTTTTATAGAAATCATGCCTATAGGAATTGTGAGTAAATTCTGCCTGTTTCATTACACGTTCAACTAGGTATCATGTCTATAGGAATGAAATCAGCAATAATAGATATCATGCCTACATGATCTGAAATCAGTCTAGTCTAAAATAAGTCCCATTCATACTATTCTTAACTAGATTTTAAACAACTCTCTCATTTCTTACTAATATAGTTTAGAGAGCATGCCTGTAGGATCTCAAATCATTGTTTTAAAATTGAACTGCTTTGCAATATTCTGAACCAACCAGATATCAAGTCTATAGGACCTCACCCAAACACTTAGGTGAGCCTTAGGTGGTAATAACAATAAACTTGAATCTGCCTTTTGTTAGTTAGCAATTGTTACAACCAGCAGGCAGGCCTGATTCGGACTTCTTATCTGAGTTATGTAATAAACTGGTCTGCCTCAACAATTGAAACTTCCCTTACCTTAGTATGTTAAATTCAGAGTTTAGATATATGTTTAAGTCATGCTATTTATGTGCTTTGTTTGAGGAGGTATACATGAGCCTCTTATTTGTTACATGTTTCTCCTAACGTGCAACCCCTATATGTTTTGTATGTCGCCTTAGCTTTTTCACCTTTAAAACCTAAAATCAGCCTAATATCCCTCCCCTTTAGAAATAGTAGTCCTAAACTCCTCCGGGGTTGATAGGAAGGGACGAGTAGTAGCATGCAATAGAGGTCGAGACCATTCTGCGCTTTAATACCTTAACGGGTGGGAAGGGTAGATATGGAAATGATGATTGGTGCATTAATACCACGTGTATCTCCTCTTTTGAGGAGTGTTAGACTGGGTATCACATTAATGTGATCCATATTAAATATAAACCTAGGACACCCTTGACCTTTATTTGCAAACTTCTTTTCAAAACTCGTCTTTTAATTTTTCTTTTATGTGTTTAAATTTAAAACCCTACTATTTGAGCATATACTTGTCTATTTTCTAAATTGCACAAATTCATAAAACTGACTGGTCAGGAACCACACTAGTGGATCTTGAAGGGTGTCTAACACCTTCCCCTTAGGATAATTTCAAGCCCTTACCCCATCTCTGGTTATCAAACGAACTTAGAAGTGAACCCTTATAGGTGTCCCAATGTACCTTAAATCATTAGGTGTCGACTCTTCAAATGCAAAACCCAGTTCCCAAAAGGAACAAGTTGTCCTACACCCGAAATGTCATAAACCCGATCTCCCGATTGCATAAGAGGGAAAAAGGGGGTGCAACAACCACCAGAAGTGGTATATGCCTATAACCACCAGAAGTGATAATTTAGGCTTTCTATGGTTACCATTGAAGATAAGTTAGAGAAAATTTCTCTACTTTACTTGCATGCCTCAATTTGCTCCTAAAGTAGCAATATCTTAAAAGAGGTTCTAAGCCTTCACACAATTTGGTGTGATTAATTCACGTTCAAATAATTATGTTCTGTTCCCTGAAGGATGAGAATATTTGATAAATATTAATCCATTCCTGAAGTAAATGTGACAATATTAATAAATCTCGTAAATATAAACGCGTCTTTGATGTGGATATATTACAATTCACCTCCAGAAGAGGTAATATGATTGAGAGAACATATACTCAATATTTCGTATTTTAAATTTGCTCCTGAAGAAGTAACACAATTGAAATTATCTCCTGAGGCAAGGAAATATTATGAAACTATGTCTTTCTGTGCTTAAACAAAATAATAAGCTATTCAAAGTTATTTTTGAAGCACATTTTCATTCCCTGGAGTGAATGAAGAAATACCACAACTCACCTCCTGAAGCGGTAGAATAACAAAGGATATAAAATTTATTTTTGTGGCATAAAGATCATTGTCGCACGTACCCATTGTACGTAAAATATCTTGAATAATTTTATTAAATATCATTCTAAGGCAAAAAGCATTCTTGTAGAATGCTTTGTACTACAACCTCATTAATATATTATGGTTAGTTATCGAGTTCCCCGAAGGAAATAACAACTCATGTATCTTTCCCTAAAGGATGTAATGATTATGTGGTTACCGCTTTGATATAAAATATTCAGATATTAATGGCGTTTCTCCCTGAAAGAGATATTTGTCACAAAGTTGGTGGTAAAAATACTGAAATTCTTAATTTCTTACATTTATAAATTTAGAACTGTCTTTATAATGTTCATTTTATTATGATTTTCTCTCATGATAACAGAAGTGTCTGAGCAATATTTGATAGTACAAAATATATCAACAACTCTTAAAGAGCTAACTGTTTGTCTAGAAGACACATGACACCAGTCGTGGCTAATAAATATTAAATTGTGGATAATAAATGAAGGCTCTCGAAGAGTTTGTATACAAATATGTCATTCATATTATATGATTATGGTCAAAACATATGTTGTAGTAAACCTGAAGTATACTAATACAAATGACTATTATATTGAGACTACAAATGATTGGAAGATTGAAAATCTTCAATTTTGTATTATATCATGTATCAGAGTAAACCAGAAATTTACTAATGCAAAAGCAATCACAATAAATCAGAAATTTACTAATGCAAAAGTTTATGTCATAGTAAACTAGAAGTTTACTAAGATATAGCACATGCCATGATAAACTTGAAGTTTTTATTTGCCATTTTTAAATGAGCTATTTGAGAATTCAAATAAGCATATACTGAAGAACTAGAAGATTCTTGAAGAATTCTCTTGTGCTGCTTGTTCTCATAACAAATTGGTTATACCAGCTAAAGTTGGGACTAAGACCCCTTAATTCTGGAATATATAAAAGGTAAATATGGGCTCATTCACCTATCATGTAAACCACTTATAGATGCATATATAAGATGGTTACATGTGTGTTCATTGTCAACCTGCAGTTTGACATTTGAAATTGCTTTTCTCAACTAAGAGCAAAACTTTCAGATTATGAAATCAAAATAGTTTATCTTGATAATGCCGGTTTACATTCAAGCTGGTTTAGCATTGAATACCTCCTATTAATGGCTAAACCATTGCTTATGAGAACAAAGCTTCATCTGTTAGTCTAAGATTTTCTAAATTGCATATAGCAGCACTTGTATGCATCAGCCAGCAATATATGATAAGTCCTCTCCTCACAATTGGTTTAGGATCAGAAACTAAATATTTTTACTATCTTTTGATGTGTGGTATATGATAAATTTCTCTACCACAATGCACAAAGATATGTTTTCTAAAGAAGATTGGGAATATATGTTAGTTTTCTAATATTTGGGGGATGGAATAAACAGCTGAAAAATATGCTACATGAATCGAATTATCATTAATATGATCCTCACTTAGAAGATAATTCAAGTCAAATGCCAGAAGCATTTGTTGATCCAAAATCAAATATCATATTTCAGCTGCAAAATGTTCCTATTAAAAATTTAAAGTCCCTGAAAGATAGAGTTTACTGTACGCATGAAGCGTGGTAGACCAATCAGTTCCAAAGGTAACAATCCTTGAAAAATGATAAGGAGCTAATGATCAAATGATCATAATGAGGAGAAAATGAGCTCTAGAAAAGCCCACAATATAACATTTCATGAAACTCCAGAAGAAGTTCAGGTACCAGAATATAAAGAAAGTGACGAGATCTCAACAAGTTATGTCTCTTGCGAACCGATACAAAATGATCATCGACGATATATTTGATACAATATAGTGCACAATACTGTGAAATATTGTGAGGATCAGACTAGTAGTCCAGACACCTGAAGATGCCATGCCATTTAAATGCGAGTCATAACCTATGTGACTCATTTGATTAAATCTCTATAAAGATCCCTGAATAATTTAAAATGCCTGAAGCATATTCAAAGTCTCAGAAAATGTACTCAATCAGATTACAAAGATCTTTGTATGGTTTAAAGCAATCTGTGCATATGTGGTATTATCGCCTCAATGAATATTTGCTAAAAGAAAGTTACATAAATGATGTTATTTGTCCATATATTTTTATAAAAAAAATGGATTCAGAATTTGTTATACTTGCTGTTTATGTTGATGCATAAATCTTGTTGGAACTCCAGAAGAGCTCCAAAAGGCAATTGAATATCTTAAGAATGAATTTGAGATGAAAGATCTTGGGAAGACAAAACTTTGTCTTGGTCTGCAAATTAAACATTTAACAAACGAGATTTTTATCCATCAATTTGCCTATACAGCAAGGGTTTTAAAAAGCTTTTACATGGACAAAGCGCACTCATTGAGTACACCAATAGTTGTTCGATCACTTGAAGTGGATAATGATTTGTTCCGACCTCCAGAAGAGGATGAGGAACTCCTTGGTCCCGAAGTATCAAATCTCAGTGCAATTGGTGCACTAATGTATCTTGCTAATGCTACAAGGCCTGACATAGCATTTTCTGTTAATTTACTAGCAATATATAGTTCTTCTCCTACACGAATTAAGGATCCATTCTTACCTCCAGAAGAGAATGATGAACTCCTTGGTCCAGATATACCCAAGTCTCTGCACTGTACTCTTTTTCCCTTGCTCGGGTTTTTTTCCATTGGATTTTTTCTGTAAGGTTTTAACGAGGCACATAATAATGAACATCCAAAGAGGAGTGTTTTGAAAATATTTTTGTGGATTCCCATTTATTACTTCGATGTAGATAATCTTTCTGAAGAAGATTATCCATTTAGTACTCCATTAAAGTTTTCTACAAGCAGCTGATGCAGGTAGGTTGCAAGCAACTCAATGAAATGACTTGTAGCAGCTTCTTGGTTTGATGAGATTAATTTAAATTGATCTGAAATAGTGGTGGATAATATTCTCTACAAATTCAACTTTTGAGAAGATGGTATACAAGATTAGAATGCGGAGACTCGAATATTTGAAACAAAGTTTTCATCAGAGGGAGTAAAATACGCGATGCACTCTTTTTTCCTTACTAAGGTTTTTTTTTCCACGGGGTTTTCCTTATAAGTTTTTTAATGAGGCACCTAGCAATGCGTATTACTAAATATGT
Source organism: Nicotiana sylvestris (assembly GCF_000393655.2). NCBI lineage: Eukaryota > Viridiplantae > Streptophyta > Magnoliopsida > Solanales > Solanaceae > Nicotiana > Nicotiana sylvestris. The sequence goes on from NC_091066.1 coordinate 143,643,373, forward strand.
GCTCTTTTTCCTTCACTAGGATTTTTTTCCATGGGGTTTTTCCTAGTAAGGTTTTAATGAGGCATATTATTTTTTAATGAACATCCAAGGGGGAGTATTATATATATATATTTTATGGATGTTCATTTAGTACTCCGTTGTAAATAAGCTTCTTGAAGAAGCTTATCATTTCGGTACTCCGTTATGGATAAATATTACCCCGGCAGAAAATTATCTATATCTGGTACAGTAGCAACTTACAAGAAGCTTACACAACAGGTTGCAGTAGCAGCTTACACAACATCTTGCAGTAGCAGCTTACAAGCAGCTTACAGTAGCAGCTTACAAGCAACTTATAGTATCAACTTCCTTTTTTCTATAAATAGAGGAGATTTCAGTTTATTATGTACATGAATTTAAAGTTGAATAATAAATCTCTCTCTCTACTTGTCTTCGATTTCTTTACTTTAAAATCTTTATTTTATAACATAACACAAATTGTTATGATTTAACAAAAAAAAAGATGAAAAAATGAATTTAATCTCAATCCAAAATTTCCATCAAGACTCAAGTTTCTTAGATTTGAAAGAAGAAAACTCATGGATTTGAGATTAAGAGGAATGTTTTTTTTAATAGAATTTTAATTTTTTGGAGTCTCTTTTTTGAGTGTTCGTGCTAGAGACCACATATAAATAATAGAATAGAGGAAAGAAAAATATAATAAATAACAAGACGACAAATGAAAAATTGGGAGGTAGCCGAAAAGATAAATGACTCGGATAAAAAGAAATAAAAAGCACAAAGAAAAGGAAAAGTTGAAGGTTCAAGATAAATTGCAACTTGAATTACACCCGAGAAAAACTTTCAAAAAGATCTACCGGCCATGTCACCTTTATCTAGTTATAGTTGCGGGTGGCAAGCTCAAATATTTAACCTTCTTTGATAGTGTTGTTAAAAAAATATATTTACTAATATAAAGATTTAAGTAATTTAATTCAAAGTTCTAAAATATTTTTTAGTGTTAAAGAGTAGACAATCTTTTTTTCTTTCATCCAAGTTTTTCTATACTTCTTTTTATTTGCAGACTTTAATATTGTCTAACTTGAAATAAAATCATAAAATTCATTATTAAAAATTTTCGGGGACCTAAATCAAAGCTTTACTAGTCTCCTACTTGAGACACATATCCACCCCTGACATTCTTAATCAAATTCTATAGATTTTCAATTAAGATAAGACAACAATCAAAGGATGTGTTATTTTAGTTACCAAATATGAATGAAGCTGGTTGAACAACTCTATAAATATATGTTAATCATTAATCAGGACGGCTTAATGGAACTAGTGGCTTAAAACTAAAAAATATAAAAATTCCCTGAAATTTCTTTCATAAAATCTACTGTATAATATTGCAACGAAAAAAGTCTATACGGCTTTAATGTAGTGGCGAAAGTGCAATGTATAATGTGTGAGTTAGACACACGTTATATGGCGTTGAACTCTCCCCTAGGGGTGGGCATAAAATCCAAAAAATTAAATTCCGAACTGAACCAAATTAGTTTGATATTTCGATTTTGGTTTTATCGGTAGTTCAGTACGGTATACGATAAATTGCGTTTTTGATATTTCGGTATATCGAAATAACAAAATATTTTAGTCCAACCCCAACTGTTTTATAAAGCCCAATAACCTTAAGCCCACCCCACAAAAGTTCAAAACCCCTAATTCCCTAGTCTCTCACCCTTAGGTCATCTCCAACCTTGCCCCCATCCCTCGTAATGAGGGAAATATTTAGGGGAATTTAGCTCCAATCCTCCCCTATTTTTGTCCCCAAAATGGGGATGAATAGTGTTCCCTCAAATATGGGGGTACACTATTCATCTCCCCCATTACTATACATCACTTTTTATTATTATTTTATTATCTAATCTTTTAATTTATCTCTTTATATATACCTAATTATGTTTATGTAATGTCTTTATAATATTAATATTATATCTTAACTTTGGTGTATAATTTGATAAATTAATTTTCGTGCATTTATTATTTTTATGTAGAAATGGCAGTAGATGAAAATCAACGATTTCAAGAATTTTTATTTCGACATAGAAGAATTAAGGACAAAGATGCTCATTTTGCACTTCGTAATGCATTAATAGATCATTTATGGGAGAATACTAGAGGTTGAAGTTGAATATTTATCTAGTATTTCGAATGAATTTTATCGTTATGTAATATGTATTTAATTAATCTTGTATCGCAATGATTTCACTTTTATTTGAATAGTTAATCTATAATAATTGTTTACAAATTATATTATTTAAAATTTTATGGAATTATTTTAATTATGGAAATTACAAATTAATAAAAATAAAAGATGGAATTGTTTAATGAAAATTAAGAAAATGAAAGATAATAATATAATATAGAAGAATTAGAAGAATATAAAAAAGTTTGGAAAAAAAAATGAAAAATTGTTAGAGTAAGTTGTCTCCAAAACGGGAAATCCCTGTTTTCGGACAAAAAATGAGAAGGTCGGAGATGCGTTGGGCTTGGTCACTTAAAAGCAGACAAGAAAAGGAAAAGCTACGCCTACGCCTGCGGGCAGTATCACAAAATCCCTTTCCCTTTCTATTTCCTAACCTAGTTCAAAAATTTCAAACTTTGCTCGGTTGCTGCGGCGGATTCACGAGTTACGACTCACGACTACAATAGCTTCACGACCTCGGTGACGGCGACTCCTCTCCTCGGCGATTGCTTGTTTGCTCATTGTTGACCTTCATTCAGGTTCATAACTTCTCCATTCTTCATTGTTGATCTTCATTCATGCGAGCTATAATCACATTTCTGAGTTAAGTTGCTTTTTAACTGAGCCGTTTGTAATTTTTTGTTCTTGTTGCTTACAACCTTGGTATGTATTGATACATGTCATTGATTAAACTGGAATTGGCAATCAAATTAGAATTTTCCTTATTAGGTACGGTATTTGGTATGCACAATTGATATATCGAATACCGAAGTACTGAACCGTAATTCATAAATACCGTATCGAAGTACCGGACGCCCACCCCTACTCTCCCCTATACAATATATAGCATTAAGTAAAAATGGTAAAATGGTTGAGCCTATTATCCATCGTGTTTTGAACCTTACGACACTTGTCTCGGAAATTTCTTAATTAAAAAAGACGAGACACAAAAGAACTTGCTTTCTGATGTGTGGTTCAATTAAATGTGACAAAAATGAATAGCTAATTTAGAGAATTTCAGTTGAAATTAGATAGCAAAATAGTAAAAAAATATGAAAAAAGAAAGAAATAAAAATAGAATTGATGAGAAGGTAAATATATCATTTAATTTAGTGAGAGAAAATTTTATTCTATTAACTCATTAAATCCTACCTCGATCAAATTTAAATAAAATATTAAATTTAAAATATTTTATTATAAATTGTATAAATATAAATTACATATATTATATACTGACATAGTAGTACTATACTATACAGTTTTTGGGCCTTAAATATTTGGGGGCCTAAGGCAAGACTTGCCTTATCCTAGAGCCGCCCTTGCCTCTGTGCTGTTTTTTGGTTCAGAATGGGCAACGACAACAACGCCGCACCAGCTCAGCTGACGGTTGAGGCGGCTGCACAGTTACAGGAAGGCATCGGGTTGGTGCTAGGTAGATGGACTGCCCTTCAGATGGCTACCGAGAACGACTGGGGTGGCCGCAACTCTCGTGAAAAGTCCAGTCAGCTCAATCTCGACATATTTTCCGCCTTCACAAATTCCAAAGGTAATTCTGCATATGATTAATATTCCCTCTGTTTCAATTTATGTGTTTTAGTTTTATCTTGCGGTTTTTAAACATGACATGTTATTCACATTTTCATCAAGTGTAAAATGGAAATGTTGAAATTTAAAACTTACTAAATATTAAAAGAGGCAACTTTTTTGAATCAAACTAAAAAGAGAAGCAATACCTCAATTGAAATGGAGCGAGTTACATATTTAAGCCATTCCCAGCTGCTAATATCCCTTTGTTTTCTACTTATTTTATTGTATTTGATTAAAAATTTGTTTTTATTGTTTTTGTGGGTCCGTCATTGTTTTTCATTATGCAGAAAAAGTATATATGGATGATATAGAGGAGATTCTAGATGAGTTCATGTTGTCTCTAAATACTGAAGTCAATGATGGCAGTCTCGAGGAGGTATGGTGCCACTCCTTGCCCTGTCATCCCTAATTCTCTATCATCTTTGTTTGCTGTGTTAGGGCTACATAAAATATTCGTGGGAATGATTTCATAGACAATGAAATTAAGTGGTGCAGTTTTTATGCCTGTGTTTGGAAAACTTCAAACAAACTCCTCTTAAGTGCTTTCTTTTGAAAAGCAAGCACTTCTAATTTTCCAGAAACTTAATCAGGCTTTGAAGTACATCTCATCCGATTTGAAATAATTCAACAAGTATATGCTGTGTGCTAACTTCTGGCGTGATTCAAGTGTGTAAATTCTCCAGATTGTCCTGGTATTTATATTGTAGCACTAAGTCAATTAAAAAAAATTGGGGTCTCAGTAAAGGTTTTTGTCGTTATCAATCAAATATGTTTACTCTGACGCTATTCTTCCCTTTTGGTTATGCTGAAGGTTATGATGTTGCATTTGACCACACTTTCAAACTTAATTCTTTTGGTGAATCTGAAAGAGAAGGCTAATTAGCATTTCGTGTTCGGCCAAAACAGGAAGCTAGGAATATGGATTAGTTTTGTGAAAAAAAATATATTACATTAATAGTATATACTGATATAAGTTCAATTTGGAATTGATCGCATGACCAGCATCCTCTTTAAAACCAATCTTTATTGCTGCCCTGGTGCTTTGTTTCATACAACCAAACTGTCCATTTCAATTGGGAGTATCAAGGTGACTTAAGAACTATATCTTAAATTCAGTGCCTTTACCTCATTTAATTGATAAAAAATACGAGATAAACATCCACAAAATATCATCATGTGTTATTAACTTTTTCTACCTGTAATAATAAAGCTTAGAAGGCTTAGTAATAACTTGCTATGGATATCTCATTGGAAGATATAAATGAATTATGGGAATCAATTGATAGTTAGTCCACAACTTGAAGAAGGATGTTTGTGGTTTGCCCCCCTCCCCTTTGTGGTACTCCGCCTCCCTACAGGCAGCCATTTCCCAGTTCTCCTTAGTTCTGTCCCATTCTCTCTTCTTCATTTTTCTGGGATGAGAATTTCTGTCCCATTCTCTTTGCTGCCAGCCGCTAACCTTTGTTTAAGGAAGCATCAAGCGAACAAAGAAGATCAGGAAACGGGCAGTGGTTTTTTCTTTGCTATTTTCTTTTTGTTGTTGTTATCTTGAATTTTGACCAAACTGTTGTACTGTTCCTGTTAGGGAGAAGTACAACTTTAGAATATAAGAACTAAAATGGTAATGTACCCTTTCTAAATTATGTTGTTTACAGTGGTTAGAAAATTTATTGTTCGTGTAATCATGCATTTCTGTAAGGCTTTGGAGTCAGATATGATGTATGCTTCCCTAACAAATTATATTGATGTTTTCTTTCAGGTAGCAGAAAAAATGATGTTTATGCATGAAGAGTGTCTGGAAGGCAATTTCAATTCAATCAAACTGCTAAGAGAAACAAATGTTGGAAGGAGACCTGCCACTTATGTCAGACAAGTAAGCATCCCTTTTGTTATAGGCAGTATATGTTTTTCCCTCTGTGATCGGTAGAAATTTTTTCTGTTGATAGTCACCTACTACTTCAATGAATCCTATCATATGCATTACAAAAAGTGATGAAGAAGAACTAGTATGTTGGATGAGTTACTTGTGTGGAAGTAATATAGGCCTTAATTCATATTTATTACAAATGATGCTTGGGTAAATCAGGTATTGGATAATGGTAACTGTATGAGATGAAGGTAATTATACATGGTGTACTTTTGCTAATTGTTCCAAGGAAATAGGAACTTGAGAAGAATGAGAAGACCTAATATATTCAACCTCTTATAAGATAACAAGCATAAAGCTGGATTATCCCTTCGGAGATGCTGAATTGGTTTGGAGGGTGGTCATCCATACAAATGACCTGGGATCGATCCCCCTCAATGCCTTATGGGTTGAGTGTGTCGCACAGGGCTTGCGTAGTGCGGTTTACATTCCTTGTGTGGTTTGCAGGCTATTACACAGTGGGGGATTTATCCAGAGTGCTCACCCGAAGGGCAGAGGCTGTAGCTGTTGCGGTTTTCCTGGAAGTTTCCAAAAAAAAAGCATAAAGCTGGATTCCCCCATTTTCCTAGCTGAAAATGGTTGGTGGGAGGTGCATGTTACTGAAACGTGCTAGTATATCAATTAATCAACCACTCTTCAATCCTAAATTAGTTAGGGTTCACTATATGAGTTCTTTTTGATAAGTGAGTTAATCATTTTGTTCACTAAATGTAAAGCAACAGTAGGAAGATTCTGAATGTGTACTGTACAAAAGAGGCAAAAACTCAATTCCTTATCTTATTCAGGATAAGGAGCTGAGAAATTGTAGCTGTGTCTACATCATATACATTAGCCTTTTGCACCACAAAATAAGCAAGTATGAACATCTGCATTTAAGTTAAGGACAGTCTCCCTTTTCCCTTCGAAGTGTCTTTGATTTTTTCACTCGGTTTGTCAATATTATATTCTTGATCAAAAAAATCTTTGGTTTCTTTCACCAGCCAGCAAATACATGTCCATTTTCCTTTGAAGTATCGTTGGTTAAGCCACCGCTGTGAGCAATTAAAAGGATTGGAAATGATGCATGCTCTAGTCTGTTCATAGTTTGTGTTTGAACTACTTGTTGCATTGAAACTTTATTGTAATATTTCTACTTATTATTTTATTAGTCGAGAGTTTTTCCCTGATGGCCTTGTTCATGAATTCTACTTAAGTGATTCTTGAGGAATTCTATAAAATATCTTGAACTTCTATTATTTTTAGCAGCCCCAAACCGTTAAATTCCCCAGGTTGATGCTGTTGATATATTGACTAATATAAACCCCAAGGGAAAAGTGCCGTAAATTGAAACTATTGCTCTTGAATTTTGCACCCCCCCTCCCCCCGTGATGCATCTTTTTTGTAATTGGAGAATGTTGTCCAGTGATAATTTGTTTTATTGCTTACTTTTGCAAAACTTTCCAGGATGCTAGTGATGACGACGACAGTAGTGATGACGGCAATGAGAACTTGGGTAGCAATTCATCAGATATGGCAATTGATTATGTGGGAACACAGTCAAATTTGGGCCAGGGTATTGTAGTTGATGAGCCTGCGATGAAGCAGCCAGCTGAAGTGGACGAGGACGGGTGGATGAAAGTAGCTACTAGGCGTAACAGAGGTAGAAGGAATTAAAGCACTACTACAGCAACATTATTGTAGTCCCTCACTATGTTCTATACAAATAACTATCAACTTAATTGCCAAACCAATGATATAATAGTGCTCTGTGTGTTTTGTCCTCCCCTAGTCCAGGCGGACACACACAATGATGTACGTAACACGTACAATAGCCCTTTAATTAGGCAGTAAACTTTGTCATAAATGATTGTCGAATTTCTACTTTTTTCAATTAATTAAATGATTTGTCTAGTAAATGATTAAATAATCAATCTTCGTCTTACAGTTTGTTGTTAGCAGTTGAAAAAACTATACAACATGTGGCTAAAAATAACACCAGAGGTGAAACCACAACGAAGGAAAAAGCATGAATTTAGCAATGATAATAATAAGAAGATGCAACTAAGTTAACTCTCTCATATAGACGAATGTTTTGCGGAAAGGTTTAAACAGCAAAACTAAAAGCATCGAGACCTCCACTAATACTAAATTCTAATATCTAATACTACAGAATTAAAAGTTTCCCTTAGTTTAGTTTTTTATCCAAATGTAAGACTTAGCAGAAGAACATAGAACTGCGCACAAACTTGATAAACTGTGACATCTGTGCTGCTTCGTAGCTTGCTTTAGGCGTATAATTAAATCATCACGATTACGGGTACGGTTCCCGTGGTATAGCTGTGGTACATAATTCCCAATTCGGGTGCGCATTTCATGTGACCTGATCATAACTTTAAACAATAATAAAATACATATATTGTAGATCATGGGTACAGTTCCCGTGACGCGATTCATACTGTATACAAAAACAAACAAGTGCGCGACATTGCGACTTGTTCAAACAAATTTCATAAATAAATAAAAGCTACTATAAAGTTAAAAATACATAATAGGTTTAAAACATGTAATAAATCAGATAATTAGGTCAATTATTAATAGTTGAGAGACCGTGCTAAAACCACGGAATTCGGGAGTGCCTCACACCTTCTCCCGGGTTAACAGAATTCCTTACCAGTTTTCTGTGTTCGCGGACCGTAAAATAGAGTCAATTTCCTCGATTTGGGATTTAAAATAAACCGGTGACTTGGGACACCATAACAAATATTCCAAGTGGCGACTCTGAAATGAAATAAATAATTCCATTTCGATTAATGTCACTTAAATTGGAAAAACTCCCTAACCCCCTCTCGGAAAAAAGGAGGTGTGACAGCTCTGGCGACTCTGCTGGGGATCGAACCCAGAATTCGAGCTTAAAATAACTAATAGTTGGCTTTTATCTATTATCTGATTTTTACATGTTTGAGCATAATGTACTAAACGCTGCTTTTTACCGTCTTGATATTGATTGAGCTATATATAAAAACTGTTACGAAACCCTCTTCTCTCTAAGTCTTCTAAAATCTTTTGGGAAGCGTGCGCTTCGTGTGACTTCTTTTCTGTTAGAGTCATATCCCAATTTTAGAACGAGATTCGGACAAGTTGCAAAGTCGGTGAAGCTTTTGTATTCCCGGTACGCTGCCCCCCCTCTCGGCTCGAGTTGTCCGCTCGAGTAAACCAGGTCTAGAACAATATACCCAGATTTTAAACCTAGAATAATATAGCCTCATGCCGGATCCCTAGTAGGAACGATTATTTGCATCACGTGCATTTGACTTTAGGGACTCAACACAGGGGTTGAGTCCATCTAGGACATGTGTACCCAACTTAAAAAGACCATCCTGATGCATTTTACGTGCTACTTGCGCATTTATTTGCTTCGGCTTGCATGTTGACCGGTTTCTAGAATAGGGAAAGAAAATTTTTAAAAAAAGAATGAGAAGTAGGTATTTGGAAAATTCTGAAACTCTGCCGAAATTTTGAAAGAAAAAAAAAAGAAAAAAGCCAAAATTTTCAAAGGTCATGCTTCCCCTGTCCGTCAAAACTGACCGAACTACGCAAGTCTCATTCTCACCGGATGTGAGATACGTAGGCAAACCTCATCGGTTCCGGCCCACTATTTGCAAAAAATAAAATCCAAAAATATTTTCCTTTACTTCCTTCTTTAGGAAGTCTTTCTTTTAGACCCCAATTTTTAAAAATCCAAAAATATTTTGCTTTAATTCCTTCTTTAGAAGTATTTCCTTAGAAAATTCAAAAAAAAAAAAAAAATTTAAGCTCAAAAAATAGTTTCCTTCTTTCTGAAGTCTTTCATACAAAAAGAAAAAGAAATAAAAAGAAAAATCAATCAAAATTCAAAATACGAGTTTTCTTTATTTTGAAGTATTTTTCTCAAAAATTCCAAAAAAATCAGGAAAAAAAAATCAAATCGAAAAAAATATTCTTTTCCTTCTTTAAAAGTTTTGTTTTCATAAATGTCACAAAAAATATTGAAAAATTGAAGTCAAAAATTATTTTCGTTTTTCTTTAGAATTACTTTTTTGAATTTAAAAACAAAAAACTCAGAAATCCAAAATATTTTTTTAAAAGTCCCTCTTTCGTTAAGAGGCGACATCAAAAATTCAAAAAATATTTTCTTTCTTTTAGAAGTCTTTCATTCAAAAAATCAAAATTAAAAATTCAAAAATATTTTCTTTAGAAGTCAAACTTTCGACATTTAAAAAAAATAAAAGTCAAAATCCAAAAAAAAAAAAGTAAAAAGTGTTTTCTTTCTTCTTTAGAAGCCTTCCTTTCGGAAATTTCCAAAAAGAAGAAGAAAGAAATCAAAACCAAAAATCCAAAATATTGCCTTTCTTTCGAAAATTTCGAAAAAAATAATCAAAACAAAGACTATCAAAAAAGTATTTTCTTTCTTCTTTAGAAGCCTTTCATTCAAAAGAAAAAGAAAAGAAAAAAAAAACGAGAAATTCCAAAAAATATATATTTTCTTTTTTCTAAATGTTTTCATTGTCCGAGTGTTATAAAAAAGTGAAAAAAAGAGAGTTATTTATTTACTCCATTCCTGATTTTTCTGAACTGCGCAAAATCTGATTCATGCGGCATCGTGATACGTAGACAATCCCCACCGGATTCGATCATAGCCATAAATAAATTGAGTGAAAAATAATCCAAAAAAATAAGAACGAAAACAAATTGAGTGAAAAAGAAAGAAAAAGTGGAAAAAAAGAGCGACATAAAATAAAAGAGTGACAAAAAAAAGTGAGTGCCAAAATAAAAGAGCAACAAAAATAAAACGAAAATCAAGAGTGATTAAAGAGAAGCAAAAATGAAGAAAAGAGGTGCAGATTGAAAAAAAAAGGTTAATTAAGGCTGGGATGAAACATGCAACTCGTTCAAACATATAGTAGAAACGTTTTAACTATTTAGGTGCATTGTATCCCAATATGCGATTTCCTATCTGTTAAGCCTCTCAAAACTAACAAGGTTGTTGGGTGTGCAAATTAGCTAGGTTCTATTCAGGTGGTTAGTTTTGTTGGTAATCTGGCTTCCCATCCTTACTTCACAAGATCCAAAGGAAAGGTTCCTATGACCTCTGAAAGCCATCTACAAATTCGATCCTGAGGATAGCCCAGCATCGGCTGCTCCACAACTAGAATCAGCAGCTGCTGAAGAGAATAGGATGTTGCGTCTCCACATATTGAAAATATGGGATTCCTGGTCTAATGGTAGGGAACCGCCAAGTACAATCCCTAGATTCCCTGAGTTGATCCCCGGGTCAGGTGAGGTTACCAACGCCCCTGTGCCCAACCCGCTCATCCCAAGCGGGCACCCTCCAATGATCCTGGCATGCCTTCTGTGGTTCGCCCCCAGGCGCCAGTGTCCAGGACACGTCCAATATTGTTATCTGCAAGCACCATTCTGCACCAGAGCACAACCAACTTTACCACGGCCGTATATTGAGCCTCCAATGTTCACCTTTCAGGGTCCACAACTTCAATCATAAATAGAATATATGACCCCGTACTCTTTCACTCAACTTCCGCAATATGATCTCTCGGTAGAGCAAGAAAAGGTTGTTAAAAATCCAAAGCAAGAGGAAATGGTTCGGAAGATGAAAAGTCTGGAACAAAGCCTGAAAAACATGCAAGGTCTGAGTGGCCAAAAGAGTGTCTCATACTCTGACCTTTGTATGTTTCCCCATGCCCACTTTCCAGCTGGCTTCAAGATGCCAAAATTTGAAAAGTACGACGGGCACGGAGATCTGGTCGCTCACTTGAAACGATACTGTAACCAGTTGAGAGGCGCTGATGGAAAAGAGGAGCTGCTAATGGCTTATTTTGGGGGAAAGCCTCACCGAAATCGCTTCTGAGTGGTATACGGATAAACAAATTACTCATTGGCACGTGTGGGATGATATGGCCCCAGATTTTGTCCGTCGTTTCCAGTATAATGTGGACATCGCTCCCGACAGATACTCTTTGTCCAATTTGAAAAGAAAACCGCAGAAAGCTTCCACAAATATGATGTCAAATGGCGTGAGCAAGCTACTAGGGGAAAGACTCCAATGGACGAAATTGAAATGGTCACGGTCTTTCTACAGGCCCTAGAGGCGGACTACTTCTAGAACATGATGTTCGCTATGGTTAAGCCGTTTGTTGAGGCTATCAAAATTGGGGAAATGGTTGAAAACGGTTTAAAAACAGGGCAAATCTAGAGTCATGCTGCTTTTAAGGCCACATCACATGTTGCTCAGAATGGTTCGGAGGGTTTGATGAACGGAGATGGGAGTGAAGAGGGAGCCATGATGGTTTCAAGCTCGAGGGGGGCCCGCAGGTCATTCAGCCAATCATATGTGCCTCCTATTGTCCCACCACACTATTATACCCTTCAAGATGCTGCTTATTCTGTGGCACCACCTCCCTATGCGGTGATGAACGTGCAACCTTACACGCGGCCATAATATTATACACGAAACCGAGCTCCACCTTCCAAAAATGCCCATCCTTACAAGCCCCATATAATCCTCAACCAAATAATCCCCAATACTATCCTCGCCCAAGAGAGCCTTTCAAAAAGAATCAGTTCACCCCTATTGGTGAATCATATTCAAGCTTGTTCCAAAAGTTAATCAAGCTAAATCTATTGCAGCCAATGGCCCCAAACCGGCCGAACCCCATCGCACCGAGCTGATGCTATATGTGAATACCACTCTAGAGCAGTGGGACACAGTACGGAGGACTGTTGGACCCTCAAAAGGGCAGTTGAAGATTTGATTAAAGTAGAAAGAGTTATTTTTCGAGACAAAGAGGCTCTTGATATGACGAATAATCCGTTGTCTGCTCACAACATCGGGCCAATAGTCGGAATGATATGTGAAGATGAGGAATTTGATCGGGTACTGAAGGCCATTGAAGCCATTGCCGAGGTAGAGGAAAAGCCGAAAAACGGTCGCCAAGCCTAAAAGTTCCTCATCTGACGGGAGTATCGGTAGCTAGTTTTGCTATCCTTTCTGCATCCGGATTATCTCAGGGTGTGATCCAGACGTTTTACTTTATTGTCTTACTTTCCGATGTAAACCCTTCTATCTTTAAAATTCCAAAAAAAAATCAAATGAAATTCTTCTAGGAGTGTCTCTTTTCTTAATCTTGTCATTTTTCTTATTTTCTTTTCAGTTCTGTTAAGTGGAGATTTCAATAACATGACATGCTTGCAGACTTCATGCCCAGATCCTAAAATACTGTCAGACTCCGAAATGATGAATCAAGAATTAGATTGCAATGAAGATAAGTTTAAGGAAATAAAACAAAGAGTTGAAACATCTAAAGGAAAATAGGCTCCAGATTGGAAAGATCCATACATGGTAGCTAACAAGAGTACTGCCAAAGAAAGCATTGTACCTAGGAAACATCGAAGGAAATATCCCTGTAACAACTGTCAATGCAAATGCAGCCAAAAGGTACTATGTTTGATCCTCCATATAGTATTAATATTCTCCGGTTGGGATGACGAAGGCTTTCATTCTCTCTACCCAAACATCATTAACCCTTTTGTAAACCATTTGAGCCGGTTACTCTTCTTTGATTACCCTCTTTGGAACCTGGAAGTTATTATTGAAAAAATGAGGAAAATAAAAAAAATGATGAAAAGAGAAGAAAAGAAAAATACCAAAAAAGGGAAGAAAAGGCAAAAAGAAAATGAAATGAAAAATGAAAAAAGGGAAAGGAAAAAGAAAGAGAAAAGAAAAAAAAAAAGAAAAAAAAGAAAAAGAAAATCAAAAACAAAGTTTCTTGAACTACGTTTGACTTGATTCCGAAATGATACGTAGGCAGCCTCTCTCTTGGGTTCAGTCACACCAAAATAAAAATCCCAAATTCCCCCAGAAGTAAAACTGAGGCAGATGTTATAATGTTTCGGCAGTGGTTTTGCTTGAAAGGTTCCAAAGTTGTAATTAGTCCAAATTTTTTTTACCCAAATCCTTTCCAAGTCCCGATCAATCAGCGAGAATGTTCAAATTGGAGGATACAATTTGTGAGCACGTGATTTTTTTTCTATGTGAATTACTCCCATAAAATACAAGACAAAAATAATTTTTTCCATTTTTTTTACAATTTTATAGGATTTTGTGGAAAATTATGCTAATTATTTGCATTTTCTGTGCATGTTTATCTTATTAAAATCATGAACAATACGAAAAAAACCATGCATGTGCATTTAGGATTTATTTTTACATTTCTAGGTTAATTAGTAAATTATTTGCTTTATTAAAAAAATGAAAATCACCAAAATAGTTTATTTTTGCGTTTTTAGCCTTTTAATTTTTAAATTAGTAATTTCCTTGTTTAACTTAGGAGTAACTAATTTTTTTTATAATTATTATGTTAGATAATTAGCTTAATTGTGTAGGTTAATTTACTTTAAGAGTCCAATCTAGATTTTAATTAATTAAAAAGAAAAAGAAAACATTTGAAAAAGAAAAAAAGAAGAGAAGGAAGATCAAAAGGGCTGTTAGGGCCAATTCAATAAAGCCCAAACGAATTTCCCCCTCAACCCGTCAATTCCGCCCAGGCCTCAATCCATACCGGTCCGATTCTATCAGGCATGGAGACAACCAAAATGACGTAGTACTGAGTCAATACTACGTCGTTTTGAGTTCAAAAGTTTAAAAAGAGATCCTGGCCTTTCATCTGGTTTCATCCAATGGCTATGAAAGCCTTCCCTTCTCGCTTAAAAATGTCTGAATGTCATCAGTGTAACCTAGGATCCCTGATTCTTTATCTCCCTCAAACCCTATCTCTCACCACTATCTGCTGCCCACGGGAATTCGTCATTGGCAGCGGTGGACCTCCAAACCCTACAAAAAATTAACCATACACTCCCCATACTCCCTCAAACACTAGGCTGGTATCGATTTCTCCAAAATCTCCACCCGTCTCCCTTAATTTCAGATCTAAAAAAACAAAACCCTAGATCTGTTCCCATCTTTGATTCATCATGCAAAGGCCTGGGTTCGTGTTCTCCAATTTTTGAAGACAAATTTGGCCTGAAACGAGTGTTAGCCGTTTGTTCTCACAAGAATAGTCGATTAACACACATTTTGGTTTAAATTCGAAAGGTCGGGTGTTACCTAATCCAAGTCGTCTGTCCGCCCAAAGTATTAGGTATTTCTATTCTCTTGGTCCTTTTTCTGTCTCTCCATTCCCCTTCTTTTCTTTATCTTCTTCTCCTTTTCTTCAAGAATAAAGAAATTTAGTTTTGTTTTCTTTGTGCTTGACCTCAGAGTTATTTAGTCTGTTTAATTGTTATTATGCGTCTTAATATGGTTTAGTTTGTTTAGCCTTTAAATCAGTTTAATTTTTTACTGTTAGGTCTAGTTTCTTGGATTTATTTTTGTTATGATTCTTTGGTCCAGACGAGTTGGATCATTATTGATTCGTTTAGTTAGAAATATTACTGTTTCGTTTAGTCTCTCTTCTTCTTTCGAAAATTGTTTTGTCTTGGGCTCTGCTAGGTTTGGGGCCTGCCTTGCATGCAGACAGGCCCATTAGCACTAAGGCCCAAAGGGTTGTGGGGGTTTTGGAATTTTCAGTTGTTTGAAGGGATTCAAATCCTAGCTGTGGTGAAAGGTAAATAACATAACTTTAAAGGGTATTTACGATATTTATTTATCGGAAGAATCTTTCACAACTGCCTGGGAAATTTCTAGGAAGGTGGGATTGGGGTTGGTTTAACAAACAGGCTAAAACTTGCGGTCTGAAATGAATAGATAAAATTGGAGGAAGGGGTAATATTAAAATCAGTTCTACTGCCCTAGGTCTTTCTATATAAGGTTTGCTTCTTTCATTGTGAAGGCAGAGATTAGAACCTGAAAAGGTTAGCAAACGACTGAAACTATACACACTGTTATAGGTCCCAAAAATTAGAAAGAAAATACAAAAAAAATCATCAAGTACTGTTCTATTGCAGTTGGTTTGTTGATATTTCTTGGGTTTTAAAAGCTAGAGTAAATCGCTATTTTCTTCTGAGTTCAAAACATGAAAAGCTGATTGATGAACTGCTGTTTGTTGCTGTTTAAAAACTGCTGATATTTCAATTTCTTTGCTGAAAGTTCTGTTGGTTGTTTCCTATTGTTCCAGGTACTCCTTTGAACCTTGAATGGCAAATGCAGCTTGAATATGTTTTTTGTGTGGAAGATATGTTTCTGCTGAAATCAATGAGGATTATTTTTGTTTGGGGCTTTAGTTTTCATGTCTCTTTTAGGCTATTCAGCTTTCACTCTATTTCTTCCTGTCCATTTCTTTCTTGTTATGTGTAATTCTGTTGTGATGGTCTTTGGTTAATGCAGTTGTTCAGTGGCATATGTTCAGTAGTTCATGCTTTAAGTGTTAAATCTGTGTGAAAATCTAGAGTAAAACTATGGTATCATTAGCTCGTTTTCTTTGTGTTCTTTAGCTGAACGAGAGTTTAATCGACCTTATGTTCGATGCTCGATTACTCTTTTGAAAAAGGGTCTGTTGGTTTCTTCTCCAATTGCATGTAGAATTGCGGAAAAATAACTGGCAGTTTCATGAAGGGTTACAATCTAGTATGTATTTGGTTTTAATAGTTTAGATTAATTTTGTTTGTTATTTCATAGGTCAAGGCTTGTTAATTTCATTTACTAGCTAATTGTTTTCTTCAAATGGCCTAAAGTTTTGGTTGAATAGTACTGAACTTACATGTAAATTAATGTAGTATATGGAGAAATCATGAGGGTTAGGGGTGAATGCCTCAATTAATTTCAATTGGATGTTCAAATCTGCTGAAAACCTCAAATGGGTTGTTCAATGTTTTACGTATTGTTGGCTTTCGAAATTTTGCTTCTATGTTGTTTTTCCATGTTTGGGCTCAATGTCAGGCCCAAAAGAATGTTTATCCCCCCCACCCCTTCGTCGTTTCTTTGCACTTTGAGTTTAAGGGGCTGGTTTGTAGCTGAAGCCCAGCGCCTTGCTGGACCTGTATTTGGTGCAATCCTACTGCTGCGAAATTGGTTCACATTCTGAGAGATGGACTCACCTTCGAGCCCAGCCCAGGCATGATTCGTGAATCTCAGTTGGTCTGCAGCTAGATCTTTTCTATTGCGCAATCAGATTTATTTAAGTACCTCGCCACATAGTTGTAATTGGGCCCTAGACTAAATTCCAAGTGAGATTAATTCTGAATTGGATTGATCAAGAGCTTTGCAAACTCCTAATTGAACGTATTTAGTTTAGATTGAGGTGTTCCATAAGCAAAATTAAATCATCTATAACCCTCACAAACGTTAATTTAGATATTAAAATGAACTTCGTAGTTTGCTTAGGCGCGTTGATTATATGATTATCACAGTTATTACTAAAATCCGGAGGTACATTTCATGTGGCATGGTTCTAATTTTCTAACAAGGTTAAATAGAACGTGTCATGACTCACGGGTACATTTCATGTAGCGTGGCTTACGATGTGTTTTAAATAACCTTGAATTAATTCTTTAAATAAATAAAAGCAATTTAAAAGTTTAAAAGGCATATAGGTTTAAAAATGTTTTAAAATTAGATAATTAGGCCAATAATAACAGTTGAGCGACCATGCTAGAACCACGGAACCCGTGAATGTCTAACACCTTCTCCCGGGTTAACATAATTCCTTACCCAGATTTCTGTGTTCGCGAACTACAAAACAGAGTCAATCTTTCCTCGATTCAGGATTTTAAACCGGTGACTTGGGACACCATAAATTATCCCAAGTGGTGACTCTGAACAAACATAATAATCTCGTTTCGATTGTCAATTAAATTGAAAAAAACTCTCTTATACCTTCCGGGGGTAGTAAAAAGGAGGTGTGACAGCTCTGGCGACTCTGCCGGGGAACGAACCCAGAATCTCTGGTTTAGGGTTTAAGAATTCGAGCTTAGAATAATTGTTATACTTGGATTTATTTATTATCTGATTTTATTCACATGCTTGGGCCTAATGTGCTAAATGTTGCTTTTTACCGCTTTGATATTGTTGAAATGTATATAAATTGTTATGAATCCCTCCTCTCTCTGAGTCTTCTAAATCATTTGAGAAGGGCGCACTTCGTGTAGCTTCTCTTCTGTTAGAGTCATATCCCAATTTTAGAATGAGGTTCGGACAAGTTGCAAAGCCGGTGAAGCTTCTGTATTCCCGATACGTTGCCCCCCTCGGCTCGAGTTGTCCGCTCGGGTAAGCCAGGTCTAGAACAAATAAACCCAGGTTTTTCAAAACTAGTATAACATAGCCTCATTCCAGATCCCTAGTAGGAACGCTTGTTTGCATCATGTGTATTTTGACTTTGGGGACTCAACACAGGGGTTGGGTCCGTCTAGGAAAGGTGCACCCAAAATTAAAAGACCATCCTGATGCATTTTACTTGCTACTTGCGCATTTATTTGACTCGGATTGCATGTTGACCGGCTTCTAGAATAAAGGAGAAAAATTAAGAAAAACCAAATTTAGGTGAGAGAGAGGAAATTACCGGCCTGTGAAAACCTGGTGTCCAAAACACCCCGAAACTCTGCCAAAATTTTCGGAAAAAAAAGAGAAAAAAAGAGCTACTTCAAAAGTTTGTGTTTTCTGTTGCGTCAAAATTGACCGAACTACACAAGTTTGATTCTCACCGGATGTGGGATACGTAGGCAACCCTCATCGAGTCCAACTCCATTTTTGCAAAAATAACCCAAAATATGAAGTGTCGCTATTTTGTCATAAATAAATTAGGTGACACCGTTCTTGTCTAAAATAGCCAAAATGCCCCAAAAAGGTGCCGGAAGGCTGTTTTGCAGGAATAACCACCTAGAGTCCTTTTTCAAATCTTGGTTGATTAACAAACACAGTCCTAAAATGTTCTTTCTTGAGGTGTTAAAGGGTTGTATTCACAAAAGTGTTTTTGTTTAAATTTTGTGAAAGTTGGTGTTTTTTTCTCCTTGTGTCAAAGTAAATCACGGTTTTTTAATCAATCACTTTAAATAAATGTGCAGGATGAGCACGATAGAAAATAAACCTTTCACAGTCCTCGAGGAGATCCCGTTAGAGCTTCATATGCGGTGGAATGATTTAGGGGAAGTCAGTAGAAAAACTGTGATAAAAGCTTTGGGCGGTCTTATTGGTCTTATGAAGATTAAGCCGAGGAAAGATATAATTGAGGCTTTGATACCCTTCTGGGACTCGACACATAATGTGTTCTATTTTGCTGATTTTGAGCTAACCCCTACGCTTGAGGAAATAGCGGGCTACACTAGTTTTAGTGGAAATCTCAGAAATCAATACCCGGTGGCACCTAGAACAGTGACTCCTCATAAGTTTTTGGACCTTCTAAGCATCAGTCGGGAAGTTCAAGACGCAAATTTGGCCAAGGGATTCTGCACATTCTACTTCTTGTACCGACGTTGTTTTGAGATGCCAGATACAGGTCTTACTCATTCGGGGAACAAAGACAAGTGGGAAGCTCGACGGGGACTGACTTTTATAGTGGCATTCCTGGGCGTTTTGATTTGCCCAAGAAAGGATGGAAACATAGAGTTGGGGCTTGTGGGGATAGCCGACTTCATGACTAAAAAGGCAAATGGTACCATTGTACCGATGATCTTGGCGGAGATTTACCGAGCTCTAATTGTTTGCCGAGAAGGAGGAAAGTTTTTTGAAGGATGCAATATGCTTCTACAACTCTAGATGGAGGAACACCTATGCCACTGTCCTGGGTACATGAAACTTGGTATGACTGGTCTTAAATGCATTAAAAACATGAACAATGGGTGTAAGGCTATGAGTTTTCGGAGGGTATGGAAGCATGGTTTGCACATTTGAGTTCCCTGACTGCAAACAAGATTGAATAGACATTCGGGTGGCTCTCGGTCAGTGAAGTCATTTATATGTCGGCCGAGATGTGTTTTCTTCTATTGATGGGTCTCCGGAGCATTCAACTTTATGCCCTGCACAGAGTTCTACGCCAGTTAGGCAGGTACTAGACTATCTCACATGATGAGGATTTGAGTCGGCAGGTCATCAAACTGGAACCAAAAGCTATTTTCCCAGAAGAAATGGTGTGTCGGATTTGGCATCAATGTAGGTTCTTACAGCCAAAGACTCAGGTACGAGATCTATCCAGAGTCGAGTTAGAGCCTAGTTACACAACTTGGTACGGTAAAAGGTCTCAAGTGCATCAAGAGCCCGAACGGCCCGCAAAAAGGCCCCCATGTCCAACAATTCACTGATGGAGCACAAGAGCAATGAGATTGGTTGGCAAAAGAGGCAAGCTACAGGGCCACAATAAGCAAATTGGAGGGAAACATCCGGGATCTTAAATTTGACAAAAGTGTATAGGACGCTGCCGATGAAGGGGAGAAGAATAAATTGGCTCAAGAAAACAAGGCCTTTCGAGTACAGATCCAAAAGATGAAAACAGCTGCCGAGAATCAGGAAAGGAGCTGAAAGGATGAAAGACTCATCAGTGGTTTTAAGAGGAAAATAGCTGAGTGTAAGGATGATCTGGAAAAATCCGAGGGTAATCTAGTGAGGCCCCGGGCGCAGTTAGCGAAGAACGTAAGGGACGAGCGGAGTTTGTCCGTCAGTTGAAAAGGAAATATGAGGGAACAATCACCAATTTGAAGAAAAGGCTAACTACCCTTGAAAATGAGATGGCCAAACAAGCTAAGAACTTTAAAGTAGAAAGGGAACATTGCTATGCATTAATATCCCAGCTAGAGGAAGATATGCAGCAGTTGCAGGGTTAAAACCATCATGATGCCCAGGTGTTAGAAGCTAGGTCTCAGCAAATAGGGCGTTTGCTCCAGGAAAAGGGTATCATCAGAGAGAGGGTTAGAGCAATTGCTGATTACATCGTCATGAAGTGTCATGAATGTGAAGACATGACTAGAACCACCTTCTTTGTTGTAGTAATGACCTTTGTTCGCCAAATAATGAGTGACCTGGAGCGTCTTCAAGGGGATCTTGCGCATAGGCACATGGCAAGACCGACTGATGTCCCACGGGCCCCTGGAGCAGTTGAGGCACTTATGTATTCGTAATTTTCTTTCGAGTCTATATTTTCATCTTTCCTCCAAAGTCTGTTAGTCCATTTTCGAGTCTGTATTTTCATTTTTTGGAGTCTGTTAGTGCCCCTTTTTCGAGTCTGTTAGTTTTTATGATTGACTTCTATAGGATGAGTCATTGTAATCAAGCCATTTTTATTTATAAAAAATTTGAAAACCCTAAAAATGTTTTTTATTTACTTTATTTTACATTTATCCCAAAACTACGCTTGGTCTGATTCATGCGGTGTCATGATAAGTAGGCAATCCCCATAGGATTCAATCATAATCATGAAAAAAAAGAGAGAAAAAAAAGAAAAGAAAAGAGAGAAAACAAGAAAATTGTGGGGAAGAAAATAATGGCAAAGCAAGAGAGTGAAAATGAGTGAACCAAGCAAAGAAAAGCAGGAATGAAAATAGAAAAAGAAAGGAGAGAATTTAAAAAATGAAAATTAGTGAAAGCTGGGATGACGCAAGCAGTCGTTCAAATGCATAATAGAAATGGTTAACTACTTAGGTGCATTACATCCCCAACGTGCGGTTGCCTATCTGTTAAGCTCTAATCACTAACAAGTTTGTTGTTGTCATCAAGTCCAGGCAGGTGGTTAGTTTGTTTGGCATTCTGGCAACTCACCCGTACAACACCAGTTGTCCAAAGACAAGTTGATCATGGCTAACCAAGAACTGGATGCAAGAGTTATTGATCCGTCAAGAGATGGGGAAGAGTCTGATGTTAATCTGAAAGAAGAGTTATATAAGTTGAAACACCAGATGGCATAGATGTACCAAACATGGGTGAAAGGCCATCCACCACCATCATACCCCGCCAACCCTGCTTTCGTCCCGCTGCTAGCTCAATCCCAAGAACCTCCCACTGTTGATTCATCTCCCGGCTTCCCATTTATCACCACTACCAAGGCACCACTTCCCAAACCTCACAAGCTCTACCACCCAAACCAATCCCATACCCTCCTCCACCAGCCACCCCTGTTTTCGTGGCACCCCACCCGCTACACTCTATCGATCCTCCAGTGAACCCTTATTCTAGACCCAAGATAACCAATACTATCCCCCGGAGAAAGGCCCCAAAGCATTACTCTTACACTCCTCATTTCGACCTCCCTGTCAAGACTGAGAGACCACCTAAAAACCCAAAACAGGAAGAGATGTTCAGGAAGGTACGAATCCTGGAACAATCGTTCAGAAACATGCAGGGATTGGGAGGCCAGGTGAGCATAGCCTACAAGGATTTGTGTTTATTTTCTGATGTTTAGTTACCTGTGAGATTTAAGATGCCGAAGTTTGATTTGTATGACAGGCACGGAGACCCGGTGGCCCACTTGAGGGGGTTTTGGAGTAAAATGAGAGGAGCCAGTGGGAAAGATGAGTTATTAATGACATATTTTAGCTAGAGTTTGAGTGGCTCGACATTGGAGTGGTACACTCGTCAGGATCATAACAGATGGTATACTTGGGATGATTTGGCCCAAGTATTCGCTCGTCATTTCCAGTACAACATCGAGATTGTTCCAAACCGTTTGTCTTTGACCAAGATTGAGAAGAAGCCTAGTGAAAGTTTCAGAGAATATGGTTTTCGCTGGAGAGAACAGGCGGCAAGAGTCAACCCTCCGATGGAGGAGAGCGAAATGGTGGAGCACTTTCTGCAGGCTCTGGAGCCTACCTATTTTGGCCATCTAATATCGTCCATAGGCAAGTCTTTCAATGAGGTAGTGAAGGTGGGTGACATGGTGGAAGAAGGGCTTAAATCAAGTAAAATCATGAGTTACTCGGCTATCAAGGCAACTACCCAAGCCATTCAGAATGGTACTTGGGAGTGATTGGAAAGAAGAAGAAAGAAGATGTGGTAACAATTTATTCAGGATCATGGTTTGGACCCAGGGGCCCGTCACACCAATATACCTAGCATCGACCCAATCACTGTACCTACACTCAAACCTCATATAATCCACCCCAACACTACTTCCCATCACCAGACCCTCATATTTCTGTCCACCATGCCCAAACATACACTCAACC
This sequence comes from Nicotiana sylvestris, assembly GCF_000393655.2. Classification (NCBI taxonomy): domain Eukaryota; kingdom Viridiplantae; phylum Streptophyta; class Magnoliopsida; order Solanales; family Solanaceae; genus Nicotiana; species Nicotiana sylvestris. Next base: position 143,666,229 of record NC_091066.1, read on the forward strand.
TCCTGCCTACACACAATGGCATGCCCCAGCCCCGACAAAACACCTACCCAGCTCCACATAATGCTTACCCACCCCCATGAGCCTACCAAAACCCTGCCGGTCCAGGTTTCCGACCCAATCTAGCATTCAAAAACAAGAGGTTGCAGCGAAAGAAAACCTTCACCCCATTGGGGGAGTCTTATACCAGTTTATTCGATAGACTGAGGCAGTTGGATATGCTGAGGCCAATTGAGTCAAAATTGCCAAACCTTCCTCCAAAGAATCTTGATTACTTCTTTAGATGTGAATGATGTTCTGGTACGCTGGGGCATGATACGGAGAAGTGATGGCACTTGAAAAATGCCATCCAGGAGCTCATCGACGCAAACCGGATTGAAGTCCAGACTCCGGAGGCACCCAACATCAATCAGAACCCATTTCCAACCCATGAAGAAACAAACATGATCGAGATAGTACACAAGGGAAGGGATCCCAAGAAGCCTTCACATACCATCATGATGATTCGGTCCAATGAGATCAAGCCAGTCAAAAAACCAATGGTTGAAGGATCAGTGAACAAGTTGAGCATGACAAACAGTAAGCCATCTGTGGTAGCTGAGAAAAGATCCCCGAGTGATGTTATAGCAAACCAAGAAAAGTCAAAAGTAGTCGTGCCAGGAGTGGCAAACAAGCCTATCATAATTGTAGAGGGTGCCCGCACGGATCCTGTCATCATTAAGCTTGTAACCTAGTTGCCGGTAATTAGCACCAAGGCCATCCCATGGAACTATGAACGGGTGATAGTGACCTATAAAGGAAAAGAAGAAGTCAATGAGGCCTAGGGGTTAACTTGTTCGGGGAGATGCTTTGCCCCGGAAGAGTTAAGGAAAGCTAAAACATCAAAAGATAACCCAGTTCTAGTGAAGAAAGCAGTGACTGAAGAAGAGGCAGAGGAGTTTATGAGAAAAATGAAGGTACAAGATTATTCCATCGTGGAGCAGCTGAGAAAGACGCCTGCTCATATTTCCTTGCTACATTGTTGATCCATTTAGACGAGCATCATCTGGCCCTGATGAAAATTCTGAACGAAGTTCATAACCCCAACAAAATTTCAGTGAACCATCTGGAAATGATCGCCAACAAAATCTTTGAGGTGAACAGGGTCACCTTCTCTGATGACGAATTGCTTATGAAAGGTACCGAATACAACAAAGCTCTCTATCTTACGGTAAAATGTGAAGATTCTATGGTTACCAAGGTGTTAGTCAACAATGGTTCCAGTACAAACATTTGTCCTCTCTCTACTCTAAACAAGTTGAAGGTTGATGATGAGATGATTCACAAGAACAACATTTGTGTTCGAGGTTTTGATGGTGAAGGGAAAGATTCAGTTGGTGATATAGTGCTTGAGTTGACAATAGGACCGGCGGAATTCACCATGGAGTTCCAGGAACTGGACGTAACCATTTCTTACAATTTTCTATTAGGTCGACCTCAGATTCATGCAGCCAAAACAGTCCCATCCACTTTGCATCAGATGGTCAAATTCGAATGGGATAGACAAGTGATCGTCATGCATGGCAAAGATAATTTGTGTGCTCACATTGATGCCTCTGTCCCGTTCATTGAGGTTGAAGATGACAAAGGGCCTTGGGTCTATCATGTTTTTGAAACAATGACGGTCGAGAAGGTTCCAACGGGGAAATGTGTTCCAACTCCAAAGATAACCTCCGCATCAGTCATGGTGGCCTTTGAAATGCTGAAAAATGGACTTGTTCCCGGTAAAGGTCTGGGTGCATCTCTGCATGGTATCATACATCCAGTATCCCTCCCTGAAAATTTGGGTACGTTCGGTCTTGGATTCAAACCTACAGCGGAAGATGTGAAAAGGGCTAAAAGGTTGAAATAGAAGGCGTAGGCACTTCCAAAGCCTGTTCCACGTCTCTCTAAGGTCTTTTGTCAAGCCCAGTGCCAGGAAATGCCTAGTGACGACAGTTCCAAGTTCCGTGGTTGACATTGATGAGGAGTTAATTGAAATGTTCCAGAGGTTGTTTGATAATGTGAACACGGTGGAAGTTGGAGAAGGTTCTAGCAAAGTGGACGTGCAGTTCGTCGGGCCAAATGCAAAGCTTAACAATTGGAAGGCTACTCCTCTCCCTACCCGGAAGGAGTCTTGGTAGTTTGTTTTGTTTTCCTTTCTATCTGGGTCATTCCAGGGTTGTGACCCAGACTTTTATTTTTCGCTTGTTGATGTACAAACCCTGTTATCCTTTATTTTCAATAAAATGCAAATTTCCCTTTTCCATCATTCCTGATAGTTTTATTTTTGTTTTTCTTTTCTTCTCTGTACAGTTCTTTTTATGCTGGTTTCAATGACATGACATGCATGAAGAATCTTCGGCCTAGTCTTAAAAGTCAATATAGTTCTGAAATAATAATCCAAGAAATAAAGTGTGATGATGAATCAGAATATGATGAAGATGCGGCCTTTGAAGAGATTAGTAAGGAACTAAGTCACTTTGAAGAAAAACCCAAGCCTAATCTGAATGAAACGGAAGCAATCAATCTAGGGGATCCAGATAAAACTAAGATAAGTGTTCATCTTGAACCGCAAATCTGGGAAGAAATAATTAAAGCATTGTTTGAGTACAAGGATATTTTTGCATGGTCGTATGATGACATGCTAGGCTTGAGTACCGATTTGGTGGTCCAAAAATTTCCAATTGATCCAGCATTACCTCCCATTAAGCAAAAGTTGAGAAAGTTCAAAACTGACATGAGCGTGAAGATTAAAGAAGAAGTCACAAAGCAGCTTGATGTAAAGGTCATTCGAGTCACTGATGATACCCAATTTTTCCCTGTATATTTTATATGCAAAATACTTTCAAAATAGCAGGTATATGCATATATAAGTATGTCCCAAGGTTTTACTATTTTTTCTCTTAATTTCTATAGGTTTTTAAATCTATTTATTGCCCTATTTTATCAAGAAAACCCCAATAATTATCCCCAAATTATCATTTTGGATGAATCACTTATTGGATTCTCATATTTATATTAAAATATAGCTGGCATAATTTCTGCATATTTTTACAAATTTGTTTAGTATTTTTAAAGCTAAATTGCGATATTAGCCTATTTTAAGATTTAATTAGTTTAATAATTGTAAAATTGACTACAGTATTTTTAATTTGATAATTACATATTATTAATCATTTTAGTACCTTTAATTTATTTTCAGAAATTATTTCACTATTTGTTATAAAATAAATAAGGGGCAAATGGCTATTTAAATGTCAGCCCCGTTTATTTCAATTTTAGCCTTATTTTAACCTCCAATTGAACCCAATTTTAAACCCAATTACCCTGACCCAATCCCTGTTTGAACCGACCCAAACCCAACCCTGTTAAAACCGCCCCACCTACTCAATTCATCCACGCTGTTGATCAAAATGATCAACGACCACCAAATACCCTTTCCTTTTTAATCCCGACCTACCCCCTAACCCTAACCATTTCACAACCCCCGCCGCCTCTGAAACCCTGTACTCTCTCAAACTCTCTCGAGTCTTCTCAGAACCCTAGCCGCCTCTCACCGCTTCCACCCTGAAAGCCATCGGAATCTATGGCTTCCAGGGCTATGAGAGTCTTATACCTACCTCCTGTTGCTCTCCTGTTGCTCTTACACACCTGATCTCTGAAGATTTAAGGCCTGGCCTCAAAGGTTTGCACCCAGACCTCTATCGATTCAAGGTTCCAGAGTCATCGCCGGCCTTGCTCCGGCATACCATGGTGTTTTGAGCCTGGTTCTGACCTCTCCGACTCAGATCGGTGAGCTTTTCAAAGTCTTTCTCATTTCTAGGGTTCTTCTGAAACCCTAACCCTTCGAGGTTTTCTTCGATCTCTTTAGATCCATTGTGTATCTGTGCTCTCTTTGAGTTTTCAAACGATCTCCCTAACTTTTCTTTCGAAAATTACTTTTCAAAGTCTTTCTTTTATGATTTAGGGTTTTCTGAAAATGCTTAAGTGTTTCTCTGACTTTCTTTTCCTTTTCGTTTGTGTGTATTTGCCTGTACTGTGTTCTATATTTTCCTTCTACCATGTATGCTCTTCTACTGTGCTTTCTATGTTCCGTTCTTGTATGTTCTTCTGCTGTGCTTTCTATACTATGTTCTTGTATGCTTTTCTACTATGTTATGGTATGTTTCGCCTACTGTTCTTCTACCGTGTTCTTAAGTGTTCTTACTATTTTTCTTCTATTGAAACTTTGTTTAAGTTTCTTTTAAAAGGATCTTCTTAAGCATGCTTTCTTCTACTGTTCTTGTCAGTCTTTTCTCATCATTTTTGAATTAGTTTCTTTACTCTGTTTGCCTTGAACCCCTCTATTGTATTTACATGCTATTCATGAGTTCTGTTGCTTGAAGAAGCATGTTAGAAGTTTCAGTTCTTTTCTGAAACCTCTAAACATGTTTCGATTCGACTACTTGCCTCCTCATCTCTGTACTTGGGGGTTTTGTCGAGGTTTGATTGAACTGGAGTTTTATTTTAGAACCCTTAACTCTTTCAGAATGACTTTGAGTCTCTGAACTGAGTTTGGATATATTTGTTTTCATACAATGCTGAACTTTTGGCTAAACTCTTCTACATTGGATTTTTTCTACTGATTTACACGACAGTCTTCTTTCATGCTCACATGTTCCTTATATATGATGAATTTTCCTCTAAATGGTTTTCAAATTTGCAATTAGTGCAAACTTCCTTCTGAATATGGCTTAATTGATTTCTTTCCATTGTTTGCTGATTCTCCGTGTTACTCGGCCTAAGTTAAACCCTTCTTCATCTTTTCTGACTCGATTCATTCATGCAAAATCTCAGAATCTTTTGATTTACTGTTTGTTAATTGATTTGCTTACCTTATTTGCACAAACCATGTATTTCAAAACCTTGTCCTTAAATAACTTTTTATGTATTTTCCCTTGATTGCATGCTGTGCACAAAGTGCTTAATCAATTTCTTTCTTTAAATGGTTTTCACCTGTTTGAATCTGAATCCCTTAATTAAGGGAAGACTTATGTAATTGATTGGCAATCAGTTCCTTAACTGTTTTTCTTGCCTTATTTCTGCCTGATTTTTACACTATAAAAGGCACGACCCTCGTCACACACTACAACATCAGAATCCTTCTGAACTCACACTCTCTCATAATAATATTCTCTTCTTGACTGCACTGTGGCCTGTTTTACAAGACTTACTGCTTTTCCTTTACTTGTTTCCCTGAAAACTGGTATGTCCTGATTTAATTCTTAGCACCACAACAATGTGTAATTACTGCTTTTGTATCCATGTTCATGTGCTATTTCTGTATATCTCAACACTTAAATTAGCATGCTGATTTTCTTATGTGTGTTTTGTTATGAACCCCCATTCCTCTATCACCCCTATGTGTTTTGAGTGGTGACTTAAGGCATGGCAATGTAAGTTGTTGTCCATGAATTAAGTTTGAATCACTGGGGTCTTGACCTCTAAGAAAATAGGCTAGATGGTGTGCCAGCATCTCCCATTGCTGGGTATGCCCTTCAGTCCGCTTTTCTGTTGCCTCTTGCAACTTCCCATTCCCCTATACCCTTATGCGTAATGATATGAGCTACTTCCCTTGTCCTTTTTCCCCTTTCAGAATCCTACTTCTGCACTTGTACTCTCTCTTAGTCCCTAAGTTTTGCCCCCTTTTGTGAGCCCTGCCTTGGGACCTCGATCTCTCTCTGAACTTGGATACCTAAGGGCTGGCCCTTCCACACTGCACTATGGCTTAATCCATGATACATTTGGGTGTAAGCACTGCCCGAAGTTCATATGAGACTCTTAGGGAACTCTGACACACCCCAAATAAGAGAAAGGCTTTGAAATATGATCTCTTGGAGTTGATTTACTTCATACTTCCGACAGGAAGTCTGAATCAGGCTCTCCTTGGTTGTACTTTTTAATTTCTGATGTATTTTTCCTTTACTTTACTTTTTCTGGGTTGTAATAATTTTGTAATAAAACTCTCGGGGTTGGTCAGCAAAGAGGGAGGGTAACTATGTATGCAAAAAGGGTAGATAACCTGCCTATAGGAATTTATGAATTTCTGCATTCTCATATAGATACCATGTCTATAGGAATCTTGCATTCGCGTCTAGATAACCTGCCTATAGGAGTTTATGAATTTCTGCATTCTCATATAGATACCATGTCTATAGGAATCTTGCATTCGCGTCTAGATAACCTGCCTATAGGAGTTTATGAATTTCTGCATAGATACCATGTTTATAGGAATCTTGCATTCTCATATAGGTACCATGTCTATAGGAATCCTGCATTCTCATATAGATACCATGCTTATAGTCCATTTCTGAACTTCTGCATAAGCGTATAGATATCCTGCCTATAGGAATTTTTTGAATTTATGCACATCATGTAGATATCCGGCCTATAGGTTCTTTCTGAATCTTGCATATGCATTCCTCATCAGGAAAACATGTTCGTAGGTCTTAAATAATCAACTGCAATTAGATATCATGTTCATAGGCTTTAAACGAAATTCAGCATCTAGATGTCATGCCTATAAGGTTTCTGCATTTTTTACTACGTTTATAAGAGTGTCCAACATCGACAACACATAGAAAGCATGCCTATAGGAGCCGTAATTGAATCTAAATCATTTCACTCATTTATAGGTCTAAAACCAGTAACAATGATGAATGCTCTTTTATTAAAACTCGCCTTTCTTTAATAACAGACGTTTTTCTCAGTATGTATTCATGTTTGTTTCATTATTTCTGAAATCAGTAGATATCATGCCTATAGGGTCTTTGTCTAACACTTAGGCAAACCATAGGGTGAAAGTTTATAAACTGAATCAGACCTTTATCAGCTACAACCAGTAGGCAAGCCTGATTCGAGCTTCTTATCTGAACTATGTAATAAATCAATCTGCCTCCACCGTTTAAGTTTTAATCAGACCATAAACAGTACATGCAAGTCATGCTACCTTATGTGCTTTCTTTGGTTTAAAGGAGGTCTGTTGAGCCCTTTTATTTGTTTATATGCTTCCCCAAACTTGTTATATGTTTTTTTTTGTCGCCTTAGTATTTTACCTTTTGAAACCACAAATAAGCCCAATACCTCCTCCCTTTAGGATTAGTAGTCTCAAGTGCCTTCGGGGCTGATAGGATCGGGGCGGGTAATAGCATGCAATAAGTAAACGAGACTATTCCGTGCTTTAATACCTTAATGGGGTGGGAAAAGGTAGATATGGATATGATGACCACGCGATAACATCACGTGTAGCCCCTCACTGAGGAGTGATTACCGAATGTTGTGTGGGGTGATCCATATTATTAATAAACCTAAGACCCCCTTCCCTTTGTTTTCTTTGTTTCTTTTAAATCTTTTAAAACCATTTCTTTTAAGAAAATCAACTCCTTTTAGTTCATTTTTCTTACTTTTGTTTATTTGTAACCATTACGTGAAAATCCCCTCTTATTTGAAGCCTTTATTTGCCTATGTGTTATTTGCATTTAAGTCACAACAATAGTTTGGCTGGGAACCACACTAGTGGATCCTGAGGGGTGCCTAACACCTTCCCCTTGGGATAATTTCAAGCCCTTACCCAATATCTGGTTACTCAAAACAAACCCCTCCTAGTGTCAAAATGCACTTAAATCATTAGGTGGCGACTCTTCAATTCAAAACCCAATCCCCGAACGGGAACGAGTTGTCTCCCAAATGTCATAAACCCGATTTCGCGAGAAAAAGGGGGCGCGACAGCATGACGACTCTGCTGGGGATGACTTTTAGGCTTTTACCATTTCAAGCTATTGCTGTGAATTTACATTTCTTATGTGTTTTATTTGTTTAATACCTTTAAGCATTTAATTCCCTCTTCTACTGCAAAAACTAACTTATCTCTTGTTTCTTTCACTGTTTTCCTTTACTGTACTCCTTTATTACTGTTTTAAATCATTGTAATTATTACTTTATGAACGTGCAAATACGTGACAACTTGTTTTAATTATTTCATAAGCATGTTTTCAATATCATATTCCACTCGTGCCAAACAAATACCATAGCAACACTTATAATGAGTGGTTGCACTCTTCCGATATTATCACCCTTTAAATTCGGCGAAGGTGTATTTGCGGTAAAACCAGTCGATTAACGGTGTAGTCGACGGTTCTGTGCCTTTCCCTCTTGAGTTGTCCGCTCAAGGGTACCAGTCTAAAACCCCATAGAAACCTTACTTTGTTGAAACTTCGCATGCATCATGGTCAAACCTAGCCGAGTTAGTTATGTTATCCGCATAATGACTCTTTAAGATAGCCTTGTCCAAAGTCCACTGGGTTTCCCAAAAACCCAAACAGACACTATCACGTTTTGTGCATTTATTTGGAGAACTAAATGCTTTTATGCCAATTATTGGTATTTAATAGTCGAGTCTGGTGGGGGTAAGGGCCTAACCCTTTTGTCTTGCAGAAACATGAGGCACGAGGTCCCCAGATTCGGTATGGTTAGCACATCCTCACTCTTGCTGGACTGGTGGAGGAGTCTTCCATCAAATGACCAAATCAACGAGTGGAAAGAGAGGGCCACCAAAGCTACGAAAAGTTGGAATATCTGGAGTACAGTCTGCTGGAATTGGAAGGGAAAGTGAGGAAAAGAGTCACCGACTGCCAAAGCACTAAAGGAAACGAAGGAGAACACATGGAAAAGGCATTTCTACTGGTGAACCTACGCGAGCTGGAGGATTTGATTAACGAGAGCATTCAACCTGAGGAAGGTCCTGCGGGGACCAAATAGATAGGAATCTTTTCTTTTTGCTTTAAGAAATGTAATAAGGCCAATGGCCACTAGTGACATTTTATTCCTTGTTATTTAGTGTCATTTTGGGACTCGTCTACTTTTATCAATAAAATGAGGCATTTAGCATTCTAAGTTCTCCAAATCGATTTGTCACTAGGCCTACCTCGGGCACAACAAGGCTCCCAAATTAGGACACGATTTACATTCTTGCATTATGTGTTTAAATATCGCAACATCTTTTCCTTATAATCCCCACTGACTTGTTACCTTTTTGTTTTTACTTTTTTATTTAATCCCTTCCTTAAAGGTTAGTTCGTGCACTCCGGCATCGTCATCATATTCCACAAGATCAAAGGGCCCTCCACCCACTCCTCCTCCTAGTCCTATCAGAAGCAGGAACAAAGGAAAGATGGAAGATTTGAATGACACCAGAAAGGAAAACTCAACTAAATGGGTAGAGGTCACTCCTGGTGCTCAGGTCTCTAAAGAAAGTGCGTCTCAACTCAAGCAGAAACTGTTGAAATTTCAGGAGGAACTTGATCAGGTTCGGAATATGGAAAAATTGTCATTTTCCCTCACCACTCCAGATATCAATTTTCCAAATGCTTAGAACCCCACGCCTCCACAAAACATCCCAAAACCACAAAATAATCCCGCTCTTCACCACTACTGCAATACTTTCCACACTCTACTAATCATCCCAGAACCTCTGAATTCCACAAATGACCATTTCCACCATAACACCCCCATCTATGTGGAAACCATGCCACCCTCCACCCAACCTATCTTAAGCACACCCGAATCTGATGATAAAGACTCACTCATCAGGAACCTGACTACGGAACTTAAGAAATTGACTAGTCGAATTCAGGGTGTCGAAGGAAGTAAGGGGATTGAAGGGTTGAACTACGAAGATCTTTGCATACAACCGGATGTTGAACTACCCTGGGGTATAAACCTCCAAAGTTTGAGATGTTTGATGGTACAGGGGATCCGAGAGTTCACTTGAGAACATACTGCGACAAGCTGGTTGGAGTAGGGAAAGACGAAAGGATTCGCATGAAGCTTTTCATGAGGAGTCTGAAGGGAGATGCTCTGTCTTGGTACATTAGCCAAGACCCGAAGAAATGGCCGAACTGGGTGAGTATGGCGTCCGACTTTATGGATAGGTTCAGGTTCAACACAGAAAATGCACCAGATGTGTTCTACATCCAGAACTTAAAGAAGAAATCTACGAAAACATTCAGCGAGTATGCCACTCGCTGAAGATCAGAAGCTGCTAATGTTAGACCTTCTTTAGAAGAAGAACAAATGAACAAGTTTTTCGTCCGGGCTCAAGACCCGCAGTACTATGAAAGGTTGATGTTGATTGAGAGCCAGAAATTTTCCGACATCATCAAGCTAGGGGAAAGGATCGAGGAAGGCATCAAAAGTGGTATGGTTACAAACTTTGAAACTTTGCAAGCCAAATCCCCTATCAAATACCAAGCCTATATGATACCTCTACTCACATATCAGCCTACCCCGAATTACCAAGCACCCTCACCCTCTTACCAAACTCCACCACCTACTTACCAATCACCCCCACCTCCCACATATCAACATACTTCACCCAGATATTCCCAATCCGCACATGTCTACCAAGCCCACAATGCTCAGCCATCCCACTATCAATCACCTCCCACACGTCAAAACGTTCCTAGACCACGACCAAATTTCAATCGCAGACCCCCCAAACAGTATACCGCCATTGCTGAACCGATCGACCAGCTGTACGAAAGGCTCAAAGTTGCTGGTTATGTCACCCTTATCCCTGTTATAACCCCTAAAAACCTTTCTCAGTGGGTCAATCCAAATAAATCTTGTGCATACCATTCCGGCATAAAGAGACATACCATTGATGAATGCCGCTCTCTGAAAGATAAGATCCAGACTCTGATCGATAACAAGATCATTGTAGCAAAGGAGCCTACTCCGAATGTCCACAACAACCCTCTACCGGACCATAAGGGTGGAGGTGTTCACATGATTGAAATAGAGGATGATTGGGATCCCAAAGGATCGATTAGTTTAATCACAAAAGGTGACGAACCAAAGAAGCCGATAGTTACCCTCAATCTGATCGTAGTCCAGACTTAGCCTTCTGGGGATGCCGAGGTAAACATGTTTATACCACTTGAATTTTAAGCACCACCCCCTACAAATACGCCAACACCAATTGAAGTCGAGTTTGGGTCTCCAGCAAATGCACCCGCACCATTTGAAGTTGCGGTTCTACCCTCCAAAATACATGTTCTGTTCAGAGTAAAGGTGCCCATCCCAGTAACAATGTCGGACGTAACACCGTTCCATATAAATTCCATAACTTGGGATTACACAGCCGAGGTGAGAAGGAAAGGGAAAGCTAAATTCGGGGAAACAGTTGCGGCACAGCGTATGACAAGAACCGGCAGGGTTTATACTCCGGAGCATTTAGCTGAGTTGAGTAAGCAGGCCTCTGGTCGGCCGACCATCACTGAAATCGGGTCCGATGATCTCTGGAGAAAGATACAAGCTAAGGAATACTCAGTCATTAATCAGCTGAACAAAACACCGACACAGATTCTATCCTAGCTTTGCTGCAAAGTTCAGACGTACATAAGAATGCCTTGTTGAAGGTGCTGAGTGAGGAATATGTACCAAGCAACATCACTGGAGGAGAAATGGCAAACATGGTAGGGCAGGTATTGGAAAGTCACAAGATCACTTTTCATGAAGACGAGCTGCCACTAGAAGGGTTGAGTCACAACAAAGCGTTGCACATCATCGTGCAATACGAATATTATTTTATCACTAGGGTCCTAATTGATGGAGGGTCCTACCTCAATATTTGTCCGTTGGTAACACTCAGAACATTGGGAAAGGGTCTGCATGAGATCAAGGACGGGACCATCAACGTCAAATCTTTCGACGGTTCCGAAAGATCCACCATTGGGGAAATCAGCCTGTGTTTGCAAATGGGGCCTACTTGGTTCGACGCTGATTTTCAAGTTATAGACGTGTCGACATCTTACAATTTGCTGTTGAGACGGCCAATGATTCATGCCTCTGGGGCCGTAGCATCGACACTGCATCATGCGGTGAAATTTGAGTGGAACCACCAAGAGGTGATCATTCACGGTGATGGTAGCAATCCCATATACAGTCTCTAAACCATCCTAGCGATTGGAGGAAGGAGAAGGATAGGCGGGGAAACCTATCACCACATCGAGCGAGTCAACGTCGTTGACAAATACAAATGGTGGGACAACAAAATTGAGAGCATACTAAATTGGTGCGGATATGAACCTGGCAAGAGACTTGGCAAGAACCTCCAAGGAATCGCCAAGCCTATCAAACTGAAGAAACATGGCACCACTTTCGGTCTGGGATATGAGTATACTTGGGAGGAATTCAACAACTGGTCTCCACCATGGCGCGGTCCATACTACCCGCTAGATCAACCAATACCACATTTGGAGCAGACTTTCTAGCCGGCCGATGTTATCTATGGGTCGGAAGAAGAGGAAGCACTGAGGCAGCAGTAAGGAATTTGTTCTTAAAAGATGATGACATGGATTGTTATGTCATTTTCGAGGAGGAGGGGGAGGAAGGCCCTTCCATACAGGCCGTAAGCCGAGGAGCATGCCTCAACAATTGGACCATCAGAACCACCAGAGCTCGGAAAGCCTCGGGGTAGCAAGGCTGAACAAAGCATCATGCACTATCTTTTATTTTTACTAGTTTATTTTCCTTTTGCATTTTTGAATTTTCGCAATAAGATCTTCCCATGTTCAAAACAGTTATGAAATTTATCAAAGCATTTTAGTTTCCTTAAAAATCTTACTCTTATTATATTCTCTCATTACTTTACTTATACAGCATTACTATTACCTATATTGATGAACCAATGGTCGTGACATGCAACGAGACAACACAACAAACGGACATAAATTTAGAGGAAGATATACCGGAAAAGATTGTTAAGGAGGTTGAAAATTTTGAGAACAGATCTAAGTCCAACCTGGACGAGGCCGAGATTGTTAACCTGGGAGATGCAGAAAATATCAAAGAAACTCGGATCAACGTTCATTTGTCACCGTTAGAAAAGGAAGAAAACACAGAATTTCTGAAGGAATATGAGGACATATTCACCTGGTCATATGATGACATGACTGGTTTGAGCACATCTATTGTGGCCCACAAACTGCCAACTGATCCGACATGTCCACCGGTAAAACAGAAGCTCAGAAAGTTTAAACCCGACATAAGTCGGAAAATCAAAGAAGAAGTCACTAAGCAGGTCAAAGCTAAGGTACTTAGGGTAGTAGAATATCCGACATGGTTAGCCAATATTGTGCCGGTGCCGAAGAAGGATGGGAAGGTCAGAGTCTGTGTCGACTACCGGGATCTCAATCGGGCCAGTCCAAAGGACGACTTCCTCTTGCCGAAAATACATATCCTGATCGACAATTGCACCAAGCATGAGTTGCAATCATTTGTAGATTGCTTCGCAGGATATCATCAGATCTGGATGGACGAAGAAGATGCTAGAAAACGGCTTTCATTACGCCGTGGGGGATGTACTGCTACAAGATGATGCCATTCGGGTTAAAGAATACAGGGGCTACCTACATGAGGGCCATGACTACTATCTTCCATGATATGATATACAAGGAGATTGAGGTGTATGTAGATGATGTCATCATAAAGTCCAAAAAAGCCATTGACCACATGGAATATTTGAGGAAGTTCTTCAACAGACTGAGAAGATACAACCTAAAACTGAACCCCGCAAAATGTGCATTTAGGGTTCCTGCCGGAAAACTAATGAAGTTCATTGTGAGTCGCTGAGGGATAGAACTGGATCCATCTAAGGTCAAAGCTATTCAAGAACTGCCACCGCCAAAGAACAAGAAGGACGTAATGAGCTTCCTGGGAAGACTTAACTATATCCGCCAGTTCATAGCACAATCTACGATCATCTGTGAGTCGATCTTTAAGATGTTAAAGAAGGACGCCACTACCACTTGGACTGATGATCGCCAAAAAAGCTTTCGACAGAATCAAGGAGTACCTATCAACACCACCAGTCTTAGTTCTGCCTGAGCCTGGTAGACCTCTATTACTCTACCTTGTAATATTGAATGGAGTGTTCAGTTATGTTCTAGGGCAGCATGATGAAACAGGGAGGAAGGAGCAGGCCATCTATTACCTCAGTAAGAAGTTCACCCCATACGAGGCTCGGTATTCTCTATTAGAGTACACCTGTTGTGCTTTGACTTGGGTAGCTCAGAAGTTGAGGCACTACTTCTGTGCCTATACTACATATCTCATATCAAGGATGGATCCCTTGAAGTACATCTTTTAGAAGCCCATGCCCACTGGCAAGCTGGCCAAGTGGCAAATCCTGTTGAGTGAATTTGACATTGTCTACGTGACTCAGAAAGCAATCAAAGGACAGGCAATAACAGATCACCTTGCTGAAAATCTCGTGGATGGAGAATACGAACCCCTGAAAACATATTTTCCTGATATGGAGCGAGATTGCATCGGTTTTGTGCGCAAATGTCATCAATGCCAATTACATGGGGATTTGATTCATTCTCCACCATCTGAATTGCACACAATGTCCACACCATGGACCTTTGTTGCTTGGGGCATAAACGTCATTGGACAAATTGAGCCAGTAATGGGCACAGGTTCATTCTGGTGGCCATTGATTATTTCACTGAGTGGGTTGAAGCTAAAACTTTTAAATCTGTGACCAAGAAGGCAGTGGTCGATTTTGTGCATGCAAATATCATTTGTCGATTCGGAATCCCAAAGATGATCATCACAGATAATGTTGCTAATCTTAACAGTCATCTGATGAAAGAGGTATGTCAACAGTTCACGATTATGCATCACAATTCCACCCCATACCGCCCCAAGGCGAATGGAGCAGTCGAGGTAGCCAACAAGAACATAAAGAAGATACTGCGGAAAATGGTGCAAAGTTCCAAGTAATGGCATGAGAAGTTGCCCTTTGCTCTGTTGGGTTATTGCACTACTGTTCACACTTTAGTAGGTGCAACTCCTTATTTGTTGGTATATGGAATCGAAGCAGTGATAACCACAGAAGTTGAAATCTCATCCCTTCGGATTGTTGTTGAGGCCGAAATTGATGATGATGAGTGGGTCAAAACCCGTTTGAAGCAATTGAGTTTGATTAATGAGAAAAGATTGGCAGCAGTGTGTCATGGCCAGTTGTATCAAAAGAGAATGGCAAGAGCATACAACAACAAGGTGCATCCGCGAAAATTTGAAGTGGGTCAGCAAGTATTGAAACGCATCCTTCCACATCAGGCTGAAGCGAAAGGCAAGTTCGCCCCAAATTGGCAAGGGTCGTTCATCGTAACGAGAGTGTTGTCTAATGGTGCTTTGTATTTAACAGATATAGAAGGCAAATGTGTAGATATGGCTATCAATTCTGATGCAGTCAAAAGATATTATGTATGATATCTTTGGTTTAAATTGTGTTTGTTTGTATTAGGCATATTTTGAAGATTAGAAGGACGAAAGCATTTTGTTCTGCTACCTAAATACTTTATCATTTGTTAACCCTTTGGGCTTTATTTATTTCCTTTCATACCCCTCTTTTGGAATCAGTAGCAAAATTCAGAAACACGAACGCAAAAGGTAAGTAAGAAGTAAAGAAGGAAAGAGAAGAGAAAAAAAAAGGAAAGACTGGGAAAAGAATGAAAAGAAAGAAAAAAGAGAAAAGAAAAGGAAAAAGAAAAAAAAGAAGAAAGAAAGAAAGAAAAGAAAAAAAGAGAAAGAAAGGAAAGGAGAGAAGTAACAACCACAAAGCAATTCCCATGACATGAACTACGTTCGACCTGATTCCTTTTAAGGACACGTAGGCAGCCTCACGGTTCGGTCCCATCAAAATAAAAATTCAAAAGCCCCCAAGCAAAGAAACTGGGGCAGAAGTTGTGGTTGTTAGAAATCTAATTCCAAAAGTTATACTTTTGAACCCATTCAAGTTGTTTTGAGCCTTTGTGATACCCTTTCTTTCTAACCCTATCCAAAAGCCCACATTACGGTCTAAAGAAAGACCTTCCGGTCAGTCTTCGAGAGATGCCAAGACGAGCAAATAGAGGTGTAATTCATATAAGGGGCAACACTCCGTTTTGAGCAGGAAAAATGAAAAATGAGAGAGTCATATTGGTGAAAACCCTCACGGGCACCGTAAGGCGACCGAAAGCTGAGAGAAATTAAAATGAGAGAGTCTTACTGGTGAAAAACCTCACGGTCACCATAAAGCGATGGTGAGTTGAGAGATGAATAAATGAGAGAGGTTTGCGCGTGAAAATACTTTAGGGCACCGCAAGCCGAACAAGGTTGTTGACTTGGTAAAGGAGTCAGATTATCAGAACCCCAGGCATAAAGTGTGAAGATTGAAAAGAAGATTGGTTGGATAGGCTAGGCTGACTAATCCGAAATGCATGTCATGATCATTGATGCCAGCAGCTTCACTCAGATAAGTCCATTTTCCTTTTCTTCCTCAAATAGTCCTTCCGTTTGATTTTTCTTCTTCTCTACTCATAACTATCGGAGTCATTGCATTTCATTTCATTTTGGGTCTACTACTCTAAGGCTTTTTCAATGTTAGCCTTGCAAAGCAAAAGAAAGGATCGCAAAGCCTACTACCAACTTCCAAAATTGCACAAAGCAAAATGCGGCCAAAGAATGCAGAAGTAGCATGATGCAGGAATAAAGGTATGGTGTTAATGAAAGTTCAAGCAATCGAGTTGGTTTGTACATTTCGGGGAATATACAGAGGTTAAAATGGGAAGGACAAAAATATGAAACAGCAGGTTGGGTGTAGAGCATTCAGGTCATTCAAGGTCTTGTAGGTCAAAATTCAGACGTAAAGACAAACAGTTCTCGGCCAGTTCAAAGCAGCCAGTCAAAGCAAAGCACGACAGCAAAAGGTCCACCTTCAGCAAGAAGGCCGCAAACTAACCACCACATTTTTAAGCTGACAAGGTTTTTCTTTGATTGAAACAGGGGCAGAAAATTTCGTTTGTTCCGGAGAAACCCTCCGTAAGGAAAGCAAGTACCGGACAGGTTCGACCGTAAATTCTCAGGATCCTCCTAGACAATGGGACTTAGTTAAAATTCAAAACATTTATAAGTAACAAGATCTAGCACAAGCTCTACTTTGAGGAACTATAAGTTGGTTTTTAAGTTTTCATTTTTAGGACGAGACCCAATTAGAAATTTTCAGGACCTTCATGGATAATGGGATTTAGTTTAAGACCTCCATGGATAACAAGATTTAGCGGAAGTTATACCTTTAGAAAATATAACTTAGCTTTAAAACTGTCATTTAACTAGGAGTTTTCAGGATCCTCCTGGATAGTGGGATCTAGCTTTCGAATTCTTAGAGATATTGGGTAACATGATTCAATTAACACTCACAGATGTGCCCAGCTACCAAACTGGGACAGAAAATTTTCTTTGTTTTGTCTACTCTGTTGTAATTAGGCGCCCACCTGGAGAAACAAGGGAGAACAACTCAAGTTTCAAAAGAGAACGGTGCGAGTTCAGCAATCAGGAGCCCAGCTGGAGAACAAAGGGAAAACAATTCAAGTGTTGGTAATTAGGAGCCCACCTGGAGAACAAAGGGAAAGCAATTCAAGTGTTAGTAATCAGGAGTCCACCTGGAGAACAAAGGGAACAGTTCAAGTTTCGAGGAAAAATAGTGTAAATATTGGTAATCAGGAGCCCACCTGGAGAACAAAGGGAAAGCAATTCAAGTGTTGGTAATCAGGATCTCACTTGGAGAACAAAGGGAAGCAATTCAAGTTTCGAGGAAAAACAGTGCAAATGTTAGTAATTAGGATCCCACCTGGAGAACAAAGGGAAAGCAATTCAAGTGTTGGTAATCAGGAGCCCACCTGGAGAACAAAAGGAAAACAATTCAAGTGTTGGTAATCAGGATCTCACTTGGAGAACAAAGGGAAGCAATTTAAGTTTTGAGGAAAAACAGTGCAAATGTTAGTAATTAGGAGCCCACCTGGAGAACAAAGGGAAAACAATTCAAGTGTTGGTAATCAGGAGCCCACCTGGAGAACAAAGGGAAGCAGTTCAAGTTTCGAGGAAAAATAGTGCAAATGTTGGTAATCAGGAGCCCACCTGGAGAACAAAGGGAAGGCAACAATGTTCAAAGGAAGACGGTGCAAGTTCAGCAATCAGGCACCCACCTGGAAAACAATGGGAAAACAAGTCAAGTTTCGGAGGAAAGGAAGATAATTCAAATGTTGGTAATCAGGCGCCCACTTGAAGAACAAAGGGAAAACAGTAATGTTCAAAGGAAAACGGGTCAAGTTCAGCAATCAGGCGTCCACCTGGAGAACAAAGGGAAAGCACCTCAGAATACAATTCAAGTCAGCAAAGGAAGCTCACCCAGAAAGTACAAGTCAACAGAGCAGAAGAAACTGCAAGATCAAGTTTGAAGAAATATAGATAGGATTCCAGTAATTCATAAATTATAGTTTAGTCTAGCTTCTTTTATTTTATCTTGGTGTAATAAGGAGTTCATCAAGCAGTAGCAGCAGCAGCAATAGTGAAATCACAGCTTCCTGGTAGTCCCAGCTACCAAAACTTTTCGAACTACACTAACCTGATTCCTTTATGGCCAAGGATATGTAGGCAACCTCGGAAGCAGGGTGCGGTCAAATATTTCAAAAAATGCTTCCCACGGAGTATTCAAACGGGCAAAAATTGCTCGTATCCGCTCACTTTATCTTTGCACGAAAACTCTTCGAGTTTTCGAGCAAAGAGGGGCAGCTGTGATCATGTTATTTTTTCCCTAATTACTCCCATAAAATATAAGAAAAATATTTTTTTTTCCATTTTTTACAATTTTATAGGATTTTGTGGAAACCTGTGCTAATTATTTGCATTTTCTGTGTATGTTTATCTTATTAAAATCATGAAAAATATAAAAAATACCATGCATGTGCATTTAAGATTTATTTTTACATTTCTAGGTTAATTAGTAAATTATTTGCATCATTAAAAAAATGAAAATCACCAAAATAGTTTATTTCTGCATTTTTAGCCTTTTAATTTTAAATTAGTAATTTCCTTGTTTAACTTAGGAGTAACTAATTTTTTATAATTATTATGTCGGATAATTAGCTTAATTGTGTAGGTTAATTTAGTTTAAGAGTCCAATCTAGGTTTTAATTAATTGAAAAGAAAAAGAAAACATTTGAAAAAGAAAAAAAGAAGAGAAGGAAGATTAGAAGGGCTGTTAGGGCTAATTCAATAAAGCCCAAACGAATTCCCCCCTCAACCCGTCAATTCTGCCCAGGCCCCAATCCACACTCGGTCCGATTCTATTAGGCATGGAGACAACCAAAACGACGTAGTACTGAGTCAATACTACGTCGTTTTGAGTTCAAAAGTTTAAAAAGGGATCCTGGACTTTCATCTGGTTTCATCCAACGGCTGCGAAAGCCTTCCCCTTCTCACTTAACAATGTCTGAATGTCATCAGTGTAACTTAGGATCCCTAATTCTTCATCTCCCTCAAACCCTATCTCTCACCACCATCCGCCGCCCACCGGAATTCGCCATTGGCGGCGGTGGACCTCCAAACCCTACAAAAATTAACCATACACTCCCCATACTCCCTCAAACACTAGGCCAGTGTCGATTTCCCCAAAATCTCCACCCGTCTCCCTTAATTTCAAATCTAAAAAAAAATAAAACCCTAAATTCATTCCCTTCCTTGATTCATCATGCAAAGGCCTGGGTTCGTGTTCTCCAATCTTTAAAGACAAATTTGGCCTGAAACGAGTGTTAGCCGTTTGTTCTCATAAGAACAGTCAATTAACACTCATTTTGGTTTAAATCCGAAAGGCCGGGGTGTTACCTAATCCATGTCGTCTGTCCGCCCAAAGTATTAGGTATTTCTATTCTCTTGGTCCTTTTTCTATCTCTCCATTCCCCTTCTTTTCTTTATCTTCTTCTCCTTTTCTTCAAGAATAAAGAAATTTAGTTTTCTTTTCTTTGTGCTTGACCTCAGAGTCATTTAGTCTGTCTAATTGTTATTAGGCGTCTCAATATGGTTTAGTTTGTTTAGCATATAAATCAGTTTACTTCTTTACTGTTAGGTCTAGTTTCTTGGATTGGTTTTTGTTATGATTCTTTAGTCCAGACGAGTTGGTTCATTATTGATTCGTTTAGTCAGAAATATTGCTGTTTCGTTTCGTCTCTCTTCTTCTTTCGAAAACTGTTTTGTCTTGGGCTCTGTTTGGTTTGGGGCCTGCCTTGCATGCAGACATGCCCATTAGCACTAAGGCCCAAAGGGTTGTGGAGGGTTTTGGGATTTTCAGTTGTTTGAAGGGATTCAAATCCCAGTTGTGGTGGAAGGTAAATAACATAACTTTAAAGAGTATTTAGGACATTTATTTATTGGAAAAATCTTTCACAACTGCCTAAAAAATTTCCATGAAGGTGGGATTGAGGTTGGTTTAACAAACAAGCTAAAACTTGGGGTCTGAAATGAATAGATAAAATTGGGGGAAGGGGTAATATTAAAATCAGTTCTGCTGCCCTAGGTCTTTCTATATAAGGTTTGCTTCTTTCATTATGAAGGCAGAGATTAGAACCTGAAAAGGTTAGAAAACAGTTGAAACTATACACACTGTTATAGATCCCAAAAATTAGAAAGAAAATACAAAAAAACCATCAAGTACTGTTCTATTGCAGTTGGTTTATTGATATTTCTTGGGTTTTAAAAGCAAGAGTAAATCGTTGTTTTCTTCTGGGTTCAAAATATGAAAAGCTGATTGATGGACTGCTGTTTGTTGTTGTTTAAAAGCTGCTGATATTTCAATTTCTTTGCTGAAAGTTCTGTTGGTTGTTTCCTGTTGTTCCAGGTACTCCTTTGAACCTTGAATGACAAATGCAACTTGAATATATTTTTTGTGTGGAAGATATGTTTTTGTTGAAATCAATGAGGATTATTCTTGTTTGAGGCTTTAGTTTTCATGTTTCTTTTAGGCTATTCAGCTTTCACTCCATTTCTTCCTGTCCATTTCTTTCTTGTTATGTGTAATTCTATTGTGATGGTCTTTGGTTAATGAAGTTGTTCAGTGGCATATGTTCAGCAGTTCATGCTTTAAGTGTTAAATCTGTGTGAAAATCTAGAGTAAAACGATGGTATCATTAGCTTATTTTCTCTGTGTTCTTTAGCTGAATGGGAGTTTAATCGACCTTATGTTCGATGTTCGATTACTCTTTTGAAAAGGGTTTGTTGGTTTCTTCTCCAATTACATGTGGAATTGTGGAAAAATAGCTGGCAGTTTCATGAAGGATTACAATCTAGTATGTATTTGGTTTTAATAATTTAGATTAATGCCTCAATTAATTTCAATTGGATGTTCAAATCTGTTGAAAACCTCAAATGAGTTGTTCAATGTTTTACGTATTGTTTGCTTTCCAAATTTTGCTTCTATGTTGTTTTGCCATGTTTGGGCTCAATGTCAGGCCCAAAAGAATGTTTATCTCCCCCCCCCCCAATCGTTTTTTTGCACTTTGAGTTTAAGGGGCTGGTCTGTAACTGAAGCCCAGCGCCTTGTCGGACCTGTATTTGGTGCAATCCTACTGTTGCGTAATTGGTTCTCATTCTGAGAGATGGGCTCACCTTCAAGCCCAGCCCAAGGCATGATTCGCGAATCTCAGTTGG
Organism: Nicotiana sylvestris; assembly: GCF_000393655.2. Lineage (NCBI taxonomy): Eukaryota > Viridiplantae > Streptophyta > Magnoliopsida > Solanales > Solanaceae > Nicotiana > Nicotiana sylvestris. Next base: position 143,687,814 of record NC_091066.1, read on the forward strand.
TATGCAACTAGATCTTTTCTATTGAGCAATCAGATTTATTTAAGTACCTCGCCACATAGTTGTAATTGGGCCCTAGACTAAATTCCAAGTGAGATTAATTCTGAATTGGATTGATAAAGAGCTTTGCAACCTCCTAATTGAACGTATTTAGTTTAGATTGAGGTGTGCCATAAGCAAAATTAAATCATATATGGCCCTCACAAACGTTAATTTAGATATTAAAATGAACTTTGTAGTTTGCTTTAGGCGCGTTGATTATATGATTATCACAGTTATTACTAAAATCCGGTGGTACATTTCATGTGGCCCGGTTCTAATCTTCTAACAAGGTTAAATAGAACGTGTCGTGACTCATGGGTGCATTTCATGTAGCGTGGCTTACGATGTGTTTTAAATAACCTTGAATTAATTATTTAATTAAATAAAAGCGGTTTAAAAGTTTAAAAGGCACATAGATTTAAAAATATTTTAAAATCAGATAATTAGGCCAATAATAACAGTTGAGCGACCGTGCTAGAACCACGGAGACCGAAAATGCCTAGCACCTTCTCCTGGGTTAACATAATTCCTTACCCGAATTTCTGTGTTTGCGGACTATAAAACAGAGTCAATCTTTCCTCGATTCGGGATTTTAAACCGGTGACTTGGGACACCATAAATTATCCCAAGTGGTGACTCTGAATAAACAAAATAATCCTGTTTCGGTTGTCACTTAAATTGGAAAAGACTCCCTTATACCCTTCCGGGGGTAGTAAAAAAGAGGGGTGACACAATCGTTTGGATCTAATACAATCAATATGAGAAAATAAAATGAGAGTCTTATTGGTGAAAACCCTCACGGGGACCGTAAGGCGATGATAAGAAGAGAAATTGAAATGAGAGAGTCTTGTTAGTGAAAACTCGCAAAGAGTACTACAAGGCGACGATGAGAAGAGAAATGAGAGAGGTCAACTGGTGAAAACCCGCAAAGGGCGCCACTGATCAAAAAGGAGATCCTCATAGCCATCAGCATCGACACAATCCTAGGAAAGGTTTCTCGGTTTCGAGGCAAAAGTTGCGATACATTTCTGAGAGTCGGACGGTTTGCACAGATCGGGCATCCAGTCCAAAAGGCATGTCATGATCATTGAAGCTCGTGTGTACTCCAGATAAGTCTTTCTTTCCTTTCCCAAAAAGGGATACCTCTTGTCTAAATTCATTATCCATTCCATTGTTTTTTTTCTTTGAATCCCTTTCGGTCTAACTCTATTCCGAAACTAAGACAAAGAAAGGATGGTAAGACTAATTTACAGGGCTTTCGTTTGACACGAGCTAATGCGCAAAAAGGCACCCAGCCTTTTCAGGGGCATCAAGTCGACCTCGACTAGCCATGGCGGCCGATACTTCCAAATCAAAACTCTTGGAAGGAGAAAATCAAATTGAAGTGCATATAAAGGCAAATGAAGCTGACAAGGTTGAGTCCCACGTGGCTAACCGTCTCGGAAAAGTTTGAAAAGCCAAGGTACCCCAAATGCTCTGAAATTGAAGTTGGAAGAAAAAAACCAGAAATGAAAGGCCTATGACATTGAAAATATGGTTTCAACTTTCGAATGCGCTTATCAATGCAAGTGCTAATTTTTCTAAGTAAGGGTACCTAGTTTCAGCATCCTCTACAGTACGACTCACGTAATAGACAGGAAACTGTGTACCTTGCTCTTCTCGAACTAGTACCCTACTTATCACTATCTCCAACACTGCCAAGTAGAGATAAAGCCTTTCATCTATCTTCGGGGTGTGAAGCAAAGGCGGGCTCGACAGATACCGCTTTAATTCTTCTAAGGCTTGTTGGCATTCCGGGGTCCATGAAAAATCCTTCTTCTTTTTCAGCAAGGAAAAGAAACGGTGACTTCGATCTGATGACCTCGAAATAAACCGGCCCAAAGCAGCTATTCAACCCGTTAACCTTTGCATGACTTTCACGCTATCCACGACCTTGATATTTTCGATGGCCTTGATTTTATCGGGGTTAATATCAATACCTCGATTTGACACCATGAAGCCAAGAAATTTGCCTGAACCGATTCCAAAGGCACATTTCTCCGGGTTAAGCTTCATGTTGTATTTCCTCAAGATTTCAAACGTTTCCTGCAAATGAGCCAAATGGTCCTCTGCGCGTAGGGACTTAACCAACATATCATCAATATAAACTTCCATTGTTTTACCTATCTGTTCTTTGAACATTTTGTTAACTAAGCGTTGGTACGTTGCTCCTGCATTTTTAAGCCCGAAGGGCATGACATTGTAACAATAAGTTCCAAATTTAGTAATAAATGAAGTTTTTTCCTAGTCTTCCGGGTTCATCTGAATTTGATTGTAACCGTAATAGGCATTGAGAAAAGTTAGGGTCTCGTGGCCAGCCGTGGCATCGATCATTCGGTCGATGTTCGGCAATGGGAAAGAATCTTTCGGGCATGCTTTGTTCAAGTCCTTATAGTCTACACACATCCTAAGCTTGTTTCCCTTTTTAGGAACTACTACTACGTTGGCTAACCACTCGGGGTACTTTACCTCCCGAATGGATCCTATTTTAAGAAGTTTGGTTACCTCGTCTTTTATGAAGGCATGTTTTACCTCGGACTGAGGTCTCCTTTTTTTCTTTATCGGTTTGAACCTGGGATCGATGCTCAGCCGATATGTGGTGATTTCCGGCGGAATCCCTGTCATATCTAAATGGGACCAAGAAAAGCAATCCATATTATCAATAAGAACTGCCCTCATGCTGTGTACCCACGGTCTCCCGAGGAGCGCGTTATACCTCATGTTACCTTCGATGATATGGAACTTTGTATCTTGTATGGTCCCGACTATGTTTACCGGCAAGATGATTTCTCCCTTTGTTGTTTCACTTGCCATGTTGCAGCCATTCAGGACCCGAGATGTAGGTAATATCTGATCTCGTAGGCCGAGTTGTTCCACGACCCTCGATCTGATTATGTTCGCCGAGCTACCTGGATCCACTAAAACACGTTTAACTTGAATTTTATTTAAAAGGATAAAGATTATTAGGGCGTCGTTATGAGGATGAGATATGCCTTCCACTTCCTCGTCATAGAATGATAAGACGTACTCGGGCACATAGCTCTGAGTCCATTTTTTTCTGGTGATAGATACTTTGGTACGCTTGAACACAGGTCGTTGAGGGACATTGACTTCGCCAATGATTATGTGGATCACATGATGTGGTTCTTCTTGCTCATTTTTCCTTGTGTCTCTCTCCCTGAAGTGATTCTTAGCCCGATCATTTAGAAATTCTCGAAGGTGTCCCTCGTTGAACAGCCAAGCCACCTCTTTCTTAGCTGGCAGCAATCTTCTGTCCTATGGCCACGTGTACCATGATACTTGCACATCAAGTTCGGGTTTCTTTGAGAAGGATCGGTTTGCATAGGCCTGAGCCACTTGGTGTCTTTGATTTTTCCAATAGCCGACACAATTCCTTATGCATCCACGTTAAAGTTGTACTCCGATAACCAAGGAGCCTCTGCGGGATTGGTATGCTTATTGAATCCGTTTCCATTTACGAGTCCCCGAAAACTTTGACACCGATCATTTCTTCGATCGTTTCGAGGAGCGTTTCGACCTAAACCGTGGCTCCTTCGATCGATATCTGGTTGATGCCTTTTCGTGTTCGATCTCGATTCCCTGTTCGTATCCTTCGGGGACTTGGCCACAAACCTGTTAGGATGAACTGAACTCGAGGTGGCTCCTAATTGGTCGTCCTCAACTCTGATTTTTGACTGGTAACAGTTTTGCACATGTGACCATGTCACAGCTGGATACTCGATCAAGTTCTGCTTTAGTTGTCGAGAAGCAATCGAGCTTCGCTTGTTCAAACCCTGCATGAAGACCTGTACTGTCCAGTCGTCGGAAACGGGCGACAACTCCATTCTTTCCATCTAAAACCTGGACACGAACTCCCTTAACATCTCGTCATCCCTTTGTTTATTTTGAAGACATCCGATTTTCTCATGGATACCTTTATGGCCCCATTGTAGGCTTTAACGAAGGCATTTGCTAACATAGTGAATGAATCAATAGAGCTAGGAGCTAAGTTGTGATACTAAATCATTGCTCCTTTTGAGAGTGTTTCCCCAAACTTTTTCAACAACAGTAACTCGATTTCATCATCATTCAAGTCATTTCCTTTGATCCTGCAAGTGTACGAAGTAATATGTTCGTTAGGGTCGGTTGTCCCATTATATTTGGGTATATCAGGCATGCGAAATTTCTTAGGAATGGGCATCGGGGCTGCGCTCTGAGGGAATGGTTTTTGTAAGAATTTTTTGACATCTAGACCTTTCAAAACTCGAGGTGCCCCCTGTATCTGTCCTACACGTGAGTTATAAGTCTCCACCTTCTTATCGTTATCCTCAATTTTCTTTTCTTGGGACTCGATCCTTTTAGTGAGCTCTTCAAGCATTTTCATAATGGTGGGGTCCATCCCCGGGTTGTTTCCATTTGGCCCTTCTGGCGTTGGTTCAGCGCGTCGATAGCTTTCATGTTCAGCTACACTCGGGGGTCTTATTTTGACTTTGGAGTTGAGCGATGGCGATTTGCTGAGCCTGCAACATCTCAAATATCACTTGGAGGCTGACTGCCCCATCTCCTACTCCTGGTGTTCCTTGGTCCCTAGTCGAGCGTCCTTGCGTACACTCCTTTCGGGGTCCATGCCTAGTAGAGCCTTCAAAATGGGCTTGGCCCGTGAGGCCAGCCCAACCCAGCTCCCTACTTGGGTAGGGTTGGGCTAGGATTTTTTGAGCCCATTTAAAACTGAGGCTTATAAGCCCGGCCCAAGTAGAGATAAAGCCTTTCATCTATCTTCGGGGTGTGAAGCAAAGGCGGGCTCGACAGATACCGCTTTAATTCTTCTAAGGCTTGTTGGCATTCCGGGGTCCATGAAAAATCCTTCTTCTTTTTCAGCAAGGAAAAGAAACGGTGACTTCGATCTGATGACCTCGAAATAAACCGGCCCAAAGCAGCTATTCAACCCGTTAACCTTTGCATGACTTTCACGCTATCCACGACCTTGATATTTTCGATGGCCTTGATTTTATCGGGGTTAATAGCGATACCTCGATTTGACACCATGAAGCCAAGAAATTTGCCCAAACCGATTCCAAAGGCACATTTCTCCGGGTTAAGCTTCATGTTGTATTTCCTCAAGATTTCAAACGTTTCCTGCAAATGAGCCAAATGGTCCTCTGCGCGTAGGGACTTAACCAACATATCATCAATATAAACTTCCATTGTTTTACCTATCTGTTCTTTGAACATTTTGTTAACTAAGCGTTGGTACGTTGCTCCTGCATTTTTAAGCCCGAAGGGCATAACATTGTAACAATAAGTTCCAAATTTAGTAATAAATGAAGTTTTTCCTAGTCTTCCGGGTTCATCTGAATTTGATTGTAACTGTAATAGGCATTGAGAAAAGTTAGGGTCTCGTGGCCAGCCGTGGCATCGATCATTCGGTCGATGTTCGGCAATGGGAAAGAATCTTTCGGGCATGCTTTGTTCAAGTCCTTATAGTCTACACACATCCTAAGCTTGTTTCCCTTTTTATGAACTACTACTACGTTGGCTAACCACTCGGGGTACTTTACCTCCCGAATGGATCCTATTTTAAGAAGTTTGGTTACCTCGTCTTTTATGAAGGCATGTTTTACCTCGGACTGAGGTCTCCTTTTTTGCTTTAACGGTTTGAACCTGGGATCGATGCTCAGCCGATATGTGGTGATTTCCGGCGGAATCCCTGTCATATCTAAATGGGACCAAGAAAAGCAATCCATATTATCAATAAGAACTGCCCTCATGCTGTGTACCCACGGTCTCCCGAGGAGCGCGTTATACCTCATGTTACCTTCGATGATATGGAACTTTGTATCTTGTATGGTCCCGACTACGTTTACCGGCAAGATGATTTCTCCCTTTGTTGTTTCACTTGCCATGTTGAAGCCATTCAGGACCCGAGATGTAGGTAATATCTGATCTCGTAGGCCGAGTTGTTCCACGACCCTCGATCTGATTATGTTCGCCGAGCTACCTGGATCCACTAAAACACGTTTAACTTGAATTTTATTCAAAAGGATAGAGATTACTAGGGCGTCGTTATGAGGATGAGATATGCCTTCCACTTCCTCGTCATAGAATGATAAGACGTACTCGGGCACATAGCTCTGAGTCCATTTTTTTCTGGTGATAGATACTTTGGTACGCTTGAACACAGGTCGTTGAGGGACATTGACTTCGCCAATGATTATGTGGATCACATGATGTGGTTCTTCTTGCTCATTTTTCCTTGTGTCTCTCTCCCTGAAGTGATTCTTAGCCCGATCATTTAGAAATTCTCGAAGGTGTCCCTCGTTGAACAGCCAAGCCACCTCTTCCTTAGCTGGCGGCAATCTTCTGTCCTATGGCCATGTGTACCATGATACTTGCACATCAAGTTCGGGTTTCTTTGAGAAGGATCGGTTTGCATAGGCCTGAGCCACTTGGTGTCTTTGATTTTTCCAATAGCCGACACAATTCCTTATGCATCCACGTTAAAGTTGTACTCCGATAACCAAGGAGCCTCTGCGGGATTGGTATGCTTATTGAATCCGTTTCCATTTACGAGTCCCCGAGAACTTTGACCCCGATCATTTCTTCGATCGTTCCGAGGAGCGTTTCGACCTAAACCGTGGTTCCTTCGATCGATATCTGGTTGATGCCTTTTCATGTTCGATCTCGATTCCCTGTTCGTATCCTTCGGGGACTTGGCCACAAACCTGTTAGGATGAACTGAACCCGAGGTGGCTCCTAATTGGTCGTCCTCAACTCTGATTTTTGACTGGTAACAGTTTTGCACATGTGACCACGTCACAGCTGGATACTCGATCAAGTTCTGCTTTAGTTGTCGAGAAGCAATCGAGCTTCGCTTGTTCAAACCCTGCATGAAGGCCTGTACTGTCCAGTCGTCGGAAACGGGCGACAACTCCATTCTTTCCATCTAAAACCTGGACACGAACTCCCTTAACATCTCGTCATCCCTTTGTTTATTTTGAAGACATCCGATTTTCTCGTGGATACCTTTATGGCCCCATTGTAGGCTTTAACGAAGGCATTTGCTAACATAGCGAATGAATCAATAGAGCTAGGAGCTAAGTTGTGATACTAAATCATTGCTCCTTTTGAGAGTGTTTCCCCAAACTTTTTCAACAACAGTAACTCGATTTCATCATCATTCAAGTCATTTCCTTTGATCCTGCAAGTGTACGAAGTAATATGTTCGTTAGGGTCGGTTGTCCCATTATATTTGGGTATATCAGGCATGCGAAATTTCTTAGGAATGGGCATCGGGGCTGCGCTCTGAGGGAATGGTTTTTGTAAGAATTTTTTGACATCTAGACCTTTCAAAACTCGAGGTGCCCCCTGTATCTGTCCTACACGTGAGTTATAAGTCTCCACCTTCTTATCGTTATCCTCAATTTTCTTTTCTTGGGACTCGATCCTTTTAGTGAGCTCTTCAAGCATTTTCATAATGGTGGGGTCCATCCCCGGGTTGTTTCCATTTGGCCCTTCTGGCGTTGGTTCAGCGCGTCGATAGTTTTCATGTTCAGCTACACTCGGGGGTCTTATTTTGACTTTGGAGTTGAGCGATGGCGATTTGCTGAGCCTGCAACATCTCAAATATCACTTGGAGGCTGACTGCCCCATCTCCTACTCCTGGTGTTCCTTGGTCCCCTAGTCGAGCGTCCTTGCGTACACTCCTTTCGGGGTCCATGCCTAGTAGAGCCTTCAAAATGGGCTTGGCCCGTGAGGCCAGCCCAACCCAGCTCGCTACTTGGGTAGGGTTGGGCTAGGATTTTTTGAGCCCATTTAAAACTGAGGCTTATAAGCCCGGCCCAAGTAGAGATAAAGCCTTTCATCTATCTTCGGGGTGTGAAGCAAAGGCGGGCTCGACAGATACCGCTTTAATTCTTCTAAGGCTTGTTGGCATTCCGGGGTCCATGAAAAATCCTTCTTCTTTTTCAGCAAGGAAAAGAAACGGTGACTTCGATCTGATGACCTCGAAATAAACCGGCCCAAAGCAGCTATTCAACCCGTTAACCTTTGCATGACTTTCACGCTATCCACGACCTTGATATTTTCGATGGCCTTGATTTTATCGGGGTTAATAGCGATACCTCGATTTGACACCATGAAGCCAAGAAATTTGCCCAAACCGATTCCAAAGGCACATTTCTCCGGGTTAAGCTTCATGTTGTATTTCCTCAAGATTTCAAACGTTTCCTGCAAATGAGCCAAATGGTCCTCTGCGCGTAGGGACTTAACCAACATATCATCAATATAAACTTCCATTGTTTTACCTATCTGTTCTTTGAACATTTTGTTAACTAAGCGTTGGTACGTTGCTCCTGCATTTTTAAGCCCGAAGGGCATAACATTGTAACAATAAGTTCCAAATTTAGTAATAAATGAAGTTTTTCCTAGTCTTCCGGGTTCATCTGAATTTGATTGTAACTGTAATAGGCATTGAGAAAAGTTAGGGTCTCGTGGCCAGCCGTGGCATCGATCATTCGGTCGATGTTCGGCAATGGGAAAGAATCTTTCGGGCATGCTTTGTTCAAGTCCTTATAGTCTACACACATCCTAAGCTTGTTTCCCTTTTTATGAACTACTACTACGTTGGCTAACCACTCGGGGTACTTTACCTCCCGAATGGATCCTATTTTAAGAAGTTTGGTTACCTCGTCTTTTATGAAGGCATGTTTTACCTCGGACTGAGGTCTCCTTTTTTGCTTTAACGGTTTGAACCTGGGATCGATGCTCAGCCGATATGTGGTGATTTCCGGCGGAATCCCTGTCATATCTAAATGGGACCAAGAAAAGCAATCCATATTATCAATAAGAACTGCCCTCATGCTGTGTACCCACGGTCTCCCGAGGAGCGCGTTATACCTCATGTTACCTTCGATGATATGGAACTTTGTATCTTGTATGGTCCCGACTACGTTTACCGGCAAGATGATTTCTCCCTTTGTTGTTTCACTTGCCATGTTGAAGCCATTCAGGACCCGAGATGTAGGTAATATCTGATCTCGTAGGCCGAGTTGTTCCACGACCCTCGATCTGATTATGTTCGCCGAGCTACCTGGATCCACTAAAACACGTTTAACTTGAATTTTATTCAAAAGGATAGAGATTACTAGGGCGTCGTTATGAGGATGAGATATGCCTTCCACTTCCTCGTCATAGAATGATAAGACGTACTCGGGCACATAGCTCTGAGTCCATTTTTTTCTGGTGATAGATACTTTGGTACGCTTGAACACAGGTCGTTGAGGGACATTGACTTCGCCAATGATTATGTGGATCACATGATGTGGTTCTTCTTGCTCATTTTTCCTTGTGTCTCTCTCCCTGAAGTGATTCTTAGCCCGATCATTTAGAAATTCTCGAAGGTGTCCCTCGTTGAACAGCCAAGCCACCTCTTCCTTAGCTGGCGGCAATCTTCTGTCCTATGGCCATGTGTACCATGATACTTGCACATCAAGTTCGGGTTTCTTTGAGAAGGATCGGTTTGCATAGGCCTGAGCCACTTGGTGTCTTTGATTTTTCCAATAGCCGACACAATTCCTTATGCATCCACGTTAAAGTTGTACTCCGATAACCAAGGAGCCTCTGCGGGATTGGTATGCTTATTGAATCCGTTTCCATTTACGAGTCCCCGAGAACTTTGACCCCGATCATTTCTTCGATCGTTCCGAGGAGCGTTTCGACCTAAACCGTGGTTCCTTCGATCGATATCTGGTTGATGCCTTTTCATGTTCGATCTCGATTCCCTGTTCGTATCCTTCGGGGACTTGGCCACAAACCTGTTAGGATGAACTGAACCCGAGGTGGCTCCTAATTGGTCGTCCTCAACTCTGATTTTTGACTGGTAACGGTTTTGCACATGTGACCACGTCACAGCTGGATACTCGATCAAGTTCTGCTTTAGTTGTCGAGAAGCAATCGAGCTTCGCTTGTTCAAACCCTGCATGAAGGCCTGTACTGCCCATGAAAAAATCTTGACAAGAAAAAGTGTAAAGATAACGTGTGTAACAAGAATCAATAAAGAAATAGTCACTATTATCTTTAGCTCCACGGTGGGCGCCAAACTGTTTACCTCAAAAAATACGAGTAAAAATCAAATTTGATTTGTGATTTTAAAGATACGTGATTTAATTGAATACCAATTAATAATCAAGAAATATGACGTAAAAAAGAAAGAGAAAGGTGAATCAAACCAGTGTTACTTAACAGCAGTGACCTCGTGCATAGGGACCTCGAGGTAGGCTTGGTAAAATAAGAACAAGTATAAAAGCAAAGTAAGAACAATAGAGCTAAAGGATAATGCTGATGAAAAGCAGGCAAAAAAGGTAGAGTATATTCTATTCTCAGTGCACAAATGATGTTACAAATGATTGGGGTCCCCTTTATATAATAGGGAAACCCTAAATAAGGAATATTTCTATTTACAGTAGGGAATATTCTTGATACAACTGTCTAACCGCCTAGTACAGAATTGTACAATCCTATTCCGGGATTTACGCCATGACTTTGGGGACGTGACAGGAATCTCGCTTGTTTTGGTACAAATCCATAACGGTACTATTTCAGAGTCAGGCATACTCGGGCCTGGTATTCCTCGTACTCATATCTACGGACATTGCGCTTTGTCTTCGAGCTCGATTTTGGTCCATTGGTCTCGAATCTCGACCTCACCCGAACTCGGGCCCATGACGGACCCTCGAGCCTATAAATCGGAGGCATATGATTTTGACAGTATACACTTTTTATTATTTGGAGGGAGGGAGATGTGTAAATATGTGAGCTCTAGCTAATAAAGCCATTACAGGTTTCATCAAAATTAAATTGTTTATTTCTACCAATTTATTGTTTAAAATCCTTCAGCAGATTATCCACTTAGCTCAGATCCTCCATTTTCAACTTGCAAGCTTGAATGAAATGTATATAAAAGAAAGGATTTTTCTTCCTCACCAGAAAGTTTCACAAGAAGAACATATAGAATGTATATCAAAAACCTTAAAACCTGAGTGCACCGCTTCCAATGTTATGAGCAAGAAAGGGAATCGAACCATCATAAAAATTTCGATTAATCTTCACATCTCAGTTTGAAAGATGTAAGTACAATACTGACAAACCTGAAAGTAAATTACAGGAACATACAGGAACATACCAAATAAGAGTCAAAGGAAAAGATCTTCTAGCCCGATCTGGAGGCTGTATAGTAACTGTGGATGCATGGTTTTCCATATCTTCATGTTGCATTCATTGAATTTCCTTGGTTGACTTGGCAGCAGATTAGGTGCACCAGTTTACTTACATGCGTGTTAGAGGTGTTGCATCACCAAAATGAGAAGGGATTTCCTTAGGCCTCTTTCATTTAGTTAAAGCCAAACATTTTAGCTTAGGAAAGCATCCACGGAAACAAACCAAAGTGTGATGATGAGATTGTTAGATTTTAACTATTTAAGTTCAGGAAAGTCTGAATCTTTTACTTTCCAGTGATCCCCTTCAAAGGCTTTGAGGAATAACTTTAGGATCTCCAAGTTAGGCGGTTCTACAATGGTCGATATTTGGGTCCAAGATAGACGAAACTTTGACAAAGTCAATCCGTTAGTTTCTAGAGGAAATTGAACTCGTAAGTAAGTTTAGCTGGATAGCTGTAGGAAACCAGCTTGAGGGATTCAAGGTGACTTAGAAACTCTAATCTGGGAAGAAGGCCACACCTACCCATTCGATTGGATGGATTATCAGAATTGGAAAAAAACCAGACTATACACAGACATGCGACAAGTCTTATGCGATGTTATACCAAAAAAGGTCGATCAAATCAGTAGACCATGACCACCACTTCATGCCTTACGAATACTTTTCACTGGGGCTTAGATGTAGCTGGCCTACGTTAGCAACAGCCTTATCCAGTATGCCAAGAGTGGACGTTTTTGACATATGCTATTATGACTGGCAGGGCTACAAAATGAAGCTGGCATCATGCTCCGAGAGATGTATTGCACTAAGAAAGAACAACAGCCTCGGTTATTCTATGCCAACACCTTGACCAGGTATATGAGGCCTTTCAGGGTCACTCTTCTTCGGAAGAACCCTGAAATGCCTCATATACCTGGTCAAGTGTTGGCAGCGAATAACCAAGGCTAATTTTCTTTCTTAGCTTGGAGCATGATGCTAACCACATTTATAGCTCTGCCAGTCATAATACCATATGTCAAAAACGCCCGCTCTCCCCTAACCCTCGTATTGTGAGCATTCCGAATAAGTGGTTGCTAACGAAGGCCAACTACATGTGTGCCTCCTTGGAAAAGTATTTATAAGGCATGGAGTAGTGGTCCTGGTTTGCTGATTTGATCCACCTTGCTTTGGTATTCCCATCGTATAAGACTCGTCGCAAGTCTGTATACTCTAGGCTCCTTTTGCAGTTCGTAGTCCATCCAGTCCAATCTGGAAATCCTAGAAAGGCATTAAGATCCTCCGATGCAGCCGAGAGGTCAACACCCCAAACTACTGGCACTCTGAATTGAGGGCGCCAGTTGGCATACAATTCCTGCACCATAGTCAGATTGCCTGGCTGGCATCCTCACACAAAACTCTCCATTGCCTATCATCCTTCAGATTTTTCAACACCCCAGGCGCCCTCCACAAAGGACGTACCTCTTTGCAGCTAACTTCTTAAAGGATTTCTTGGCGGCACCATCCCCAAATGTAAGAGCAGGAGCTGCTGGTTTCTGTCTCTTGGCCCAGAGGCTGCTGGCCCGCTTTCTGTTCAGGAGTAAGTTTCATCTTGCCTTTGTCTCCGGCAGAAGCTCAGGATGTGGAAGGCTTAGCCTGAGGGGCTTTCGCTTTCGGAGCCTTAGCTTTTGGAGCCATGAGTAGGTACCTGCAAAAGAAACAACTTCAGATAGTTGCCCCAGCTGTACGAATACAATAGCAGTCAGGTCTTGACTTTCCCATTAGGTTCAGTTATCAGGCACCATAGTTAACCAATGACATCAATATGAAGTATGGAAGAGTGCACAATTCAGCTATCTACTTTGCCTGCGACTAGTTCCGGGCAACTTCAACTTCAGGTTGTGCAATCAATTCCAAATAGTTAGCTTTTTCCAGAAAACTACCATACACGCAACCCTTTGCAATGATTCATAAAACCCACAGAAAGTTGGTTCATACACATGAAAATATCAGGTATCATACTACTCTTTCAAGTCTCACCACAAAGTTATGCAACACAACTGCTCAAAACTAATTATAAAAGGCCAGTAACCAACCAGAAGGGAGCATACTTGAGGAAAATTATGGAGAAAACACTAGCATACATGGAACTAAAAGCTTAGATCACGCACTTAAGCACATATGACAGTAATTGATTTTCGAGTCCCAAACTACTCTAGTAATTACACAGAAAAGCACAAGATCAAGCACATAAGAGCACTAACAACCATAAATCAGCTGGAGTAAAACTCTGTCAAGAGGTACTCAGACTTCCCTCTTCTAGTCAAACACAGCTCTATCATATATTAACAAATTCATTTGCACAAACTTAAGGATAGAAAACATCATTGCATGGACAGTGGAGCCATAGCACATGATTATTTACACATGCAAGTTAAGATAAATAAGATTGAGGAGTATTCAACCTTCTTCCTACCCAATCAATTTTTAACAGTATCAAGCAGTGAAATACCTAAAACAGCAAAAGAAACACTTAATGGCAGGTAATATAACTTAACCGTAACACAAACAACCACAAGCTTCCTACTTGATTCAACAAGTGCCACCCCACACTTATGTAATTAAGCATATCAAACATGTGTGTGTGTGTGTACCAAGGAAATGGTAGTCAGGTATGAAGGACACATTCACAACACTATTTTCAAGGTAGGAGCTCAAATGAGAGCGACACTGGTTCAAATCGCAATCTAAGATCCAGCACCAACATAAAATGTTCTGAATTATTGTCTCAGAAGAATAAGCAGAGAGCAAAGAAGCACTTAGATTGCTAGGACAGACGTAACAAGCAGTCAACTCTAGAAGCACAAACACGAGACACTAACATATGACTAAGCAAGGTACCATGCGCAGGCCCCACCAATACTCTTACACTGCACACAAGTTCAATCAAAACTTATGAGTAGGCTACTCAGACTTCACCAGACAAGCCAAAGGTCACTGTGGCAATCAATCAAACATGTCGCAGGCATGGCACTTCATTCAGAACATTCCAGCAAAAAAATGGACTGCCCTCCCAATATCAATGGGAATTATAGTTAATCATAACACCAGCACCCAACTTCAACAATTTTCAAGGATCAAGCATGAATTTAGCCCTTTAGGGCACTAACAAGGCAAAAGTTGTCATGTACTAGCGCGAAATGGAATGGGGTGGTGAACGAGGGAATTGGTTTGGAAGAGGAACTTCTAGTGCCTGTGTCAAAGCAGACTCCATAACAACATAAAATCAGAGAAGTTCAGTTGCATCCTAAGGGCTAAACTATCATTGACAAAAAGAGCCCTCGGCAGAATTTGGCCTACCTGCGCCAGGTCAATGATAGTTTAGCCAGCTAGATTTAACTGCAACCAAAGAGTCAAACCCAGAACTAGGTTAGCTCAAAGGTACCACAGTGAGCTCCACGGTCAGAAAATAATCAATGCATAACTTACAGCATTTGGTTGGTCTTATACTCTTATTGAACTCCACATTCATATTATCTGCATAAATTGTGCCAGAATTTGTTATGCAGTATCAAATGTGAAATAAGAATATCTATATTTGCAATACATGGATAGACTCATAGAAGTAACTAAAAACCAAAATATCCTTATTTCGATTTTTGGGCCTAAAGGTAAGATTTGAAATCTAAAATTTTCCATGCTTGTGAGCTTACCATTGAGTCTAGCCCGTAGAAAAGGTGTTTTACTTTTTCTGCTTTGGGCTTTTACGATCCACTACTTTTTAAAGTATATATAGGAGGTAGGGGTGTTAGCAAAAAGGGAAACTACCAGCTATGTACATTTATAAATAACATATTACAAAAATTAGTCAATTCATAAAATATTACTAATATTAGCCAAATATTATTAATATTAGCCAATTAGCTATTTGTAGCAAAAAAGGGTTATATTTTTGCTTTCTATTGAGTGGGTATTATTAGAATATATTGGGTACATCTTAAGGAGCTTGAATCTGAGTTTTGGGATGATTTGGTGAAGTTTTGAGGTGGTTTGAATTTAAAATTCGAAGTCAAAACTGAACATGAAAAAAATGATATATATCACACTGTGTATCATTTATGTATCACATATGTATCATATTTGTATCAATTGTGTATCACATGTATACATATGTGTGAGATACATGCGTGATACATGCTTGATACATGTGTCGTAGAATAATTTTTTTGATCTCGATTTAATTACGAATTTTGATACAAAACCAGTCAAATCACCTCTAATCTTCCTCAAATTTTGTATATTGACTTATCTATATGTTTTCAATGAATTTCAATTATACCAATTGAAAAAGTTTCTTTTTTGCTTAGATTTTTGGAGTATTTTTTTTTTATATTTCATCACTTGATTTGCTACCTCATCCATGAAATTTCCTTTCCGTCTTGCACCTAATATTGCTAATCACGCTTAAAAATATGGAAGGAGATTTTTGCATGTGATTCTTTAAGAGAAAGAACCTTATTTATTTGGTTTTTCAATTTTTATATGTATTTGGCTAGTTTTGGTAAGTCTATGACTAATGGCTAGAGGTTGGTAAGTTGAGACTTATTTGGGACATTTGTGTAAGTTTTCCTAGTAAAAATGACACCAGGTAGCTACTCTAAAGGATTGTTATTTAGAAATTAGCCAATGCGTCCTGAATTTCAGTTTTGCAGTTTCATTTTCAGGACAAAGATGTCTTGAATTGTCCAGAAGTTAAAATTTTTAGTTTAAAATTTCAAGACAAAATAAGTATTGATTAATCTTTAAATAGCATCCCTGAGAATGACAATCTCTAAACGGGCGGATTGGACTGATTTTGAGCGGGAATGGGTTGTGACAATAAATGGACGGGTCAATGAGTTGTCCAAAAGTTACTTGGGCTAGGTCAAAATGCGCTAAAATTTGGGTCATAATTCAACCCTCCCAAATCTTATCAAGCTTTAATTAATGTGTGTTATTTTCTTATGAACTATTTACTAAGACTTTTTTTTTCTTTTTCTAATGGTCATATATAACATATCAAATTAAAAAGTATTATTTTAAAGATTTTTAATAAAGTTACTCATAGTTCAATTTGGACTAAAAATCAATCCAATCTTAGATGGGCTGAGATGGGCTCGGCCAAGGTGGACGAGTTCAACAAAGAAAAACTACCAACTATGTCTATTTATAAGTGCCTTATCACAAAAATTGGTCAATTCATTAAATATTACTAATATTAGCCAAAAGTTACCAATATTAGCCAATTAGCTATTTGTAGCCAAAACAAGGTCAATTTTTTGCTTTCTTTTGAGTGTGTATTATTAGAATAGATTGGGTACATCTTAAGGAGTTTGAATCTCAATTTTGGAATAATTTGGTGGAGTTTTGAGGTGGTTTGAATTAAAAATTCAAAGTAGAAGATGAAACATGAAAAAAAAATGATATGTGTATCATTTGTATATCAAACATGTATCGCATATATATCCATGTATATCTGTGTGTATGATATATGTTTGATGTATATGCCGCAGAAGAATTTTTGAACTTGATTTTAACTACGGGTTTTGATACCAAATCAGTCTAAATCACATCCAATCTTCCTCAAAATTTATAGATGAACTCATTTATATATTTTCAATGAATTTCAACCATACCCATTGAAAAAAGTTCTTTTTTGCTTCGAGTTTTAGCATTTTGTGTATATATGTTTTGTATTTCATCACCTTGTTTGCTACCTTGTCCATAAAATTTTCTTTCCGTCTTGCATCTAGTGTTGATGATCATGCTTAAAAATATGGAAGGAGACCGTTTGATTCTTGGAGAGAAAGAACCTTATTTATTTGGGTTTTCAATTTTTATATGTGTCTAGCTAGTTTTGGTAAAACTATGATTAATGACTAGAGGTTGGTAAGTTCGAACTTATTTGAAAAATTTATGTAAGAAATCCTTCAACAAATGGGCAGGTCGATGATCGAGTCTAACCTTAACGGGTTGCGAGTTAAATGAGCTTGAGTTCAAATTGCCACCCAAAATTTACTTACACCGGATATTTGTACCAAATTGCACTAGTTGACTATGATTAGTGATAAATTTGAGGTTAGAATGTGAATAATTAATTAGAATCGAGTAATAATAGTTTACGTGTTGCATGTGTTTATTGGGAATGCTAAGCGTGGATAAATTTATTCTGTTAAGGAATACCAGCCTAGATTTCCAGTCATACCTCAGTGTACATGACTCTTCAGTCAAGAGTTATTTAAAATTATCCAAGCTGTTAGCGAATAAAGAGAAAAGGAGAAATTTTACTCTGGTAGAAAATGGAAATACTCCCTACCAAGAGGCAATTTAAGCATGGAAACTAGCTAACAGATGTATCAATAATGATATTTCAACAACTTATAAATTATGAATAATTTAATATTCATGTTACTAGTGATGAAATAGAGAAAGCACCAATGATCAATTTTGAGGAGAGACTAATAGATTTTGCATAGATTCTAAAAAGGTAAGTGGTTGGATTGGCATTTGGCAGCTTCATGATATATAATGTTGTATGTTGAAGTAACTTTAACATGAATTCCCCAGCAGGGAGCTGTCTTTGCATTAAGCAACATAATAATTATGTATCTTCCCCTTTTTGTGTACTCCCTAAAGTCTTTCTAACCTTACTACTAGATCTTGATAGGGGATGAGATATACAACTCATATATAGGTTTCTGCTCAATTGAAAACTAGTCACCTTCATTTATTTCTTTCTTTCTTTTTAAATTCAAATTTAACACTAATTAAATTACAAAAAAAAAAAAAACTAGCTTGGTGCACGAAGCATATACACAGGGTCCGAGAAAAGGGTCACACCCCAAAAGAGTATGATGTAGGCAGTCTACCCTAGTGCAAAACATCATTGCTGATTTAATGATTCGAACTCGTGATCTATAGGTCATGTAGAGACAGCTTTATCATTGTTCCAAGGTTTCGCTTTAGTTAAATTGATTATTGATATTATAAACATATATCGAGATGTGAAATAAATGACTATCTGACCCAAAATATCAAAACAAAGGGTAGGTAAAAACCCATATAAACTCCTCTCCGTATGCCAATATATATGGTGAATGCGAGACACTATATATATTAAATCAACATCAACCTAGAGGTTGTAATTCTACCTTACATCACTTAAGTGTAGAGTTCAAAACTTCAAATCCTATAAAAAAATCCCCTTATTCTTTTTTCTTTTTCTTTTCAACACTTTAGTTGATCAATTGAGGCGAAAGTAGCTTCATGAGCCATTTCATTCACTTGATGAATTTCTTTTTGTACGTTTGTAAACTTTATCATTTTCAGTATTGTCGGTCTATAATATGGCAGATAATTAAAAAGAACACGATGCCTATTGAATAATGTTGTTCTATTTTCCTTTGGGTATTTGATCAAAGTTCTATATAAAAAGTAGAAAAGTAAAATAAGCTAATTATAAATAATAGGATACTCTTAATGGTGTGAGGCATTTGGAAAAAAATTTATGCGGGTTTAACCCAAAGTAGACAATATTATAACATATTTAAAAGTATCTTGGGCTCATTTTAGCCTAATAATAGTTTGGCGGGATGAATATGGAGATGGTTAAGGCATAGGGCCAGTATAGTGCCTTTTGCTACGCATACACAACATTTGGAGTAATTACTCGGATTATGTAGGTGACACACAGTTAATCTCTAAATTAGCTCATGAATGATGATATGAAACTTAGTTTAACAGAGAGATTGTTGGGTCTATGTGAACAAAGTCCCGCATAAAAAGAATAAAATAAACTACTTATAAAAATAAGTTGAATACTCTTAGTAATGTAAGACCTTTTGAAAAAAGTTACGCGGGCTTTAATAATATCACATTATGCTAATAGTATCTTTGAACTGTTTTACCCCAACATTTCCTACGTACAACAAGCTTGGAATAACAATAGTTCGGTAAGGTGCATTGATCTGAACTAGGCGCGTCCATCTCAAAAGAAAGAAATAATGAATAACACACAATTATGACAGCAGAGGGTTACTCAAGTGGTAAGTTAATTTCCTCCGCCTCCCACCTGAAGATTGTGAATTCGAGTTATTAAAGGAGCAAAGTGGAAAGCTCCGGAAAAAGTAAAAAAAAACTTTCAAATTAAAATTAATAAAAAGTGCATCAACCAAACTAACAAAATATATAAATTAAGGAAGATAGAAGATGCATCACAAATATCATCCCAATAAACAAATTCAAGTGGCCCAACTCAAAACATTACAATAAATTTTAAAAAAAATCAAATCCACCATTAAACATTTTCCAAAAAAGAGAGACCAAAAAAGAAAATATAGGAAAAGCAAGTAGTTGACGAATCGCTTTCAAGAGAAAGAGAAAGAAAAAAAGAAAGAGTGACGTGAAACATAGAAGAGAAGCACATGGGATCAGTTTTTAAGCTGAACGCACCAGAACCCCCCTTATATGCTGGCATGTGGACGAGAAGATTCAGCTATTTTTTTAAAATATACTTTTTTGTATTTTCCAAATTTTTAATTATATCATATAGATATTAAAAAATAATAAAAGTTTCCAAGTATGAGCATAGCAGAAACTAAGAACATGGATCCACCCCATTTCCAATGGGATTTTTGAAATTCCAACTAATAAAGTCATGTGATGCTGTAATGCTGCCTTCTCTTGTCTTTGCCTATACTCTCTTTAAATTAGCTACATAAATAAATAACAAAAATAAATAAAGTTTGTACATGAAATGGGCCCCCACACCCTCACATCACATCCTCATTCTCCATCCCCATCATTTATTTCAGATAGTAGTTGCAGTACATAGGGATGCTAAGGCGCCAACATGAAATATTGTTGTCACGTGGTAAATACTCCTTAATTGTAATTAAAAGTTTTATATTCAAGTTTTAAGTATGATGTCGCTGTCAATGTGGAACTTTTCTTGGCGAATTTAAATTTAGTCGTGTCATATTATGTATTATCAGACACCAAAAAAGTAAGAAATGCTAAGGCATAGACATTAGTTCGATAAGAGGTGTTATCAGATAGCGGAATATAAATACGTTCTTTATATATGTGTATGTAAATTATTTTTATTTTTAAATTACGAACATATGTAAAAGGAAGACAATAATAAAAAAAAATATCAATTCTAAATAAGAAGTGACTCTTAAAATTACTATAATCCAAAGTCTAAATTCACTTTATAAATTAAATTGTGACAATAAACGGATATCATTTGCGCAAAATTTTGTGTACGTACTGAATGCAACTAATTTGCAGTTACTATGAGACTCCCATTGATGAATAAAAAGCAGCCAATGATTTCCTCATAATAAAGATACGTTTGACATGCAAATATAAATATATTTTTTGTTAGTAAAAGTAAATACCACAAAAGCAAAAGGAATCCCATGCATGTAGCTCCCCACGACTCTTCTATTTATAAAAAAGAAGCGTACAAAAAATATAAAAGAATGAGTTATAGATATGGGCCATTTCTTGTTTCCGATGGAATAAAATAGAGTTATTTGTATATGGTAAAAAAGAATTAGTGTAAAGTCTATTAAAGATAATCGGATGTATTACTAAGAGAGAAAAGTACCACAAGAAAAATAAATATTCTATTTATTAAATACTCCTATTTGAGATATGGAAATTACACCTGAATTCAAATAGATGTTACAATCAGTTTGATAGACTGATGGAAATGGCCGAATCGTTAAATCACCAACTAATTTCTGGCAGCATGTGTTTGTGGCCAATTTTGGCACAGATTAAAGGAAGGGACACCCTTTGCTGTATTCGAATATTATTCAATTTTCTATGGGTCCTAATGTTCCATATCTTTTATATCTTCTAGGTTAGAGCATGTAAATACCTTATAATGGAAAAATAATATTTCAAATTGGGAGAACAGAGTTGCAGGCTAGTGGTTACAACTTAATCACATAACTTAATCACAATTTCACCTTGCTGCAAGTGTATCTTATTTGAGCGTTTCACTAAAAAAATACAGGAATATAATTAGCTATGAAATTCGTTGCATGTAGCGAACAGAATACATTGATAATCCATCGCTAATTAGGATTAGCAATAAATTTTTGTTGTTTAGCGACAGAAGTGGTCTATTGCTAATTCCTTTTTTTTTTAACTTGTAGTAGATCCCCTGGCCCCCACCTTTCTCTCAAAATGTAAAAAAGGAAATATATTCCAAATTAAACAACGACAATTTTAAGAAAATGGAAATTTAAGGTAGAGATAGAATAGAAATGTGAAAGGTGAAGAATTTTCAAAGAAGGAGAATGGATTTTATATTCAAAAAAGAAAAATAGGTTGAGGTGTGAAAACTTTAGGCAAAAGAAAAAAGTTTGGGGTGATGATTTAGACCTACAACCTCCACTCCTTAGTTTCAATGGCAAATTGTACACATCAATTAACCACTTTAAGTAATTGTAAGGTCATAAATAATTTACTTGTGCTTACACTATTGTGTAACCTAGCTCATGGGCATGCATGCATGGAACCCTAGTTTGTTCTTGAGCATTACAAGACATAGAATCTTTAGTCCTAATCTTGCTATTTATGGTTATGACAATTCTTCCATCCACATGACCAATATGGTCAGAATTTCTATGATCATGAATGTTCTATTTATGTACAATCAGCAATGTAAAAATTTATATCCAATGTAAAACATGCAATTAATTAGTACTTACCATTGAATGTTTGAAACGGAAACTGTTTCCGTGTGACCTATAGGTCACGGGTTTGATCCGTGGAAATCAGAGGCATATTTAGGATTTCTTCTATATATAGGTAAACTACTAAAAAAAGGAGAAAAAAATATATTAGTTGAGAACTGATCCATCTTCCTCTAGGTAAATAACTTAATCTTCAACCAGGTGCACCATTCAACCTTCTTGGAGTATGGATGTCAACAGTTAATATTATACCAATTTTAAAAAATATGTATATATAAAATATCTAATTTACGAAGAAACCATGAGTTCATGTGCCCCATAATTTCTCCTATAAATCTGCCTCTGGTGGAAGCAACCACTAATGCATACATTAGAGTAGGTTGTCTATATCACATCCCTTAGAATGCGGTTTTTCTCCGGACTCTATGTAAATGCGAAATAATTTGGGCATCAAAATGCCCTTTTCACTATTGAATGTTGAACATTCCAGTATATTGCATATGAGGTATGTTGTACCAGCGAATGTTATTTTATGTGAATCGATCTTTCTTGTTCTTGATTCTAAGTATTGGATCAAATAGCTAAGGTTTAGTTCACATGTCATTATATGTGCTTGCGACGTTGTGTAAGTATTATTTGAGTATAGTGAATTTTAGCTTATGTATACCTATAAAGACTAGGAGAACCATGAAATTTGTGCAAATCCCACCAAGAATTGCATTAAGAAAACATAAACTCTTAGGTGGCATTTGGTTCAAAATTTGAAAACAAGCTTCAAAAAAAATCAGTTTTTCTTTTTTGTGCAACAATTATTTCTTCAACCAAGTGCCAAGAAGAGAAATTTCTCTAGAGAAGTTATTCTATCTTGATATTTTTTTGAAAATAAAAATTGAAAAAAAAAACTTTTTAAACTTGTTAACCAAAGGCGCGGTTGTCGTTTATTTATAAATTTAAGTTATATACACTGACAGTATACAGATTTCAAATTTTAACATGTGATAACAAATTAATTAAAAGATATACTTGTAATTTATCTAATAAGTGGTATGATTTTGTGAATATTCTTTATTTTGTAATTGCAAAGAAACTAAACTCAATACATGTTTATTTTATTGTGACTTGGACAATTGATAGAGAAATAAAAAGGGAAAGAAGGAAGGAGGGAGGAAAGCAGGGGGAGGAAAGGACATGTCTCAACTCTATAGATAAAGCCATTTCAAAATTTTGGAGGGATTTTGGCACAAGGAGAAGTGAAGATAAAGATGGACACTTTGGAAATTGGAATTGGAGGGGCACAAAACCACACAAAAAAAAATGAACAACTTTGGTAGGGTTATTATTTGAAAATAAGAAAAGAGGGTAGGGCTTTTTATTGCTTGTTTGTGTACTTGTGTTTTCTCAAGAATTCTCTTCTTATATTCTTCTTTGATGATTTCCTACCTTTCCTTTTTTATTTTCATATCTCAAATTCAAAAATATCATAGCCTACTAATTCCCATTGGCTAAATTAATTTATAAAATTTGCTTGAATTTTGATGGGAGAGAAAGGGATAATGGAGGGATAGGCCATAGTCCTAATGCACGATAGCTGTTAGTAGGTTAGGTGGCAAACCCTGCCCCCTCTCTAGGACCCATCCCAGATTCCTCCCTCTTCTCTTTCTTTATAAACAAACACCCCCTCCCCCCTCCCCCCCAAATAAAAAACACCCCAAGAAAATAAAATTGAAGAGGAAAAAAAAGTCATATAATAACAGTGTAAAAAAGTTTCATACTGTCAATGTGTCCCATTTTTATAGGACGGTAACTATCGGTAATTATCTTTCCGGTGACATGACGGTATAAAAAGTATAGATGAGTATATAAAATTTCATATAAAATGAACTTAAGAAAATAAGTAGGACTGAAATATATAGCAAACTCATTTCTTTCTATTTCCTTGAGAAATTTCTTTTGACAATAGTAAAGCAACATAAACTACTTATAATAATACGTGCAAGACTCTTTTCTTGAAGTTCTGCATATTAGTAATGAGTTTAAGAATTACTATGGCTAATATTCTTTTTCCTCACCCACTATGCTTCTAAAGCCATATACTAATATGTATCCCATTTTCTCTCCTTTAGCAAAAAATCAGTTGCCCTCCAAATTTAAATTCAGCAAGGACAACTGTCATTACAGAAAGATACATACTGCCCACTTTTGTTACTTAACAGGCCAAATAAATTAAAAAAATAATAAGGATCAATGAGAAAAAATAACTTGATCGTGCTGAAAGTTAACTTGAGTAATTACGTGGTAAGGAAAAAGCAATATCATCAATATTCTTTATAAAGGTCTCTGTTGTTTTGATATCTTTTGGACGTGATAATAAAGTGTTATTATAAAGAACATATATTATAACATAATATAAAGAATTAGTTCTAAACCGTTATAGTGAAATATTATTATAAAGAATAACTGTTATAGGGAGATCTTACTGTATATTAAAGAAACATCCAACACTTTCTCTACCATGCATACATACAGTAAACCAAAACTAGATAAAAATATAGGAAAAAGGTTCTCTTGAAGCTGATAAGGTATATAAGCCATCCCTTCATCATAAGAATAGAATGCATCTCCTCCTTAACCAACACTCCCTTATTTATTTTTTCTAAACCCCTCTCTCTCTCTCCCTCACACTAAAGGAGATATACATATATATACTCCTACTAATATTTGATACACTTAACATTTTCACCATTTCTTGAACAGAAATTTGATCTCTCTTTTGCTCCTCTCAAAGTATGAATCATAACCAAACATATTTGGACTTGTGGCAAAAGTATTGTAGGTTATGACTTGCACTAATGAGATGGATTTTTTCCCAGCTAATTTCATGCTACAGACTTCTCATGAAGATGAACATCAACCTTCAACTTCTCTCACTCCCATTCTTCCCTCATGTTCACCTCAAGATTTCCATGGTTTAATTTCTTTTCTTTTCTCTCTTTCTTACATTATTTTCAACTTAATTTCCTTCTTGTTGGTGTTTGGACATATACTTATTATTTGTAAATCAATGTTTGTTTTAAAATTTTGTCTATTATTTTCAACTTCAACTTGAAATAGAGAATTCGAAGTTGAAAATGGTTTGAGTAATAGTATATATTTTAAGGAGTAATAGTATATATTTTAAGTGAAATAATGATTTTCACTCACAAAACTTTAGTTTTATTTTCAAGTGAAATTCATGTTAAATACAATTTTAACTTCAAATACCTGTTTTTCAAACTTCAACCAAACATATTGTCTAAGCTGAGGTCTATCGAAAACAGCTTCTATAGTTTTATGTCCTTTCAGGGTGGGGTAAGGTTGCGTACATTCTATCCTCCTCAGACCTGACTTGTAAAAATACACTGAGTTATTGTTGTTGTAACCAAAAATATTGTCTAATATTTTCCTGGTGCAGGTATTGCTTCATTTCTAGGAAAAAGATCCATGTCATTTTCTGGGATGGAGGCAATTAATAATAATAATTGTGAGGAAAATCATAATGGAGAGGAGGATTTATCAGATGATGGTTCACAAGCAGGAGAAAAGAAAAGAAGACTTAATATGGAACAAGTAAAAACTCTTGAGAAGAATTTTGAGTTAGGAAACAAACTTGAACCTGAAAGGAAAATGCAATTGGCTAGAGCTCTAGGCTTACAACCAAGACAAATTGCAATTTGGTTCCAAAATAGAAGAGCAAGATGGAAAACAAAGCAATTGGAGAAAGATTATGAAATCCTTAAAAGACAATTTGAAGCTATTAAAGCTGAAAATGATGCTCTCCAATCTCAGAACCAAAAACTTCATGCAGAGGTATGACTCCAAAAAATAATCAAATGGTACTAATTATTTAATTATAAGTATTTCTAGTTACGTAGTAAATAAAATAATATTGCACTTTAGTGATGTCTCTTTCTTTTTTTGGTTGTTAATAATTGAAGAAGAATATGCTATTTTGGTGAAATAGTAGACCTTACTTCTCTGCTAGTTGTATTTTCAAAACTGTGATATATATTTGGTGCATGATTTTCAGCAAAGGATCTTTCTTTCCCATGTTTCTCTTTAGATTGATTGACTTGTAATGATGACTTGAAAGTGTAGCAGAAAAGAGGGAACAAATGTTGATAAATTATTAGTCTACTAGCTACTACTAGGACTATAGTAGTACCTCCGATCACAAATATCATTATTATTAACCCTTTTTCGTTCTAATCAATTAATCTACTAGTAGTACAATTATTAGGTCAATCTATTAGCTAAAATACTTTTTGGAAGAATTTAAGTTATATACATTAATTATAACATAAAAATAAAAATTACACTTCTAAGGTAGTTCAACCTACTATAGCAGATTAATTATCATTTTTATCGTGTTATAAATTAATTAATGTGTTTATCATAGACATTAATATGTAATTGCTTGAGTCGAGGGTCTTTCGAAAACAATTTCTCTACTTTTTCGGGGTAAGAGTAAGGTCTGTGTACACACTACCCTCTCCAGACTCTACTAGTAGAATTTTATTGGGCCGTTGTTGTTGTTTCTTTATAGTAGTAATTGATTTGAAGTGTGTATATTTTGATTACAATTTTAGTGCCTAGAGTTCAAGTTTTTTTTGTGTGACCTTTAAGTCACGGGTTCGAATCGTGAAATCTGCCATTAATACTTGCATGATGCCATCAAGGCAGGCTGCGCACATGACAATATCACAATCCCTTAGGGTGCGTCCCTCTCGGGACCCTGCATGAACACGGAATACTTTGTGCACCGGGATGTCCTTTAATATTAGTGCTTGGAATTTGAACTCTTTCTTTGTATTGTGTGCAGGTAATGGCACTAAAGAATAGGGATCAACCAACAGAATCAATCAATTTGAACAAGGAAACAGAAGGATCATGCAGTAATAGAAGTGAAAACAGCTCAGAAATCAAGCTAGATATTTCAAGAACACCAGCCATTGACAGCCCATTGTCAACTCATCATCCAATTACAAGCAGACCCTTTTTTCCACCCTCAATTAGACCTAATAATAATGGGGTGGCTCAACTTTTCAACATGAACCCTAATACAATTTCAAGACCAGATCTGAAATTAATGGACCAAAATAGTACTGTCAAAGAAGAAAGCAGCTTATCCAACATGTTTTGTGGAATTGATGATCAAACAGCTTTTTGGCCATGGCTTGAGCAACAACATTTTAATTAACTTTTTAATGGACCAAAAGTTTAGTTTTCCAAAAGTTGCTGAGTTGAAAGAGAATATTTTACTACATTTCTTTTGAGTTCATGATCAGTAAAAAGGTTATTTATTTCGGGTGCATATTAGAAATTATTGTATAAAGTAACCAAGTACATTTCAAGTACTTAAGGAAGAGCCTTTTGCAGATCTTTATGGAAAATAATAATAAAACATGTCTCTTTAATTTTTCCTTTATTTTACATTACCCTTTAATATCTATTGTCTGATTATTAATTATTATCAACAGAAAAATTAAACATTCATCGGTTTTCAAATTAGCTTCTACTATTATCTTCTTAATTACCATTTCATGTCTTTCACCTATTTTCTTGCTTTTGAGTCATGATTCTTATACTATTGCCCAAGGGGCAAAGCTAGAAGGTGAGGTATGTGTTCGGTCGCGAACTCAATAGTTTTAGTTTAAATATATCTAGCTAAATTAGCTCGCAAATACTTTTAATATGGTGTGATATCATTCGCTTTAGGTTAGCCTGCACGATTTTTCTTTTCAAAATGACTATCACCATTAAGAGATCTCTACACTTTATATATAGACTCTCAATCTTTCCCGTAACCAATGTGAGAATTTGTTCGCATGCCTAACAAGAAATTAACAAAATATGTACAAATATTACATACATAACATTATTACTTACACGTAATATCATTATACTAGAATTTAGAACCTATAAAGTTTAAATTCCTGCCTATAATTGCACATAAATGATCAAAGAATTTCATCATTGTGTCTCATATTTTGTGCTAAAATTGACCAATGAGCAAAAAGGGTGAAGAAATTGTAGCAGAAGTTAGTGGAACAGTAGATGAAAATTGAAAAGAGAGAAATGGAATCAAGCACACATTCCAAGGGAGGAAAGAAGACAAACAGATGGAAGAGTAGAAGAAAACAAGGAGAGTTGGAAATGGTCATTCTCGTGAAGGGGACGTTAGCAAACTTGTGCTGACAATTGATAATGAAAGGGGTATGGTATTTATCACAAATAAATATTGTATATAATTTACCGGAAAAGAAAAAAGACGGAGAAGAAAGGTGAAAAGCTTAAATCGATTGATCGTGGCCGGAATTATAATAAAAAATTTGTAATTCAAAGATTAATAAATACCAAATTATTTAATACATATGCTATTTTGCCTAATATTTTGTTCCTTGCACTAAAAATGGAATATATGGTTTTATAATATAAAAGTTTAAATTTTACTCTTATTTTTTTAAATAAATAACAATTTAGAAAAGAAAAAAAAAGGTTATTGGGTGATTTAGAATTTTAGGTGTTATATCCCCGTCAAGCACATCTTATTCGTATAAGTTATCTGGTTTTATATTTGATATTAATATCAAAATTGTCGTGAAATTATATCATAATTGCTTACACCGAAATGAAATATCCATCAAACAATATAAAGTTATACCGAGTTTACTATCAAAATTATTTTTCTAAATCTAGTAACCAAAGGATCTTGTGTTTTGTGTGTACCCATCATTGGTTTTGGGATACTTCTTTTTCCTTTTGTATTCTTAGTGTGAGTTAGTGGTAAATGAATCAATTGTGAAAATTCGTGAAGACAAAATAATATTAACTGATTTTTTCTTGCTCAAATTTTGGTGGTCAAAGTTATCTGATACTTATGCTGATGATTAGTAGGTACTCAACAAAATAGGTGAAATGCGCACAAATCCAGACACCACCATCATCTAAAAGAAAAGATACTTCTTTTCCTATATTTATTTTATGGAATCAGTCACTCATACTTGCATCAGGATAGAATATCTTCATTATAGCTCTTGGAATGCAATCTTTCTCCGAATCCTATATAAATATAAAATGTTTTGTCCGCTGAGGTGCCTTTTATTTTTAATATATATACTTATTTTTCCTTTCATTTCCTTTTGCTTCCAATATAGAGTTTAATGCGTTATCTTTATAGTCCTTTTAGCTTTGATGGATAGATATAAGTCAAGAAAGAAAGGATCCATGTGACCTACTGTCACCCACTCCGTGGCATCCAACACAAGCCTCTTTTTTTTTTTTTGTCCAATTTTTATTTTTTCAAATTTATTGTAAAAACTATGAGTCACTTAGACCTGTATTTATTCCATACTTGACCCTACATTTTGATCACATGTACATCTCTTTTTTCCCCATCATTCTCTCTCTCTCTCTCTTTCAATATCACTTTCACCTGCTTCAATATTTGAGTGTTGACTCCAATTCTGTTTATATCATGTGTTTGGTAATACATTTGTTCGAAAAAAATAGAGATAAATCATATATATATATATATATAGGCCTTTTTCCAAAGACTTTGAGATAATTTCTTAGATCAAAATCTCCGGTCCATTATTTTTATTTAGAAAAGAGTTACAATTTATATAAAGAGAGATATATTTACTCATGCAATTATGAACATATTTGCTTTTTCTTATTTTTCACTCGTTTTTTGGTACCAGCTTAGAGCGTCCGCTAATTTGCGTTGCATAAGATCCATTAAAAACGAAAGTTTTTTGTATCAAAAAATTTTCCATTCTCAGAACATGAACACATTACTCAAACTCTTAAAACAAGTTTGCGGAACAAAAACCAATCGGTTATATTGTACTGAATATTTACATTATTAAAGGATTTTAATTTGTTAAATTTCCTATAATTATCTTTTAAATAATTTGGTAATGGTAAAATATTTCAGACAATCTATATATATAAATTAAACTCATTCAATAACTGAGAAGAAGAAGCATAAGCTCGAATGGTCCCAGGGTAGATTTCCAAAATTCTAGGGGATCTACGTTTAAAAAGTCTATGATTAGCTATGGCCATGCCCCATTATTTAGTTTTCACAAAATGTGCTTTAACCACTTTCCAGAAGCAACCTCGAAGTTAGATCCAAATGTCTGTCCCATCAGTTTTTATTTGCAAATAATTGTAGACTGTAGCTTAATTAACTTTTTCTTTCTGACAGAGACAGTATTTAAGACTAATAAACAAACCTTTACCACCGATGATTTTGTGACATGAATAAGATTTATTTATATGTTTTCGATTTGAGTTTTGAGAATAAAAAAAATCCTACAGAATAGCGTTTATCTTTCATGAGTTTTGCGCGAAATTCGTAGTAGTCGAGATTCCAATTCGAGTACATGATGTGGATGGAAAAAAAATACTGTAAAACAAGCCGTTGACACAAGGCAAGCATTTAATTAATTGCAATAATTCCATGTTATGTGGCTAGCACATGTTACCTTATAATAATTATAATCCTCCATATCCACAACAAGGCTAGAATTCTGATATTATTCCAATATTAATATAATCCAACTTCAGAATCCACCATGAAGCCACTTAATAGGCGCTTAACCAAATATTCTGAAAATTTTCCACTTACATTTCTTTAAGATTACGAAATAAATATTGCAATATACAGAACTGTAATAAAATGCCAAAATTTCCAACCATGATATGCCAGAGATAATATATCATTTCTTCACATGATCCCATAAAAAGAATTCACGAATTACTAACTTGATCCTCCTCTAACTTTCTTCTAATTACAAAAAAAAATTGAAGAAGATAATCCACTAGGGTTTTTCCATGCAGATTTATCACATGCTTGCTTATCGAATCTAGTGTTCACGATATTGATAGAAACAACTATACAAAATTTATCTAAACAGTTAGATCCCGTCCAATCAATTTATATATAATATTACTGTAAGGTCTGTGATTCTTGATTTGATTTTTCTACCTTTTCCTACCTTATTTTATTTTATTTTATTATTACTCTTCTTTCCTGTCCTTAGTACAGTCACCTGTGCAGAGAAGTTCTTTATTTTTAGATTATTCTTTTTAACCCATCAAGTTTTGTGTCAAATCGAGCTTTTATATGGCATTACTATATTACACTATATACAAATATAGAGTCCGGAACCGAAATATGGTTCTTTTGGACTTAAAACACTTTTTTGAGTGTAAAACAAAATTATATTTCTATATAAAATACGGTTATTAACCGCGTTTTATATAGAACGCGGTAACAAATCACGAATTATATAGTAGCTGACAAGACCTCTATATAAAGCGTGGTACATTACCGCATTTTATATAAAACGCGGCAATGAGCCGCGTTTTGTATACATAAATAATAGATCCCTTCCCCTTCACGTTTATGCCCATAATCTTCCCACTTCCCCCTTAAAACAATACAGCGGTCCCCCCATTAACGTCCCAAAAAGCTCGTGTGGACCCCACCCATTCTGTAAAAGTAGATATCGTTGGTCCCATATCCTAGCCAAGCCTTCTATTGCTGTGGGTTGCTTGTTTCAGAGTCAAATTTTCAAATCTTCAACTTTCCGAAAAAACATAAATCGAGGTATTCCGATTTAGTTTATATCCAAACTCGTATAAATAATGCATATTAGTTGTTTTGAATGTGTTGTATGTTGTTTTGTGTTTTTTTTTGCGATTAAATTGGTATGTTATTTTTATCCGGACTAAGATATTAATGTTGTAAAAAAATATTAAAAAATTGTGAAATCGTTATTATTTGTTAAAAAAATGTTAGTAAATTACTATTACTGTTTTATATGTATTTTTGTGAATGTTTTATGATTACAATGTATTTGTTGTGTTTTATCTGGTTTAAATTATTTATTTGCTTAAAGACTAGTAATATAGTGACTTTTAGGGTAGTAAAATGTAATGCCTTTTAACGTAGTAAAATGTAGTGCCTTTTAGCGTAGTTTTCTTGTAGTTTACTGGAGTGATTCCTTAACTTTTGGTGGCTAATTTCATTATATTCCTGGCTATTGGGAGTGGACCGAAGATATCCTTAGTAGGAACCATCGAGCATTGCGAGCGACCAATATTTACGATGTTGTCTATGCCTCATTGTTTACTTATGATCATTCTACAAGTATCATGCAAGCCTTTATTGAGGCTTGGTGTCCTCTTACAAACACGTTGCTTACCTCAGTTGGAGAATTATCCATATCCCTTTGGGACTTGTGCACTATTGGGGGTCTGCCTTTAATCGGGTCTCCTTATGAAGAGGTTATTCCAAATACTCGAGAACTTACAAGTGCTTACGACAATGATAAAATGTTCCTTCCACAAGCATGCCAGAATTGTTTGATGCATATCACCAACTCTGAGAGGGAATTACTAAAAATCATAATGTCCATATGAGAATATGGATAGAGTTTTGGAGCAAAAAAGGTTGTGAAGTATGAACAACCTCTAGTGAGAAAAGAAAAGAAGTCAGCTCATCCCAAATCAACACACAATCCTACTGGAGCCATAGGTAAAATGGTCAATTGGTCGGAAGTTGAAGATGCACTATTTATTAAACTTGGCATTGGAAGTGATAAGAAAGACGAAGTATACCCGACTGCCTTTTTATCATGCTGGTTATGTGTCTTTGAGCTCCCTACAAAAGAAGGCGACTTTATTCGGCCTGAGACTTTCAAAATTGCAGGCTTTCTAGCGTGTGGGTAAAGAATTAACCTCGTCATTCTAGTCTTAGCTAGCATTTACAGGGGATTAAACACAATTTCAAATGGCTCACCACTCGATCCTTCTAGAGTTCACTTCCCAATTCATTATGTGTATAGTTGGTTGGCTTGTTACTTCAAGACTCATTTTTCTCTAACAAATAGGCCGGCTACCCTTATGATGGCCATATATTCAGGTGAGGGGACATCGAGATACTTTAAGAATGAAGATGCGAGGAAACGTATTCATGGAGGAGAAAGTGTCGTACGAACTTCCACAATGACACGTAATTCTCAACCGTATTATTATCGTGATGATGGCAACGAGGAAGAGTCTGAGTCAAATTATTTTATGAGTATTCGCTCGAATTACCTTCCTTTGAGAAATGGATCGACCTTCATCGTGGAGCCTTATAGCCCTCATCGCTTCAATCGTTAATTTGATTTTTATCAAGACATCCCTGGTTGCTTGGATCAAGATTTTTGTGAGTGCTCTTTAGACAAAGGATTGGAACTTTTACGAACTTGTGTTTTGTCTAAAAGCAGGTCAAAGGCCACATTTCCCCTAGTATGCCAAGATGAAGAAGTATGTCTCGTCCGATTATAAGTCTTGGTAGGAAAGAGTGCATGGAAACTTCCTTGAAAACCACTTGCAATCTTTGGTGAGTATCGTTGGGCCAGTTACTACTATGCCTTCAGAGATCACGCCTTAAGAGCGTAACAGGGAGGGAAAACCTCCTACTTTAAAATCCAAAGTGGTTGCACCACGAGACGTTAAGGGACCTCCATATAAAGAAGTTTGTAAAAAGAAGGGACCTTCTCAGGCTTACCAGTCCATGGGGATTCCTCTCCATCAGGCACCGTTGTCCCTACCTCAAACAAACTCCCACCCCAAAATGAGAGTGATAGTAGTAATGGAGATCAAAACTTCAAGCGGGTGAAGCCATATTCAAACAAATAGGGAGATGCTAATTTGGGTGTAGTCGAGATTACTGACAGCATCGGCAGTGCTTCAAGGACTTTGACAGCTACCAAAGAGGTAATGATTAAAACATTCATATTATCTTATAATATCCAAGTAAGTTTACTAACCGTATATTCTTTTCCATGAAGCCAAATGATGTTCATATTTCAATGGCATCACACCAGAGCAAGCCACAAGGTAGTAGTAAATCTGTGGCGGAACCAGATTCGAGGAAATCACTTCCAATACTTAAGTCAGACCTAGAGGGGACTTCCATTCCTAGTCTTGGAGCAAAATCGGGGCCTAATTTTCATCAACAATCAACACCAACAATGTTTATCTTTGATGGAAGAAAGGTTGTCTTGACTTTTCGCAAGGATTACATTTTGAATGCCTAGGCTAAATTTCAGGCCAAACTCGAGGATGCTACCACATACAATGCTTCTTCTCTTCAATTCGCGATCCAAATGATTCTCGAGGAGATGGACATAAAGGGTGTGGATATTTCCCCTCTAAAAGACCTATTAACGTCTTTGTTCGAGCTTACCACTTCATATGACCAGGTACGATCAGCTCTTTCTGACAAGGTTGTGGATGTTGAAAAATCTAAGTCATTTTTAAATGCCAATAACATCTTGATCTTGTCTTGAGTGAGAAAGGGGAGAAGGTTGAGAAATTGTCTGCCACCAGTCAGTCTCTTAAAGAGGCCAAGGAGTAGGTGAAACAGTTATTGCCAAGAAAGAGGTTGAAGAGATTGAATCTAAAGTCTCATCTGCTAAAGAGGAGTACCGTAGATGTTCTGATGTTTCCTTGGCAACTGCTGATGATTTCGCCGATGTGGAGATGAAGAAATAACACTTAGAGGCCACCCTTAAGGACTTAATCAATTACAAGTTGTGTTTAGATTAGCCTATATAGAATTTTATTTGCCTCTTATTTTTTTTCTTTCATTTAGTTAACTAGTGAGTATCCTTGAAACTGAAAACTCCACCTGTTTTACTTTACATTGCACGTTTTTATTGATGTTTCCCCTTCCTTTTTTTGTATCAGTACAAATAGTTTCTTGCTTAGCATGATGCGTTGACGTTTATGTAAAAAAACTTGGTTTTCTTTGAAACATTATTTTGAAATCAACTTTATATTGCACCATGCTGTCAATTCCAAATTTGCGCAGTCTCACCAACAAAAATTCATATTTTAGTGTAGGGACGTCGAAATTACGAACCGTTTGATTTTTTGAAAACTAGACTTCAAGATCTAGAACATATCCAAAATTCTCAATAAAACAACTTCAGAATCGTTCCAGATAATATTTTGAAATCAACTTTATATTGCACCACGCTATCAATTCCAGGTTTGCGCAGTCACACCAAAAAAATCATATCTTGGTGTAGAAACGTCGAAATTACGAACCGTTTGATTTTTCGGAAACCACGATTCAAAATTTAAATCATATCCAAAACACAAAATGTAATACCTTAAGTATAGTTTCAGATAATATTCCAAAGTCAACGTAAAATTCTGACACGCTGACGATTTCAGATTGCGCGACTTTACCAAAACTTTTGTATCTTGGTATGGAAGCCTCGAGATCAAAAGATGTCTTACTTGCCATCAATCAAAATTTAAGATCTATATTCTCACAAATATCTTGGGTTCAAGTCTCACTGAATTTAAAACGTTGTACCAAGTAATCTTTTCCTTATACTTGTGTTTTCCTTTGACGCCTCTCTTCTCTTCCCCTCCTTTTTAAGGCAGAGGGCGGACTTGGAGACCAACAAACTTGAAGGTTTGTGGAAACATGGAGGGTTGCCCCATTTAAATCAAATGAGATCAAAGTTCAACAGGAGGATGACATTTCAGTTGGATCTTACATTCCTTCATACTTCATTCGAACAACAATTGGGGCAATATGTATCTTTTGAACTTATGCGATTGAACTTAGAATAAAACTCTAAGCTACCTACGTACCTCGGTGAAGAGGATCAAGTCATACCGTAGTTCAGACTGGGTGGTTTTTTTTATGTCCTAACTCTTGCCTAGGCTACCTCTATCGAAGTTTTCAACCTAGCGGACTCTTTTTTTTCTTTTTTTAGGGGTCGTACATAGTTTAGACTCATGAGGTCCAGGAGTGTAGCAACATGTAGTTTAGGCTCATGCGTCAAGGAGTGTGGAAACTTCAAGGATAATACTTCTTTAAAAGCTTGTCATTTATAGGGCCGATTCTCATGCCATCTGCATCAACCAACT
Source organism: Nicotiana sylvestris (assembly GCF_000393655.2). Lineage (NCBI taxonomy): Eukaryota > Viridiplantae > Streptophyta > Magnoliopsida > Solanales > Solanaceae > Nicotiana > Nicotiana sylvestris. The sequence goes on from NC_091066.1 coordinate 143,723,822, forward strand.
TGTAAGCCCCACTTGAGTAAGCTTCTTGTACGACATATGGCCCATCCTATTTTGAAGTGAACTTCCCTACAAGTTTATGGGAAGTAATTATGGGTCTTCGTACGGCAAGGACTTGATCTCCTACTTGAAAGGATCTCGGGCGAACTCTTTTATTGAAGGCACGAGACACTCGAGCTTGATAACATTCAAGACTCTGTTGAGCTTCCAACCTCTTCTCATCAAGAGCCTCCAACTCTGCTAATCGAAGTCGAGCATTTTCTTCATCAGTGATCCCTTCTTGAATAGCCAGTCGTAATGAAGATATTTGACGCTCAAGTGGCAAGACGGCTTCGACTCCATAAATGAATGAATAAGGAGTCACCTGTGTTGGCGTGCGATGAGTCATCCTATATGCACATAGAGCTTCTTCCATACGGTCATTCCAATCTCGTTTAGATTTGGAGACGACTTTCTTTAACAAGTTTCATAAAATTTTGTTGAATGCCTTTGCCAGACCATTGGCGGCAGCATTGTACATCGAAGAGTTACGTTGCTTGAAGCCAAAGAGATCACAAATCTTGTTCATCAGCCTATTATCGAATGGATTTCCATTATCCGTTATTATGTAACGAGGAATGCCAAAGCGATAAATAATGTTTACTCGGATAAGACTTACAAAATTTTCCTTCTTTACTTCCTTAAGAGCAACAACTTCATCCCATTTTGAGAAGTAGTCAGTTGCAGCCAAGATGTATAGGTTCCCACTAGAGGACTTTGGTAGTGGTCCAACAATATTCAATCCCCAAGCGTCAAATAGCCAGGATGCAATAGTCGGATGCAACACTTCAGGAGGTTGATAAATAAAATTCGCATGGAATTGACAAGCCTTGCATCTTCGAGCATAGTCCAAGCAATCTTTACAATCGTTGGCCAATAGTATCCCATCGTTTTTATATGAAAGTGGACCTTTGGTCCAGACTGGTATGACCCACATACCCCAGAATGCGCTTTTTGCAAAGCTTGGAGTGCTTCATCTTCCCCTAAGCATCGTAAGAGTACTCCCTTGAATGATCTTTTGTATAAGGTATCTTTGTAGTAAAGGAAGCGAGGCACAGGGCAATGGATTTAAGTTCTCTAGAAGTATCCTATAGCACAAGTAGTTGATAATGGGTTTTCTCCATTCTTCTTTCTCGACTTCAGAAACAACAACAAGATGCTTGAGTTCATTTTCTTCACCTTCAGCCTCATTAGGTAGCGGTACTACCATTTTTGGCAGACAGTAACTTGCACTTGATCAGGCAGGGTTAAAGATGAAGCTAGGGCAGCTAAAACATCCGCCTTCTTATTTTCTTTCCTTGGCACATGCTGAATAGTCACATCACCAAGCCACCCCATTAACATTTTAATGTAATCATGATATGGGCGTAGTTCATGCTTCTTGACCTCGTAACTACCTAAAAGCTAATTGAACACTAAGTGAGAGTCACCAAAGACTTGCAATTGCAACCGCTTCATTTCGATATCCATTTCGAGCCCAAGTATTAGTGCTTGATACTCAGCAACGTTGTTTGAGCAGAGTTGCGTCAATATAAAAGAGTAGGGCAGAACTTTACCTTGAGAAGTGACAAATACTACACAAGCACCAGCTCCTCTGCGATGTACAGCACCATCAAAGTACATCTTCCATGGAGGCTGAACTTCGATGACCATAGAGTCCTCATCAAGTAGTTCGTCAGTTAGATCCCAATCATCAGGTATAGGGTGATCTGCCAAGAAGTTCGCTAACGCTTGTCCTTTTATAGCCTTTTGCGGGATGTACATGATTTCAGACTGTTGAAACTGGAGGTACCACCTTGATAGTCGATCACTAAGAATAGGTTTTGACATCACGAACTTGATGGGATTTGCTCTAAAAACCAAACGAACGACATTAGCTTGAAAGTAGTGTTTCAACTTTTGGATTGAGAAGACTAGAGCCAAACATAACTTTTCAATTGGCGAATAATTCAGCTCATTTGGTGTCATAATCTGCTCAAGTAGTAAAGGGAGTTTTCTTTCCATTCACTATTTTCTTGGACCAATAGTGCTCCAACAGACCTTTCTTGTGCTGGAATGTATAGTATCAGCGGCTTTCCAAGTATAGGGGCTGCCAGAACATGAGGTTTCATCAAGTAGGATTTAATGCTCTCAAAGGCATTGCTACACATTTGGTCCCATTTGAAAGGGACACCTTTCTTCATAAGGCGACTGAATGGTTGGCACCTCCTAGCTAGGTTTGAGATAAATCTCCTAAGGTACACTAACTTTCCCTACAGACTTTTCAATTCGTGAATGTCGCGAGGCTGAAGCATTTTCAAGATTGCATCTACATTGGCTTGATCAATTTCAGTCCCTCGATATCGAACAATGAAACCAAGGAACTTTCTGGAAGTAACTGCAAAGGCACATTTCAATGGGTTCATCCTAAGTTGGTACCTCCGGAGCAACTCAAACACCATTCTCAAGTCTTTCAAGTGGTCTCCCTTCTCTCTTGATTTTACCACCAAGTCGTCAACATAACATTCGACATTCTTGTGGAGAAGATCATCAAAAATATTCTGCATAGCCCTTTGATAAGTAGCACCAGCGTTTTTCAAGCCAAAAGACATTACCTTGTAGCAATAAATACCCTTGGGGGTACGAAATGCAGTAAGCTCTTCATCTTTTGGAACTATGCGAATTTGGTTATATCCTGATGAACCGTCCATAAATGGCATTGCCTCATACCCAGTAGTAGCATCGATCATCAGTTCTAGAATGAGAATCGGGAACTCATCTTTCGGACATGCATTGTTAAGATCCCTAAAGTCAACGCACATTCGAATCTGGATATTTTTCTTCCTTATAGGGACAATACTTGAAACACATGTTGGGTATTTAACTTCACGAATAAAGCCAGCTTTGATGAGTTTGTTAACTTCGGTTTCAATCAAGGGAACCAAGTCCGGCCTAAAACGTCTTTAAGCTTGTTTAATAAGGCGAGAACTATTTTTGACTGGAAGGTGATGGACTGATACTTTCGGGTCCAAGCCAGACATCTCTTTGTAACTCCAAGTGAAGACATCCCTGAACTCCTTGAGTAACTTAATATAAGTGATCTCTTCATCAGCTTCTTGTAAAGCACTTAGGTAGGTGGGTCTTGGTTCCTCATCGGTGCCAAAGTTAACTTCTTTTAAGGCATCAACTATCGTCTTCACTCCTTCTTCAAGTTCGGGTGGAGCGTCTTTTGCATCTTCATCTTCTTGAGGGTCCCCATCGTTGAAGGATATGTGATAACATGGCAAAACATCCTCCAATTCTGCATTATCCTCCATTGAAGATGGAACACCATTCTCTCCTTATACAGTAACATGATACGAAGAACCCACACTTTATTCATCTTCATCACGTTCCTTAGTGTAGACCACAGTATATGGCTTTGCCTTCAGTCTTCTTTACATGAAACTGCAAGTTTTGTTTGTCGCCTCATTCTAGAAGGAACCAAACTTTGGAAATCCTTAGAGATCTTCTGGATTTTGGGCGAAGTGGGTGTTCTTATGCTTTGAAAATTTCTCTGGAACTTGTTCCCCTTCTTTAATGGACTCAATCTTTCAAACACGGGGGTCCTCACAAGTGATTTTCCAAGTCGATCAAAGACAGAAGGCTTGTTAGAAGCGGCAGATTCATCTTCAACAGTGATATAATTGCTACTCGCCCTTCCTATAGAGATGCGCACTGGTGACAGTTGATTGTATCCCAAACCTTCACGTAGTTGTCTCGTTACAGCTTCTGATGGTAGTTTCCCTAACTTTGATGGCTCATTAGGATTGTATCCAGATTTTGCAAATAGCTTGTAAGCGTTAGGATCAAATCCTTCATCTGTTCACTTTGTAGGGAGTGCCACATTCTGCAAATAACTTTGGGCCACAAACCCTACAAGTGGCTTTAAGGACAACTTTACTGCCTCGATTCATTTTACCAGAAGAGTTAACTCCTTTAGCATGTTAGTTTGGAGATTAGATGATTCACCTTCATATTTCTTTGTTTTAGGGACATATTGGAGTGCATGGCTTACTTTCTTTCCATAAGACGCAATATCCCCTTTATGAGATTTATTCACGTTGGCGTGTACCTCCTTAGTAACGACTTTGGCTTTACCAATAGCCACCTCAGCTCTTTTAGTTATGGGCTCGTCATTCTTGCTTTTCTTGCTGTCATCAACTTTTATCTCCTTCACAATGCAGTTCTTCAAGTAGAACTTTGCATCGACGAAGTGTGACTCTACCTCGGTGAATGGCTCATCATCAGCAACTATCTTCTTCTCGACTTTACCCTCGTAGTATTTTAAACATTGATGGTAGGTAGATGGAACCACTTTATTCTCATGTATCCAAGGCCTTCTAAGCAAGACATTGTATGAAGTCTTCGCGTTGATTACATGCAGCCATGCTCTTGATTGCATATCTTCAATGGTGATTTCTAGCCTGATCGCACCTATGGCTCTTTGCCCCCCTTGGTTGAATCCTTGGATCATCACACGACTTTCTAAGAGTTCGTTTATGGGAATACCAAGTTCTTTCACAGTGTGAATTGGCAAAATGTTCATTGAGGATCCTCCATCAACCAAAATTGGATTTACCCTTTCATCACGCATATAGCCAACCAGGTACAATGGCCAGTTATGAAGAGTGTCACCTAGCAAAAGATCGTCATTTGTGAACGTGACTTTTTCCTCGCAAGCATTAACTTCTTGAGGAGTGGACTCGATGAGCTTTTACAGAGATGGGGCCAATGATAGGTCATCACTCTTTTCTTCCCCTTTATCAGCATTGCAACAAGAGGCCTCAATACCATCACGGGAAATCTTCGTGCGGAACCAAGATGGCAAGAAATCATCCAAGGTTATTGTATGTCGTAGCTTTTGAGGGTGGTGTATCTCCACTTTTGCTTTCTTCAAACACCTAACTGGATTCTTTTTCGTTGGTCTTTTTACCATCATCTTCCTTGTTGGTTGTTCTATTGATTCTTTTCGTAGGCTCCTTTTGTGGTGCCTACGATGAGTCACCAACGTCCAACCTTCATTATCATCAGGTTGATCATCTTCAACTTTGTTGTTCACCAGTAATTCTTCATTTTTGATTCCTTTTAAACTGCATAACTCATCTAGACTGAATGAGCCAAAGGTGATAGAGACTTGGTGCACTCTTGCTTTCTCATCTTCAAGCACGATCCTCTTTTCACGGGCCAAGTCCATAACTTTGTCCTTGAAGAAACGCATTTCTCCAGGGGGTGGCTTACAAGTCGGTGATATTTGCAGTAATTTGAGTCATTCGTTTTCCCAGCTTCATTTGGTCGCTTCATCTCTGGAAGCTCATTGAGATTTAACTAGAGGAGTTATTTGAAAATGACTGGCACATTAGAATCTAGGAATGGGTACTATTTCTCCTGCATTTCTTTTAGAGTCAACTTTCCACTTGGCTTATCTTGAAAGGAAGTGGATTCCATACTCTGGATCTTGCTCACCTTCATCGTGAACTTCATAGGTAACGTGTTGAAATTCATAGCTTCTTTAATTTCAGACTTGGGTATGAACTTTCCCTACTTCCTGACTTCTTGCTTGTCATTTCCTTTGCGAGGTTCATAGATGGGCAACCTTTCATTTCCAGCAAAGGCTATGCTCAATTCCATGTCATGGGCATGAATTGCAAGTTCTTCAAATGTTCCAGGCTTGATACCTTGCAAAATGTAGCGCAATCCCCAATGCATGCCTTGGATGCACATCTCTATGCCTGAAGCTTCACTAAGCATGTCTTTGCAGTTGACGCTTGCATTCCTCCAATGATTGATAAAGTCGATAACTGGTTTCCCCTTTCATTGCGAGTATTTGTAAGTTCTATTATACTCATAGTACATCTCGTACTATAAAAACGATTGAGGAACTCTTGCTCTAGTTGATCCCAGCTATCGATAGATCCAACCTCGAGGTTCGTGTACTAGTCAAAAGCATTTTCTTTTAGCAAGCGGACAAACTGCTTGATGAGGTAATCTCCATAAGTCCCAGCATTGTTGCACATCTCCACGAAGTGCGCAACATGTTGCTTTGGGTTACCTTTACCATAAAACTGTTGAAACCTTGGAGGTTGATCGCCAGCAGGCATCTTCAATATATCAACCCTTGTAGTGTATGACTTTGCATATGTAAGGGAGGATTTGGCAGCAACTTTATATTTGTTCTTAATGGTTCCTTCAATGAACTCCTTCAGTTGATCGATTGGAATTATCCCTTCAGATGAGACAGGGATAGCCTTAGTGGATGCTGCTTGTCTTGGGGGAGAGTCACACTCTAGAACTTCTGGGAGCTTGCCGGGTGCATGGGTGGATTATTCTTCCATAAATATTCCCACCTTGTTTGTTAGCTTGTCAATTCTAGCCTCTTGATTTTGCATGTATTTGGTCAAGCCAACAATTGCTTCCATCAAGTTTTCCAACTGCTCCTCCATAGATGAAGTTTTTGTCACCATGGCTTGCATGATTGTCGTGGACGACAGAGAGTAGCATGGATTTTCACACAGATTGATCTTTGATTGGCTCACGCTATGTGGTGTAAGTGGGGAGGATCCATCACTTGAAGCATCATCATCTTCCTTCACAGCATAGTGCTTGGATCCAGAGAGATCAAGCAGAGCAAGAGTTTTCTTGATCTTTTCGGCAACATCGCTTCCTCCTTCAGATGCGTTTGTGGAAAATCTTGCTCCTTTTGAGGATGAAGATCCGAAAATAGGGGTTGATGCGGATGACACTTGGGGTGATTGTTGTCCTAGAAATCTTGCTTTGCTTCTCGTATCTGGTCGGAAGCTTCAAAAGGTAACATCGAGGATGCTTTCCACATCAGCGTAGAACCTAGAGTTAGCAACCTTGGTGGAAGTTGAACCGGAGTTGATTTTGTTTGAAGCCATTTCAATGTTCTCGGACTTTGGTGATTGAAAAGTTGATATGAGAGGTAGAGATTGTCCACTGGGCGTGCCAAAATTTGTAGACAATAAATTTGCATCGAGAAAATAAAATCAAGACCGAAAAATATAGCAACAATCATAGTATTTTATTTCGAATATTTGAGTCTTACAATCTCTATGAATCCTCTGATTCTTCTTTTCAACAGTAAATAAAGGAGATTTTGAGATTAATCTTGAATTTTATTCTATTTTAATCCAAGTGCTTGAGGCTTGATCTTGATCTTGACCTATTTTTAATCCAAGGGCTTGCAACTTGTTCTTGATCTTGACGTATTTTTAATCCAAGGGCTTGCAACTTGTTCTTGATCTTGACGTATTTTTAATCCAAGGGCTTGCAGCTTATTCTTGAATCTTTGTCTTGATCTTTTAATCCTTAGAACACTTGAATGCTTGTAGCTTTTAGAGAAATCTGCAGCGTTTGATCTACGAGCTCTCTCTTGCTTCTTGTTATAACTTCTGGTGTCTTTTCTGAGTGATGAAGACCCCTATTTATAGTTGTGGAAGGGAGGAGTTATGATAAGTTCAAACTCTTTCCGACCAATCAAATTGAAGTGTGACATGACCGTATTTGATTGGCCAGAACATGTCACTTGCACACACGACGCGGTTTCATTGGCCATTTAATGTGACTTGGTGTAGACATGTGATTTTTGACCCTCCCGAAATTTCACCCATTTTAGCGTAAAATTTTTAGTTAGGTCTAACATAGCTATTTCAACTAATTTTGATTTTTTTACTTTATTTCGTCACAAAATGAAAATTACAAAAATATTTTAGTTTATGTTCTTTCATAAATTTAAGGAAAAAAATATACAAAAATAGTACCTTATTTTTTACTTTTATATAATCTTGAAAACACAAAAATAGTTTCATGTTCTAATATAGTTTTGTTTAATTAATTAGGATTAGCTTTTGCATTGTGTAGTATTTTTATCTTATTTTAGAAGGATTCAATTAAGGTGTTGGACCACAATTTTAGAAGTTTTAGAGCCCATTTTGGCCCAATTGAGATTAGCCCATTAATTCCAATACCTAATACCCATCAAGCTAATCATAGGGACCCTTCTAGACTCTTCTTGGGAACAAAAAATAAATAAAAAGACCCTAAGGACCTAAGAGAAATTAGAAAGAGAATACACACAAAATTAGACCTAGACACTCTATAGATTAGATCAGCCGCAGACCTTAAAAGAAAGGGTTGCAATACACAAGAAAACAAGGCCTAAGGAGACTAAAAATTAGCCTAGACCTACAGACCCTAGGACCTAGACACCTTTCAGTGGAAAAAACACAAAAAAAGATAGAGACAGCACCAGTCGCATTTCTCAAAAATCAGAAGACCCCCCCCCCCCCCGCCGGTCGTCTTCTTCATAAGACCTTCAGCCGTTCGACCAGCAAAACCCCACCCCAAAACGACTTTTCACTCCTCTTCTCCCCACCAGCGGCGAATTCGCCGGAACACACAGACGAGGACCCTCCTCCCAGCGAGAAACACACACATACAAGAACCAAAACGGACACAAACCAGTCGCCCACCCCTCGCCTCCGCCAAGAACTACCAGAACTACTGGAATCCGGCGAGTCCAGTTAACTGGCCATACAGAGGATCCCACTAAACCCTTTTGTTGTACTCCTGTTTTCATCAGCCAAAGTTAAAGTTGAAGTCTAGTATATCGTCTGAAGTCATGAAATTCCAGTCGAGTGCCATCAATGTTGCTGCTAGACGATTCTATTTTCTTGTAAATAGTTTTGTTGTAAGACGTCTTAAGTGAAAAATCAATAAAAAACCATTTAGCCGAGCTCCCTATTTCATCTTTGTCTTTATTTGGACACTTCAACTTCTCGATTCAGTCATTAACTAAGAGCATGGTCTAGCTGAAAGTTTTCTGACACTTTAAAGGCTTGTGCAATTGATGCCTAGCCAGATTTGAATAGAATCATGTTCTAGAAATTGAATTTGAAGGCAAAGCTTGTTAAAGAGTGTGTCGACATTGGGCGAGGGAGAGAGATAGGTCCTGGAATTGGATTTGAGTTCGATTGAGGTGAGGTTTATTGAGGCATTCGAGTCCGAGTTTCCGGTGCTAATTCAAGTTCCGTCCACGGTTCGTCACATTTTTGAGTTCAAAATAATGAACCGTCTATATTGAGGTTCAACTCTTTCATCCTCTATTCGTTTTATGTAAGCTTGGTATTAATTATTTGTTTAATGATATGATCCCATTGATTCTGTAATTGATCTCCATAGTTTTGAATTTGCTCGTTCGGTTTTCTGCTCGTGTTTACTTGAATTCGTTATAGCTGAACATAATTTCGTCACAGTATAGAAATTGGATTGCTGAACTATGTCAATTAGATTAAAGGGGCTCAGGTGTGCATTTCATGCGACCCAATTCTAATTTCCAACAATGTTAAATAGAATGTGTCGCGAACCGTGGGTGCATTTCATGTGGCGTGGTTCAAGGCATGTTTTAAATAATGTTGAATCTTCTAAAAATGATTAAAAGTGGTTAATAAGTTAAAGATGTACCATAGGTTAAAATATGTAATAAATCAGATAATAGGCCAATTATAATAGTTTAAGCGGCCGTGCTAGAACCACAGAACCCGGAAATGCCTAACACGTTCTCCGGGGTTAACAGAATTCCTTACTTAGAATTTCTGGTTCGCAGGCTTCAAAAGGAAAGTCGAATTTAATCGATTTGGGCTCTAAAATAAATCGGTGACTTGGGACACCAAATAAACTATCCCAAGTGGCGACTCTGAAAAATGAAATAAAATAATCTCATTTCGAATATTGTCACTTTAATTGGAAAAACTCCCTATATACCCTTCCGGGGGTAGGAAAAAGGAGGTGTAACAGCTCTGGCGACTCTGCTGGGGACAAGAACCCAGAATCTCTGGTTCAGGGTTCAAGAATTCGAGCTTAGAATAATTGTTATATTTGACTTTATTTATTATCTGATTTTATTTACATGTTTGGGCCTAGTGTGCTAAATGTTGCTTTTTACCGCTTTGATATTGATTGAAATGCGTATAAAAACTGTTACGAAGCCCTCTTCTCTCTGAGTCTTCTAAATCATTTGAGAAGGGTGCACTTCGTGTAGTTTCTATTCTGTTAGTCATATCCCAATTTTAGAACGAGGTTCAGACAAGTTGCAAAGCCGGCGAAGCTTCTGTATTCCCGGTATGCTGCCCCCCTCGGCTCGAGCTGTCCGCGCGGGTAAGCCATGTCTAGAACAAATAAACCCAGGTTTTTATGCCTAGAATAACATAGCCTAATGCCAGATCCCTAGTAGGAACGCTTGTTTGCATCATGTGCATTTGACTTTGGGGACTCAACACAGGGGTTGGGTCCGTCTAGGACAGGTGTGCCCAAAAATAAAAGACCATCCTGATGCATCCTACGTACTACATGTTGCATTTCTTCAAGGGTAAAAGGGTCATTTAGCGGACCAATGATAGTTGACGGCAAATGAAAAAGAAAAAAAAGAAAAATAAAGAGGGTGAAGTGTGAAAATAAAGCAAGTAGGGCTCAGTTATCTTTTTCTTTCATAGTTTTTTTAAGAAAAAGACAAAAAAAATGAAAATGAAAAATCCATAAAGATTTTGCACTTTCCCATAATTTTTCAAAAATAAAAAGGGGAAAAGAAAATCCAATAAGAGTTTACATGTTTCATCATTTTTCAAAACAAAAGACAAAAAATTTTTTTTTTCTCTGAATTAGTTGTTATTTTTATTTTTCGCCCGTATCCAATCCGCCCGAACCATGCATTCCTGATTCTCGTCTTTCGGTGCATGATACGCAGGCAAAACACATAGGGTCCGGTCTTCCTAGTAAATTTAGGTTCTTGGCTTCGCGGAGTCTTAGCCAAATCTTGCATTTTAGCCACTTTTAGCCACATAGGTTAATTTTAGAAAAATGGTCACAACCATGTCTTGCATGTGTCTAGTATGGAATGTTATTGTCTCACATAGTGTTGGTTTAAGTTTTCTCATACATGTGTGGATCTACTTACCGGAGTTTGAGCATGACAGATACCCCAGGATCACTGCATTCAGGAGCCGCTCGAGGAGCCATTTAATGTTTTTTTGATCAATTGTTCATGTTTTACTTTCTAGTCCTGTATCAGTCTTTTAGGTAATGTTAAAGTTTGTAATAGTCTAGTTAAGTTTGCCTAGTCTTTTGTTATTGTATTTCTTATTTTGTATTTGGAAATGTGTTACAAGCAAAAAATTAAAAAAAAAAAGCAAAAAAGAAAAGAAATTTTGCATTTTTATATTTCCGTTATGAGTTTTCTTTAGAATACTAATTCTAGAAATGAAAAACAAATTCCTTTGAGGTTGTTTTTCCTTTAGGCAATTGATATGAAAACAAATTGCTTTTATATTTCCTTTTGTATATTAAGACTAAAAATTCAAAAAAAAAAGAATTTTCCTTTAGTACCCCTTTAAAAGTTTTTTTTAAGATATTGATTCCCAAAAATTCAAAAAGATTTTCTTTTGAGGTTCTTCTTTGCGAAATTAATGAAAATTAAATTTCTTAAAAAAAAATCTTTTATTTTCATTAGAACTTTAGGATATTGTACATAGAAGAAAAAAAAACTTTTTCTTTGGTTTATTTTCAGAGTTTCTTCCTTAGGTAATCAAAAACTGAAATCCAAAAATATTTTTAATCTTGTTCATTTCTCGTTTCAAAATCTTTCTTCAGGGATATCAAATGAAAATTCAAAATATTTTTCTTTGATTTATTCTTTAGATTTCCTTCCTAAAAAAAGAATCAAAAAATATTTTTTCTCTTGTAGGGTTTTTTCCCTTAATAATTTCCCGTAGAGTGTTTGTTTCAAAAAGAAAAAAAGAAAAAATATATGCTTATTAAGCTTGAGTTTAGAATAGGTTATAGAATATTAAGTCTAGAAAATTCAATTTTTTTTTTGCTACTTTTACTTCTCTTTTCTCATCAGAGTAGACATTAAGGCAAAAAAAAAATGAGAACGTTAGTTTGTTTACTTTATTCTCGTTCTTCTCGAACTACGCAAAGATCTGATTCATGCGGAGTGATGATACGTAGGCAACCTACATAGAGTTCGATCGAATCATTTTTTTTTTCATTAAAAAAAAAGAAAAAAAGAGAGGAAAAAATAGAAAAAAAATAGAAAAAAGAGATGAAATTATGGGATGTAAGAAATGAGAGGAAAGAAAAGAGTGATAATTAGAAAAAAAAAAAGAGGAAGGAAAATGAGCAAGCAAGTGCTAGAAAAGAAAAGAAAAGGGACGATTGAAATGAACAAAATTGGGATGATGCCAAGTGACCTTGTGACCCTAGAAGTCATTCTAGAACCGTTAATTGTTGCTAGATGCATTGCACGCAATGTGATATTTTTAGTCGTTAAATGCCTTAATGCTAACAGGATGTCCCTATTTTGTTCTTTTTGTTATCTTCATTGAGCAGAAGGGTGGTTGGTTTGTGATTTTTAAGTAACTCATCCATACAAACACAAAGTCAAAGAGCAAGGTAGCCATGGCTGGCAAAGAGTTGAACATGGGCGTTACTGATCCGTCTAAGGAGATGATTGAGTGAGAATCTGAATTGAAAGAAGAGGTCTTAAGGTTGAAAGGACAAATTGTCGAAATATACCAAACTTGGATTAGTGGGCGTCCTCCACCATCAGTTCTCACTAACTACACTGAAAGCCTTGTCACCATTCCGCCACTGTCACAAGTCCAGGATATCTGCCCATAACCTTTTCACACTCCACTCCCCAGAACCTCCTCATATCCCGGTCCTTTGACCACTCATGTTTTTTAGCTCATCCACCTGCTACCTTTCCTCGATCCTCTAGCGAGACTGTGTTCAAAATCCCCGATGCCCAACACTATGCTCCAGAACCAATTTTCAAGGTCTTGGGTCTATACTCTTAAGATCCTCATTTTGAGCCTCCCGATGAGACTGCAAAGCCTGCTAAGATAGTGGAGCAAGATGAGATATCCAGAAAGCTGAAAAGGTTTAAGATGCCAAAGTTTAACTTGTATGATGGGCATGAAGATCCAGTAGACAATCTGAGGGGTTATTGCAGTGAAATGAGAAGTGTTGGCAGGAAAGATGAGCTGCTGATGGTGCATTTCAGTGAGAGCCTGACTGGGGTAGCTTTGGAATGGCATGCTCATCAAGATGTTGGTAAGTGGCGTACATGGGATGACATGGCTCAAGATTTTGTGCGACACTTTCAGTACAATATAGACATTGTCCCAGACTGCTCCTCCCTATGTCAGATGGAAAAGAAACCCACGGAGAGTTTTAGGGAATTTTGGTTCAGATGGAACGAACAAGTTGCTCGGGGCTGTCCACACATTGATAGAAAAGATGTTGTTGAGCCCCGTCAACGACAGGACCCAGTGGGCATTCTTACTAAACGCTTTCAGCCTCAATACCGACCCCATGAATATCCCCTAGCTCCACATAATCCACCCCAATATTATCCTCCAAACAACATCCGGCCATTTGTCCAACCACTGGGTCACTCCAAAAGGCGAGCACGAGTACCGCAAAAGCTTCACCAGCCTCCGCAAAATTTTCAAGTGCCCTATAACCCACATTCAAGCCAAGGGTGTAGAAGGGAACAAAGGCTGAAAGATAATTTTACACCAATAGGAGGGTCCTATGCAAGCTTGTTTGAGAGATTAAAGCATTGCGACATAATTACACCAATTCCACTAAATTATATAGACCTGCGTGCGAGAAGCTTTGACCCTGCTAAAAGGTGTGAATACCATTCCAATACCCAAGGGAACAATGTTGAAGATTGTCGTGCTTTGAAAAGGGAAATAGAAAGAATGATTCAACAATGAATAATTGTGGTCCGAGGCAGCAATACCCCAAGTGTTACACAAAATCCTCTACAGGTACATGACAATGCACAAATTGTTGGGATGGTTTGCAATAACGAAGGTTTGGTCAAAGGAGCTAATGAGCCACTTGGTGAAGACAATGTGATTGAAGTTGGTGAAGGTCCCAATGATATTGATGTGGAACTCAGTGTCTAAGATGTTGATCCTGGTAATTGGAAAGACGCTCCATCTCTTCGCTAGCCGAGGAGGAGTCTTGGTGGTTTATTTTGTTGTCATTTCTGTTGCCCGGGTTATTTTCAGGGTTGTAATCCGAATATTGTCTTGTGACTCAAACTCTTCTATCCTTTTATGTTGCCTAGTTCATTTAGTCTAGTACCCTGTTTAGTGTTGTTTAGGTTTTTTCCAGGGTCGTAACCCCAGTGTGTTTTGTTTGTCTCGTTGTTCAAATCCTTTCACTGTCTGTCTAATGTAATTTTCTACTTTCTGTTATTTCTAGTCATTTTTTATTTAGTTCTCTTCTCCTTTTTATAGTTCTATCCATGCTGGCCCTAGTGACATGACATGCACGCATAATTCTAGGCCTGGTCTTAAAAGTTAGTTTAATCATGAAGCAATGAAACAATTTCGAAGATGATAGGGACATTTGAGGGAAATAAGTAAAGGGATTTTGATATCACTTAAAGCCCGAATTGTGTGAAACTAGGGCAGATAGTTGTGAGCACGTGATTTTTGCCCTATATGAATTACTCCCATAAATTCAAAACAAAATAACTTTTTTTCATTATTTGCAATTTTGTGGATTTTGTGGCATTTTCTGATAATTGTTTGCATTTGTATGTGCATGTCTATTTTATTTAATTCATGAAAATATAAAAATACATTGCATTTTCATTTAGGATCTAATTTTGCATTAATTAATAATTTAGTGCTTTATAAAAAATGGGAAAAATCACAAAATAGTTTATTTTGCACTTTTAATTTTAATTTCGAATTTTGGTGGTTTTTCTTTAATTTGGTATTTGATTAGTTGTGGTAATTATCATTTATAGTTAGTTAATAAAATTTGATAGAATAATTTAATTAGGAATTAATTTAGGCTTTATTTAAATTTTAATTTAAAAAGAAATTAGAAGAAAAATTGAAAAAATGAAAATGAAAAGGAAAAGGGAATAAAAGCAAACTTAGTTCTCGGCCAAGCTTATACCAGCCCAAGTTGTCCCCCATTAACTCGTCCAAACTAAGGCCTAATTACACCACAACCCGGTCCAAGTGATCAGCCATGGAGACCGTCGAAACGACGTAGTACGAAAGTGATACTACGTCGTTTTGAGTTCAACTCTATTAAACTGATCTCAGCCGATCATTTTTTCTGCATCCAACGGCTGTGAAACTCCTTCTCTTTTAATTAAAATTGTCCGAAAGAGTAACCCTGAACTATCTCCTTCATCTCTCAGACCTCTCATCTCACCACCGCCCACCACCCACCGGAATTCGCCACTGGTGGCGGTGTATCTCCAAACTCCACCAAATCTTGACCCTATCACCCCCGTTGTCTCCCCGTTCAAAATCCGCCATTAGTTTTATCCAAAAGTTACTTAATCCATCTAAATCTTAAATCTAAGCCTGCCGAGAACCCGACCTTGTACCATTTCTTCTTTTTCTTTTCTCTTCCTATTTTGGTTTCCCCAGAAGATGGCCATGTTTGACATCGAACTCTCGACAAGGGGATGTCGTTAGGTTTTTGCCTCACCGGTTGCTTGAAGAGTCGAAGTCTTTCGTCCTCTTTTCTTTTTCTTTTGGCAAATGACAAAAATAGTGCTTGTGTTGCAATTTTCATTGTTGGCCAAGAGTCTTGTTCTTCAAGGTTTGGCCAGCCTTTTAAGTATCTTCCTTGTTTCTGTCCTTCTTTATTTTTTTTCTGTTTCTTCTTCTCTTTTTCATTATGTATTCGTTTCAATTTTGTCCATGCATGAGTGTTTAATAATCAGCCTGTTTCATTTGGTTATTGTTCGAAATTAATTAAGTCACTGCCTTTCTTTTGGGGTTTTGGGTTTTGTCTTATGAGTTTCGGATTTTTCCTTTGGCTCATTAAGTTGGGATGTTAAACTAGGGCTCGATCTGAGCCTGAAATCTGCAAAGCCCAAAATGGATTTGGCTCATGACCCATGTTGGACTGGTTTAGTACTGGGTCAAGTTGACCCATGACTCAGGGTATTTGTGCTAGGGTAATTAACAGGACCCTAAAGGGTAAATTTGGGAATTCTAAGGGTAATGGAATCTCAGTAACAGCCTAGGAAACTTCTAGGAAGTTGAGTATTGGGATTAATGTAGAACTCTGATTATTAGACTAAGGTTTTCTGAGCAAAAATAAAAATGTAAAAAGGGTCTAATTGCAAAATGTGATTTCTTTGGGGCTACCCTACTTCCTTGCCTATAAAGGCACACTTCCTTACCATTCAAGGTTTTTTTAAAAACAAAAATCCAGAGAAAACAAAACGGCTGAAACTTTGAACCTATTCCCTTGATTTTCAGCCTTGAGTGTTGAAATTTTCAGTGGTTGAACACTTTACGATTCTTTCCATGTTTGAGATGGTTTAAATTTGGGTCTCTCAAAGTTTTTGGGTTAAGTTCTGTTGGGTAGATACTGCTCCATTGGCTTCAGTTGGCCATTTTTGCTAAGCTTTGGTGTTGAATCCTGTTGCTGCTCTGCTGTTGTAGAACACTGACCTCTTACATTTTGATTTCTTTTCAATTTCCAGGTACTTCTTGATTCTCTGAATAGATGAGATGCAAGTTTGGAACACTGTAATTGCTTAAAAGGCTCAGAAATGGATATTGTTCTTTTTCCATGAATGTTAGCTATGTTTTTAGGGATTTCTGAAATAGTGTAATGTGATTGTGCTTTATCTTACTTACTCATGTCCTCCACATTATCTTCTGTCTTAAAGTGAGTCATGGAGTTTATTAATGTGTTGAGTCGGAGGTATTTTCATGGAGAGTACCTCATGCTGGGGTATTGTTCATCTGTGTATGTTTTATAAACTGCCCATGATTAAGATAATACGCATACGTGGAAGAATATGAGTGCTGCTACTGGATATGTTATTAGTATGGGTTCTTTTCTTGAAAATGTCGCCTTGGTTATGGTTGAGCGTTCGTTGGATGGTCATCTGTTCCTTAAGTATTCAATTTAAGATCCATTTCTCTTATTAATTAGCATGGTCGATTTTTCTCATGGTCTGT
Organism: Nicotiana sylvestris; assembly: GCF_000393655.2. Taxonomy (NCBI): domain Eukaryota; kingdom Viridiplantae; phylum Streptophyta; class Magnoliopsida; order Solanales; family Solanaceae; genus Nicotiana; species Nicotiana sylvestris. Next base: position 143,740,921 of record NC_091066.1, read on the forward strand.
AGAATAACTTGAAGTGAGTCATTCTGAAATTCGACCGTCCTTTGCTTGTGTCCCTGTCATGTGAGTTCGATTTCAGAAATGGTAGTTTCATTATTCAGTTTCAGATCTTTTTATATCTTGTTTGGTTTAGAGTAAATTTGAAACTCATGACTTGTTCAGGGGTAAGAATTGAATCAAGATTCAATGTGAGCTGGGGAAGGGGCTTTTGGGTTCGGTTAATTAGGGGATAATTTGTGTAAAGGTGTATTAGTGCAATTAGGGGTTGCATCATCAGTCTGAATGTCTATGGTAGACTAAAAATCTGCTTTGTGTTTCAATTAAAATCACCGGTATTTACTTGATGAAAATTGTCTAGAGTGATACACCTTATTTCAAGAGTGTTTGCTAAATCATGTTTTGGGCTATCATCGTTGGCCCAATTGCGACTGCCTTTCCTCTTCGCAACCAGGCTGCCAAGCTGGGCTTTCCTCGAGCCCAGTTATTTCATATACTGAATTGGCATTAATGGGCAACCAGACATGGGTTTGGATCGGGTTTGGCCACGCTGTGTTCTCCTTCGAAAATTTTCAAGTAACCTTGGGCCTATAGTTGGCCCAGTCCGTCTCATATGATTTAAAGGTTTTTTTTATCACACTTGGGTTTATGACTAGCAAGATGCCAATTGAACCTCAGTTTATATTGGGCCTTACCTAGTACTGACCCTTAAATCAATGATTTGAGTTTAGCTGTAGTATAGAAATAATTGTAAGTCCCTTAAGCCTTATTTAACTGGCAGATCCTTGTAGATAATTTGCGTGCCATACCAATTAGACATACGATTCATGGTCGTCACTTGATTAACGTTAATCCTTCGAAATTGAGGCGTGTCATTTGGTAAAATTTCATGGCCCTCGCAAAGTTGCAAACGCGTAGTTGCTTTAGGCGCGTTATTTTAATAATTTACTTTCCTAAACTCGGATGCGCATTTATGTGACCTAAATCCAAAATCTCAACAATGTCAAGATATGTCAAAGACCGCGGGTGCATTTATGTGACGTGGTTCCAGACGTGTTTTAACAGTGTTGCAATATTCTTAAAATTAAATAAAAGCGGTTAAAAGATAAAATTTGCTCATAATTGTTTAAAATCAGATAATTAGGCCGGATATAACAGTTGAGCGACCGTGTTAGAACCACGTAATTCGAGAATGCCTAACACTTTCTCCCGGGTTAACAGAATTCCTTACTCAGATTTCTGGTTCGCGGACTATAATACAGAGTCAATCTTTTCCTCGATTCGGGATTTGACCGGTGACTTGAGACACCATAAATTATCCCAAGTGGCGACTCTAATTTTAAATAAAATAATCCCGTTTCGATTGTCACTTTAAGTTGGAAAAACTCCCTTATACACTCCTTTCCGGGGGGTGTAGGTTAAAAGGAGGTGTGACAGCTCTGGCGTCTCTGCTGGGGATCAAACCCAGAATCTCTGGTTCAGGGTTCAAGAATTCAAGCTTAGATGAATTGTTATATTTGGTTTTATCTATTATCTGATTTTATTACATGTTTAGGCCCTAATGTGCTAAATGTTGCTTTTACCGCTTTGATATTATCTGAAACTATGTATAAACTGCTACGAAACCCTTCTCTTCTCATCTTCGGGGATGTGCTCGCTGGTCGAGACTCCCTATTCTGTTAGTGTCATACCTTGAAATAAGAAAGAGACTCGGAAAAGTTACTAAGCCGGATGGCATTTTGGTTCCCGGTACGTAGCCCCCTCCTCGGCTCGAGTTATCCGCTTGGGTACACAGTCTAGTACAACATACCCAGGTTTTTGAACTTAAAATAACTCAGCCTCATGCCGGATCCCTAGTAGGCATGTTTGTTTGCATCATGTGCATTTAACTTTGGAGACTCAACACAGGGGTTGGGTCTGTCTAGGACAGGTGTACCCGAAATGTAAAGACCATTAGGATGCATCTTACTTGCTACTTACGCATTCATTTGCTTCGGATTTGCATGTTGACCGGCTTACAAGGAAAACTTAGATGGTTGAGAGGGATAAGTGCCTGTTTTGAAAAACCAATGTCCCAAACATACCAAAACTCTGCCGAAATTTTGAAAAAAAAAGAATCTTGTAGTTTTCAAAGAAAAGGAAAAAAAGGAAAATCTTTATGTTTTAGAAAGTTGGTTTTATTTTGACAAATTTGCCCGAACTACGCCAGTTTGATTCTCACAGGGTGTGAGATACGTAGGCAACCCCCATCGGGTCCAACTTTTTTTTTGCAAAAATAGCCCGAAAAGAAAATGAAAAAAACAAACAAAATTTTGTTTTTATTATAATGGTTAAGGTAATGCCATTTTTGTCAAAATAGCCGATTGCCCCTAAAAGGACGCCGGAAGGCTGTTTTTGCAAGAACAGCTGCCTTCGTTCTCTTTTTCAATTTTTAGCCGGTTGGCGAGCATAGCCTTAAAATCTTCCTCCGGAAGTGCTGAAAGGCCGTATTTACAAAGCTGGTTTTTTACTTTCAAAATGAAAATCTGGAAAAAAAAGTGTCAGCTTTGTTTTGGAGTCAATTGAGCCATTATTTTGCTTAATCACCCTAATAAATGTGCAGAATGAGCACAAGTCAGAATTTGCCAATAACAGTCTTAAACAAGATCCCTTTGGAGTTGCATATGTGGTGGGATGATCTGGGTAAATCAGGACAAGACACGGTCAATCTATACCTAGGAGGCCTCACTGGGTTGTTGAAGATTAATCCTAGGGGAGACATCATAAAGGCATTGGTTACATTCTGGGACCCGGCCAACAACATATTTCACTTCTCAGATTTTGAACTTACCCCAACATTGAAGGAAACAGCCGGATATATTGGGGGTCCCAAAGTTCCTCTGAGACACCAGTACCTGATTGCTCCAAGGGCCGTAGCCGTACACAGGTTCTTAGACTCTTTGAAAATAAGTAGGGGGTCCACAACCCAGATTTGGCAGCTGGTTTTTGTATTTTGCAGTTTATATACAATAGATATGGTGATATAGGGGGGTTCAACAAGCCGGAAAACAAAATCTGCAGCAAAGGAAACCGCCTTAAGTGGGAAGAACACGAGTGTTTTGCATTTATGGTGGGCTTTTTGGGACTTTTGGTGTTTCTTAGAAAAGATGGGAACATTGACATACGAGTAGCTGGGGTTGTCAGCACTTTGCTCACTCAGGCCAACAACACCCTCGCACCCATGATAGTAGCTGAAATCTTCCACGTTCTCACATCCTGCCAAGCCGGAGGAGACTTTTTCGAGGGGTGCAATGTGTTGTTGTAGATGTGGATGATCGAACACTTACACCATCGTCCTCAATTTATGAGTTATGGGTCGACAGAGAAAACATGTATAGAGAAATTTTATACGAGGGTTGATGGGATCAGCCTGCCAGAAGGGGTTACAGAGTGGATAACACGCCTCCGTTCTATCACTGCAAACCAAATAGATTGGACATTTGGATGGCTGCCTGTGGATGAGATCAAATACATGGCAGCCACTGGGCCTCATTTCCTCCTGATGGGACTCAGGAGTATCCAGCCTTATGCCCCATATCGGGTTTTGAGGCAGCTGGGAAGATGCCAGATAGTTCAGAGAGATGAAGATCTTAGTGTCCAAGTAGTCGAGATCGGACTTAATGGTCAGTTTCATGAAGCAGCAGTCTGCCAAATTTGGAGCGAATGTCAATACTTAACAGCCAATAACTGTGTACGTGATCGATCTAAAGGTGAGGTTTCACCAGGGTACCTTGCTTGGTATAGGAGAGAAATCGAGTTTGGGAGGCCGGCCAAAAGACCCCATCTTCAGGAATTCGTCGAGGCGTCACAAGACAATGGGCTTGGTTGGATAAGGAGAATGAGTACAGGGCCACAATAGGAAGTTTGGAAAAACAAGTTAAAGAACTTCAATTCGAGAATAGCTTGCAAGCAGCGGCAGACGAAGGTGAAAAGAAAAGGCTAGCCAAAGAAAATGAGGCCCTTAGAGCCCAAATTCAAAAAAGAAAATAGAGGCAGAGAACCCCGCCCAAGTGACAAAGATGAAAAACTCATAAATAACCTGAGGCAGAAAATGAGTGACTATAGTTTTGATTTGAACAAAACAGAAAGTGAACTAGCCAGAGTTCGAAAGCAATTGGCTAAAATCGCAGATGAACGAGCATGCCTGGTTAAGCAGTTGAAAGAAAAGTACGACAATGAGGTCGCGAGATTAAAGAAAAGGGTCATCGCCACGGAAAACAAAATGATCAAACAGGTGAAAGACTTCAAGGTTGAAAAGGAACATTGTTATACAGCATTGGCACAATTAGAAATAGATTTGTGACAACTTCAGGAGCAGAATCATGCGGCTGAGCAAACTTTGGAAGCTAGGGCCCAACAGATCGGGCGTTTGTTACAAGAAAAAGGTGTCATAAGAGAGAGAATTAGAAACATCGTCGATTACATTGTTATGAAGTGCCAAGTCTATGAGGAAATGACTCACACCACCTTCTTCGCGGTAGTGATGACATTTGTTAAGCAGATAATGAGTGACTTGGACCGACTTCAAAGGGATCTTGCATATAGGCCTGCGGCGAGACCGAATGATGTCCCGCGGGCACTAGGAGCATTAATGTATTCATGATTTCTTATTTGAGTCTGTATTTCCTTTTCCGTTAGAGTCTGTCAGTTGTGTTGAGTTTGTATTTTCTTTCTGCTGGAGTCTGTCAATTGTGTTCGAGTCTGTATTTTCTTTTGTTGGAGTATGATAGTTTATTTTTGGAGTCTGTATTTCATCTCTTCATCAGCGTCTGTTAGTTTCTATTGGAGTCTGTTAGTTTTGAGTCTTTGTAATCAAAGCATTTGCTTTTATGAAAATTGAAAATCCGAAAAAAGTGTTTTATTATTTACTTTCACACTTATCTCCCAGAACTACACTCGGTCTGATTCATGCGGGGTCATGATACATAGGAAATCCCCATAAGATTCGATCATAACCAAAAAAAGAAGAAGAGAAAACGAAAAGAGAGAGGAAAAACAAGAGAGAGAAAGAAAAGAAAGGAGAGAAGAATAAGAAAACCAAGAGAAAGAAGCAATAGCAAAACAAGAGGGAAATGAGAGAGAAAGCAAGGGTAAGAGCGAAAGACGAAAAGAAAAAGAAGAAAAGAAAATTCGGGATGACGCAAGCATCCGATCAAATGCATAATAGAAACGGCTAACTGCTTAAGTGCATTCATTCCCCAAAATGTGCGGTTACCAATCTGTTAAAGCCCTAATTGCTAACAAGATTGTTGTTGATGTATTGAACCCAGGCAGATGGTTAGTTGATTGGCATTCTGGCAACTCACTCATACAACACCCGATCAAAAGACAAGCTAAACATGGCCAACCAAGAATTGGAGGCAAGTATTGTTGACCCGTCAAAAGAGGTGGAAAAATTGGATGTTAATGCGATGAAGGAAGAGATGTATAAGTTAAAACAACAAATGGCTGAAATGTATCAAGCCTGGGCAAAGGGGCATCCGCCACCGGTTTATTTCGCCAACCCTGCTTATATCCCACCATTAGCTCAATCTCAGGAACCTCCCACTGTGAACTCATCTCCAGCCTTTCCCCTCTACCAACAATGCCACGGCACCACTTCCCATACATCACAAGCTCCTCCACCCAGACAAGTACCGCACCCTCCCCTACCAATCAAACCTGTTTTTATGACACCTCCATTTGCTGCATTACACCGATTTTCCAGTGAACCTCTGTTACAAACTCACGACAACCAGTATTATCCCCCTGAACCTACCTTCAAAGTCCCGGAACCATATTCCTACACCCCTCATCTTGATCTCCCGGCAGAGACCGAGAAGCCACCCAAAAATTCCGAACATGAGGAGATGATCAGAAAGGTCAAAAGTTTAGAATAATCATTCAGAGATATGAGAGGGCTAAGAGGTCAAGTATGTGTGGCCTATAAAGATTTATGTTTGTTCCCAGATGTTCAGTTACCAGCAGGGTTCAAAATGCCCAAGTTTGATCTGTACGACGGGCATGGTGACCCAGTAGCACACTTAAGAGGATTTTGTAGCAAGATGAGAGGAGCAGGCAGAAGAGATGAATTGCTGATGGCATATTTCAGCCAAAGTTTGAGTGGATCGGCATTAGAATGGTATACCAGACAAGATCACAGCAGGTGGTACACATGGGATGATTTGGCCCAAGCCTTCGCCTGCTATTTTCAGTACAATCTTGAAATTATCCCAGACCATCTGTCATTAACAAAGATTGAGAAAAAGCCCGGTGAGAGTTTCAGAGAGTATGGATTCCGTTGGAGGGAACAAGCCGCGAGGGTTGACCTTCCGATGAAAGAAAGTGAGACGGTTGATTATTTCTTGCAGGTTTTGGAGCCCACTTATTTTGGCCATTTGGTGTCAGCAGTGGGCAAGTCCTTTAATGAGGTTGTAAAAATGGGAGGCATGGTTGAGGAGGGACTCAAGTCCAACAAGATCATGAGTTATTCAATAATCAAAGCGACCACCCAGGCCATTCAAAACGGTATTGGGGGTGTACTCGGGAAGAAGAAGAAAGAGGACGTTGCGACAATTGTGTTGGGAGCTTGGGTCGGATCCAGGAACCTTCCACGTTACTACAACCCGCCTCGACCCTATTACCAAACTTACCCCCACACTCCAAATAGCCCACCACAACACTACTACCCACCGCCAGACCCCCATTTTTCCGTCCATCACGTACAAACCTATACCCAACCTCCTACTCACGCACAATGGTGTGCGCCAGCTCCACAAAATCTATACCCAGCTCCACAAAATACCCATTCACCCCCAAGAGCCTATAGAAATCTCCCTGGAACAGGTTTTGGCCAAATCAAGCCTTTAAGAATGAGAGGTTACAGAAGCAGAAGACTTTCACTCCATTGGGGGAATCATATACTAGTCTTTTCCATAGATTGAGACAATTGGGTATGTTGAATCCGATTGAGGCTAAACTGCCAAATCCCCCTCCCAGAAATCTTGACCGCTCGGTGAGTTGTGAGTATTGTTCAGGGACCCCGGGTCATGACACAGAGAAATGCTGGAAATTGAAAATAGCTATTCAAGAGCTCATTGATACTAATCGGATTAAGGTCCAAGCCTCGAAGGCACCCAATATCAACCAGAACCTGTTGTCGGCTCATCATGAGACAAATATGATTGAGATTGTGCATAAGGGAGAGGAGCCTAAGAAGCCTTCGCAAATTGTCATGATGATTCGGGCTAGTGAAGCCAAGCTGTTTGAAAAGTCAACAAGTGAGAAGTCTGTGATTAAGTTGAACAGGGCAAATAATGAACCATCTGTGGAAGTCAAGAAGGGGTCCTCAAGTGACGTTGCAGGAAAACATGAAAGAGCAAAAATGGTTGTGCCAGGAGTGATGAACAGGCTTGTGGTAATTGTGAAAGGCGCCCGCATAGATCCTGTCATTATCAAACCGGTAACTCAATTACCGATAGTCAACAGCAAAGCAGTCCCATGGAATTATGAACGAGTGACAGTGACTTACAAGGGGAAAGAGGTTAAAGAAGAAGTGTATGAGACCCATGGTTTGACTCGATCGGGGAGATGATTTGCCCTCGAAAAGTTGAGAAAAGCTAAGACCTCCAAAGATAACCCTGTGTTGGTGAAGAAAGCTGTGATCGAGGAAGAAGCAGAGGAACTTCTGAGAAAGATGAAAGTGCAGGACTATTCCATTGTGGAGTAGTTAAGGAAGACACCGGCTCAGATCTCGCTATTGTCATTATTGATCCATTCAAACGAGCACCGTCGGGCTTTAATGAAGATCTTGAACGAAGCCCACGTTCATGACAAAATCTCAGTAAACCACTTGGAAAAGATAGCTAACAAGATATTTGAGGTAAACAGAGTCACTTTTTCTGATGATAAGTTGCCCATGGAGGGTACTGAGCACAATAGAGCCCTCTATCTGACGGTGAAATGTGAAGATTCCGTGGTTACTCGGGTAATGGTTGACAATGGTTCCAGTGCAAATATTTGCCCTCTTTCCACTTTGAACAAGTTGAAGGTGGATGATGAAAGAATTCACAAGAACAGTATCTGCGTTCGGGGATTCGACGGTGGAGGGAAAGATTCAGTCGGGGACATAGTGCTCGAGCTTACAATAGGGCCAGTTGAATTTACTATGGAATTACAGGTGCTCGATGTGGTTGTTTCTTACAATATGTTGTTAGGTCGACCCTGGATTCATGCTGCCAAAGCGGTCTTGTCCACTCTACATCAAATGGTTAAGTTTGAATGGGTTTGACAGGAAATTGTTGTGCATGGCGAAGATAATTTGTGTGTTCCCAGTGATGCTATTGTTCTGTTCATAGAGTTTGAAGACGACAAGGGGTCATGGGTTTATCAGGTTTTGGACACGATATCGGTAGAGAAAATTCCTGAAGGGAAGTGCGTGCCCACTCCAAGGGTAGCTGCTACATCAGTCATGGTAGCCATTGAAATGTTGAAAAATAGTTTTGTACCGGGCAAGGGTTTGGGTGCATCTCTACAAGGTATCGTACAACCGGTTTCTCTTCCTAAAAACTTGGATACATTTGGTCTGGGGTTCAAGCCCATAGTCGCAGACGTGAGAAGAGACAAAAAAATGAAATAGAGAGCATAGGCCCTTCTAAAGCCAGTCCCGCGTCTTTCCAGATTATTTGTCAGGCCTGGTACCAGAAAGCGCCCAGTGATGACGGTTCCTAGTTTGGTGGTTGATATGGATGGAGATTTGATGGAAAAGTTCGAGAGGATATTCGACGAAGTGAACACGGTGGAAGCTGGAGAGGGTTCTAGCAAGGCGGATGTGCAATTTGTTGGGCCCAGTGCAAAGATTAACAATTGGGAAGCTACTCCTCTCCCCACCAGGAAGGAGTTTTGGTAGTTTGCTTTGATTTTCTTTCAGTTTATCTGGATTATCCCAGGGTTATAGTTCAAATTCTATGTTCCATCCGTTTGGATGTATAAGCCTTGTTATCTCTAATTTCAATGAAATGCAATTTCCCTTTTTCTCACTTCCTGATAGTTTTTTTTTTGTTTTTCTTTTCTTCCTTGTACAGTTCTTTTTATGCTGGCTTCAATGATATGACATGCATAGATTAGTGAAGAATTAAGCCATTTTGAAGAAAAACCCAAGCCTAACCTGAGTGATACAGAAGCAATCAATTTAGGGGACCAAAGTAATGTCCGGGAAACTAAAATAAGTGTCCATCTTGAACCACAACTCAGAGAGGAGATAATTAAAACACTGTTCGAGTATAAAGATATTGTTGCATAGTCCTATGATGACATGCCAGGTCTAAGCACTGGCTTGGTGGTTCACAAATTGCCTACTGATCCGGCATTCCCCTGTCAAGCAGAAGCTGAGGAAATTTAAAACTGATATGAGTGTGAAAATTAAGGAAGAGGTCACCAAACGGTTTGAGGCAAAGTCATTCGGGTCACCCGGTATCCCACCTGGTTAGCCAATGTTGTGCCTGTGCCGAAGAAGGATGGTAAGACCAGGGTGTGTGTTGATTATCGAGATCTCAACAAGGCAAGTCCCAAGGATAACTTCCCATTGCCGAACATCCATATATTGATCGATAATTGTGCCAAACATGAAATTGGTTCTTTTGTGGATTGTTATGCGGGTTACCACCAGAACTTAATGGATGAGAAGGACGCAGAAAAGACAACATTCATCACGCTATAGGGAATGTACTGCTATCGGGTCATGCCATTTTGTTTGAAAAATGCTGGGGCAACCTACATGAGGGCAATGACGACCATATTTCACGACATGATACATAGGGAGATCGAGGTTTATGTGTATGATGTGATTGTAAAGTCTAGAAAGCAGTCTGATCATGTCAAAGATCTGAGAAAGTTCTTCCAAAGGCTTTGCAGGTACAATCTCAAGCTCAACCCTGCAAAATGCGCATTCGGTGTCCCGTCTGGAAAGTTGTTGGGATTCATAGTCAGCCGCCGAGGTATTGAATTAGACCCGACAAAGATCAAAGCTACTCAGGAGTTGCCACCCCCAAAGAACAAGACTAAGGTGATGAGTCTATTGGGGAGATTGAATTACATCAGCAGGTTTATTGCTCACCTCACGACAACTTGTGAGCCCATCTTCAAACTGTTAAATAAATATGTTGCAGTTAAGTGGATAAATGAATGTCAGGAAGCATTTGATAGGATAAAGGGGTACTTGTCAAACTTACATGTGTTGGTCCCGCCAAAACTATGGAGACTTTGATTCTGTATTTGATGGTTTTGGGCAATTCATTTGGATGTGTGTTGGGACAGCATGACATCACTGGCAGGAAGGAGGAGGCCATCTATTATCTCAGCAAGAAGTTCACATCTTACGAGGTTAAGTACACTCATCTTGAGAGGACGTGTTGCGCCCTAACTTTGGTAGCCTAGAAGCTGAAACATTATTTGTCATCTTATACTACTTACCTCATCTCTCACTTGGATTCGTTGAAGTATATCTTCCAGAAGCCTATGCCCACGGGAAGGCTCGCAAAGTGGAAGATCTTGCTCATAGAATTTGACATTGTCTACGTGACCCAGACTGCGATGAAAGCACAAGCGTTGGCTGACTATTTTGGTTGAGAATCATGTGGATGAAGAATACGAACCTTTGAAGACGTATTTCCCTGATGAAGAGGTAATGCACATTGAAGAGTTGGAACAGAGTGAAAGTCCAGGATGGAAACTTTTCTTTGATGGGGCCGCTAACATGAAAGGCGTTGGGATAAGAGCGGTACTTGTTTCTGAAACAGGGTATCATTACCCTGTTACGGCTCAGCTTCGGTTCTACTGTACTAACAACATGGCTGAGTACGAGGCATGTATTTTGGGTTTGAGGATGGCTGTGGATATGTGTGTCCAGGAAGTCTTGGTCTTGGATGACTCGGACCTTCTGGTGCACCAGATTCAGAGAGAGTGGGAAACACGGTATTTATAACTCATACCGTATCGACAATGTTTACATGATCTTTATCTGTGATTCCAATCAATAGAGTTCAGGCATATTCCGAGGATTCATAATGAGGTAGCTGATGCTTTGGCTACTCTGGCGTCAATGTTACATCACCCAGATAAGGCTTATGTGGACCCTTTGCATATTCAAGTCCACGATCAACATGCTTATTGTAATGTGGTGGAAGAAGAGCTCGATGGGGAGCCTTGGTTTCACGACATCAAGGAGTACATCAGGATGGGAGTGTATCCCGTACAAGCCACAAGTGATCAAAAGAGAACAATTCGGCGGTTGGCAAGTGGATTTTTCTTCAGTGGAGGAGTGTTGTACAAAAGAACTCCAGATATTGGATTGCTGAGATGCATAGATGCTAGGCAGGCCACAGCTATTATGACTGAAGTACATTCTGGAGTCTGTGGATCACACATGAGTGGGTACGTGTTGGCAAAGAAGATTCTCCGAGCAGGTTATTATTGGCTCACTATGGAGCGAGATTGTATCAGTTTCATGCGTAAATGTCATCAGTGCCAAGTGCATGGAGATTTGATTCATTCTCCACCATCTGAATTACACGCGATGTCTGCACCATGACCCTTTGTTGCTTGGGGAATGGATGTCATTGGACCAATTGAGCCAGCAGCGTCCAATGGGCACAGATTTATTCTGGTGGCCATTGATTATTTCACCAAGTGGGTAGAGGCTAAAACATTCAAGTTTGTAACCAAGAAGGCGATGGTTGATTTTGTGCACTCAAATATCATTTGCCGGTTTGGGATACCAAAGGTGATCAATACAGACAATGGGGCGAATCTCAATAGTCATCTGATGAAAGAGGTATGTGAGCAGTTCAAGATTACACATTGCAATTCTACCCCGTACCGCCCTAAGGAAAATGGAGCAGTTGAGGTAGCCAACAAGAATATAAAGAAGATACTTCGAAAGATGGTGGAAGGGTCCAGGCAATGGCATGAGAAGTTACCTTTTGCATTGTTGGGTTATCGCACTACTATTCGTACTTCAGTAGGGTCAACTCCTTATTTGTTGGTGTATGGAACCGAAATAGTGATACCCGCAGAAGTGGAAATTCCATCCCTTCGAATTGTCGCGGAGGCTGAGATCGATGATGATGAATGGGTCAAAACCCGCTTGGAGCAATTAAGTTTGATCGATACGAAGAGACTGGCAGTAGTGTGTCATGGCCAGTTGTACCAACAGAGAATGGCAAGAGCATACAATAAGAAGGTGCATCCACGGAAGTTTGAAGTGGGTCAGTTAGTATTGAAACGCGTTCTTCCTCATCAGGTTGAAGCAAAAGGAAAATTCGCCACATTGGCAGGGGCCGTTCGTTGTAACTAGAGTGTTGTCCAATGGTGCATTATATTTGACAGATGTGGAAGGCAAATGTGTAGATATGGCTATCAAATCTGATTCAGTCAAAAGATACTATGTATGATTCCCTTGTTTAATTGTACTTGTTTGTATTTGGCATGTTTTGAATATTGAAATGACGAAGGCATTTTGTTCTGCTATCTAAACACTTTATCCCTTGTCACCCCCTTTGAGCCTTATTTATTTTCTTTCATACCCCTCTTTCGGAATCAGTAGCGAATATCAGAAACATAAGCGTGAAAGAAAAGAAAAGAGAAAGAAAAGAATGAAAAAGAAAAAAGAAGGAGAAAAACAACAAAAAGAGAAAAAGAAAGCAAAAAGAGAGAGAAAAGAAAGAGAAAAGAGAAAATCACAACAATAAAGTAATTTCTATGACATGAACTACGTTCGACCTGATTCCTTGTAAGGATACGTAGGCAGCCTCACGGTTCGGTCTCATCAAAATAAAAATCCAAAAGTCCCCAAGCAAGAAACTGGGGCAGAAGTTGTGGTTGTTGTAAGAAATCTGATTTCGAAAGTTGTAATTTTGAACCCATGTGAATTGATTTTGAGCCTTTGATACCCTTTCTTTCTAATCCCATCGAAAAGCCCACATTACAGTCCAAAGTAAGACCTTCCGATCAGTCTTTGAGAAATGCCAAGTCGAGCAGGTAGAGGTGATTCATATCAGGGGCAACACTCTGGTCCAAACGGGAAAAAGAAATCAAAAATGAGAGAGTCTTATTTCTGAAAACTCTCACGGGCACCGTAAGACGACGACAAGTTGAGGAAAAAGAAATCAAAAATGAGAGAGTCTTATTGGTGAAAACCCTCACGGGCACCATAAGGTGACGGGAGCTGAGAGAAATAAAAAATGAGAGAGTCTTATTGGTGAAAACCCTCACGGGCACTGTAAGGCGAAAGTGAGTTGAGAGATGAACAAATGAGATAGGCTTGTTGGTAAAAACCCTTCATGGCACAGCAGGCCGAACAAGGTCAAGGTTTTGGTAAAGAAATCAGGTTATGGAAACTCTAGAGCAGCAAAGTATGGCAACTGGAAGTTGATTGGTTGGACATATTGGGCAGATTAATCCGAAATGCATGTCATGATCATTGGTGCTAGTTGTTCCACTCAGATAAGTCTCTTTTCTTTTTCCCCTTCAGATCGTCTTCCAGTTTTGGATTTTCTTATCCTTAACTCTCTAAGTCATTGCATTTCATTTCTTTTGAGTTTATTTCTCTAATATGTTCCCAATGTCAGTTTTGTTTAAGCAAATAAGAAGGAATTTCAAAGTTCACTATCAGCTTCAAAAGTGTAAAGCACAGTGCGGCCAGAGATAGAGTGCCAGCAAGAGTTTCATCGGCAAAATGATTTGGCAATTTCATGGGAGATGTAGAGGTTAATTTAAAGGTGTCAGAGGTGTGAAACAACAGTTTGGGTATAGAACACTCGGGTCACCCAAAGTCACGTGGTTTCGAAAGTCAATCAGAAAGTCAAGCGGTTCAGGGCCAGTTCGGGGAAGCCAGTCAAAACAAAATAATGCAGCGGAGAGACCTTCAGCAAGAATGCCATCAAATAACCACCACATTTTAAACTGACAAGATTTTTCTTTGATTAAAACAGGGACAGGAAATTTCGGTTGTTTCGGAGAATCCTCCTTGGAGAAAGACAGTCACCAAACAGGTTTGGTTTTTGATTTTCAGGACCCTCCTGGAAAATGGGACCTAGCGTAAATTCAGAAATAGCGTAATCTAGCATAAATGTATCCCAAAGGAATATAAGCAGGTTCAGAAGTTTGCATGTTCGAGATAAGATTTAATTATGAGTTTTCAAGACCCTCCTGAATAATGGGACTTAGCTTTAAGATTCCAATTAGATAACAATATTTAGCGTAAGTTCTGTTATAGGGTAGTATAATTCAACCGTAAAAGTTGTCACTCTTAAGATAAGACTTGATGTTTGACTTTCAGGACCCCTCTAGATAATGGGATGTAGTTGTAAGACCTTCTTAGATAACAAGATTTAGCAGGAGTCACACCTTTAGAAGATATAATTTAGATTTTTAAAGCCATCATTTAACTAGGAGTTTTCAGGACCCTCCTGGATAATGAAACCTAGCTTTCAAATTCTTAGTAATACTTGATAACATGATGTAGTTTTACACTCACATATGTGCCCAGCCACCAAACTGGGGCAGAAAATTTTCTTTGTTTTGTCTATTTTGTTGAAGTCAGGAGCCCGCCTGGAGAGCAGGGAATACATTTCAAGTCAGCAGTCAGGAGCCTGCCTGAAGAGCAGGGAATACATTTCAAGTCAGCAATCAGGAGCCCGCCTGGAGAGCAGGGAATGCATTTCAAGTCAGCAGTCAGGAGCCCGCCTGGAGAGCAGGGAATACATTTCAAGTCAGCAGTCAGGAGCCCGCCTGAAGAGCAGGGAATACATTTCAAGTCAGCAGTCAGGAGCCCTCCTGGAGAGCAGGGAATACATTTCAAGTAATGCAATCAGGAGCCCGCCTGGAGAGGAGAGAATACATTCAAGTTTAGCAGTCAGGAGCCCGCCTGAAGAGTAGGGAATACATTTCAAGGCAGCAGTCAGGAGCCCGCCTGAAGAGCAGGGAATACATTTTAAGCCAGCAGTCAAGAGCCCTCCTGGAGAGCAGGGAATACATTTCAAGTCAGCAGTCAGGAGCCCGCCTGGAGAACAAGGGAGTACAATTCAAGTTTTAGCTTTCAAATTCTTATTGATATTTGGTAATGTGATCCTTTTTACACTTACATGTGTTCCCAGCCATCAAACTGGGGCAGAAAACTTTCTTTGTTTTTGTTTATTTTGTTGAAGTCAGGATCCCACCTGGAGAGCAGGGAATACATTTCAGGTTCAGCAATCAGGATCCCGCCTGGAGAGCAGAGAATACATTCAAGTTCAGTAGTCAAGCGTCCACCAAGAAAAAAGAAAAAAACATCTCAAAGTGTAGTTGGCAGTCAGGCATCCACCTAGAGAATTGGAAAACATCTCAGATTACAATTCAAGGCGGCAACAAAAGGATTCCACCGGGAGAATACAAGTCAACAAGAACCACAAGAGCAAGTTTGAAGATATAGATAGGATTTTGTAATGCATAGTTCATAGTGTAGTCTAGCTTTTTTTTTTTTTTTATCATGGTGTAATAAGGGGATGCAGTAAGCAATAGCAGTAGCAGCAGCAACAACAGTGAAATCACAGCTTCATGGTAGTCCCAGCTACCGAAACATTTTGCACTACACTGACCTGATTCCTTTATAGCCAAGGATATATAGGCAACCTCAGAAGCAGGGTGCGGTCAAATCTTTTAAAATGCTTCCCACGGAGTATTCAAACGGGCAAAAATCGCTCGTATCCGCTCACTTTATCTTTGCACGAAAACTCTTCGTGTTTCCGAGCAAAGAGGGGCAGCTGTGAGCACGTGATTTTTTCCCTATATGAATTACTCCCATAAATTCAAAACAAAATAACTTCCTTTCATTATTGTGGATTTTGTTGCATTTTCTGATAATTGTTTGCATTTGTATGTGCATGTCTATTTTATTTAATTCATAAAAATACAAAAATACACTGCATTTGCATTTAGGATCTAATTTTGCATTAATTAGTAATTTAGTGCTTTATAAAAAAATGGGAAAATCACAAAATAGTTTATTTTGCACTTTTAATTTTAATTTCGAATTTGGTGGTTTTTCTTTAATTTGTTATTTGATTAGTTATGGTAATTATCATTTATAGTTAGTTAATTTAATTTGATAGAATAATTTGATTAGGAATTAATTTAGGCTTTATTTTAATTTAAATTTTAATTTAAAAAGAAATTAGAAGAAAAATTGAAAAAAATGAAAAGGAAAAGGAAAAGGGAATAAAAGCAAACTTAGTTCTGGGCCAAGCTTATACCAGCCCAAGTTGTCCCCCATTAACTCGTCCAAACTAAGGCCCAATTATGCCACAACCCGGTCCAAGTTATCAGCCATGGAGGCCATTGAAACGACGTAGTACGAAAGCGATACTACGTCGTTTTGAGTTCAACTCTATTAAACTGATCTCAGCCGATCATTTTTTCAGCATCCAATGGTTGTGAAACTCCTTCTCTTTTAATTAAAATTGTCCGAAAGAGTAACCCTGAACCATATCCTTCATCTCTTAGACTTCTCATCTCACCACCACCCACCGGAATTCGCCACTGGTGGCGGTGTATCTCCAAACTCCATCAAATCTTGACCCTATCACCCCCATTATCTCCCCGTTCAGAATCCGCCATTAGTTTTATCTCCAAACTCAGGGGATTTGTGCTAGGGTAATTAACAGGACCCTAAGGGGTAAATTTTGGAATTCTAAGGGTAAGGGAATCTCAGTAACAACCTAGGAAACTTCTAGGAAGTTGAGTATTAGGATTAATGTGGAACTCTGATTATTAGACTAAGGTTTTCTGAGTAAAAATAAAAATGTAAAAAGGGTCTAATTGCAAAATGTGATTTCTTTGGGTCTACCCTACTTCCTTGCCTATAAAGGCACACTTCCTTATCATTCAAGTTTTTTTTTAAAAAACAAAAATCCAGAGAAAACAAAACGGCTGAAACTTTGAACCTATTCCCTTGATTTTCAGCCTTGAGTGTTGAAATTTTCAGTGGTTGAACACTTTCAGATTCTTTCCATGTTTGAGATGGTGTAAATTTGGGCCTCTCAAAGTTTTTGGGTTAAGTTCTGTTGGGTAGATACTGCTCCATTGGCTTCAGTTGGCCATTTTTGCTAAGCTTTGGTATTGAATCCTGTTGCTGTTGTAGAACACTGACCTCTTACATTTTGATTTCTTTCCAATCTCCAGGTACTTCTTGATTCTCTGAATAGATGAGATGCAAGTTTGGAACACTGTAATTGGAAGGGCTCGGAAATGGATATTGTTCTTTTATCATGAATGTTAGCTATGTTTTTAGGGATTTCCGAAATAGTGTAATGTGATTGTGCTGTATCTTACTTACTCATGTCCTCCATGTTATCTTCTGTCTTAAAGTGAGCCATGGAGTTTATTAATGTGCTGAGTCGGAGGTATTTGCATGGAGAGTACCTCATGCTGGGGTATTGTTCATCTGTGTATATTTTATAAACTGCCCATGATTAAGATAATACGCATAAGTGGAAGAATATGAGTGCTGCTACTGGATATGTTGTTAGTATGGGTTATTTTCTTGAAAATGTCGCCTTGGTTATGGTTGAGCGTTCGTTGGATGGTCATTTGTTCCTTAAATACTCAATTTAAGATCCATTTCTCTTATTAATTAGCATGGTCGATTTTTCTCATGGTCTGTAGAATAAATCGAAGTGTGTCATTCTGAAATTCGACCTTCCTTTGCTTGTGTCCCTGTCGTGTGAGTTCGATTTCAGAAATGGTAGTTTCATTATTCAGTTTCAGATCTTTTTATATCTTGTTTGCTTTAGAGTAAATTTGAAACTCATGACTTGTTCAGGGGTGAGAATTGAATAAGGATTCAATGTGAGCTGGGGAAGGGGCTTTTGGGTTCGGATAATTAATGGATAATTTGTGTAAAGGTGTATTAGTGCAATTAGGGGTTGCACCATCACTCTGAATGTCTATGGTAGCCTAAAAATCTGCTTTGTGTTTCAATTAAAATCATCGGTATTTACTCGATGAAAATTGTCTAGAGTGATACACCTTGTTTCAAGAGTGTTTGCTGAATCATGTTTTGGGCTGTCATCATTGGCCCAATTGCGACTGCCTTTCCTCTTCACAACTAGGCTGCCAAGCTGGGCTTTCCTCGAGCCCAGTTATTTCATATACTAAATCGGCATTAATGGGCAACCGGACATGGGTTTGGACCGGGTTTGGCCACGTTGTGTTCTCCTTCGAAAATTTCCAAGTAACATTGGGCCTATAGCTGGCCCAGTCCGTCTCATATGATTTAAAGGTTTTTTTTATCACACTTGGGTTTATGACTAGCAAGATGCCAATTGAACCTCAGTTTATATTGGGCCTCACCAATTAGACATATGATTCATGGCCGTCACTTGATTAACGTTAATCCTTCGAAATCGAGGCGTGCCATTTGGTAAAATTTCATGGCCCTCGCAAAGATGCAAACGCGTAGTTCTTTTAGGCACGTTATTTTAATAATTTACCTTCCTAAACTCGGGTGCGCATTTATGTGACCCAAATCCAAAATCTCAACAATGTCAAGATATGTCGAAGACCGCGGGTGCATTTATGTGACGTGGTTCCAGATGTGTTTTAACAGTGTTGCAATATTCTTAAAATTAAATAAAAGCGGTTAAAAGATAAAATTTGCCCATAGGTTCATAATTGTTTAAAATCAGATAATTAGGCCGGATATAACAGTTGAGCGACCGTGCTAGAACCACGGAATTCGGGAATGCCTAACACCTTCTTCCGGGTTAACAGAATTCCTTACTCAGATTTTTGGTTCTTGGACTATAATACAGAG
This sequence comes from Nicotiana sylvestris, assembly GCF_000393655.2. Taxonomy (NCBI): domain Eukaryota; kingdom Viridiplantae; phylum Streptophyta; class Magnoliopsida; order Solanales; family Solanaceae; genus Nicotiana; species Nicotiana sylvestris. The sequence continues at coordinate 143,759,780 of NC_091066.1, forward strand.
TCAATCTTTTCCTCGATTCGAGATTTGAACCGGTGACTTGGGACACCATAAATTTTCCCAAGTGGCGACCCTAATTTTAAATAAAATAATCCTGTTTCGATTGTCACTTTAAGTTGGAAAAACTCCCTTATACACTCTTTTCAGGGGGTGTAGGTTAAAAGGAGGTGTGACAATAGTTTGGGAAGTTAATGAGACGAAACGAATTTGTTACAAGAGAGTGCGTCCCAACGATTTCAAGCGAGCAATTTTGAGTTCAAGTGCACCTCAATTTACAAGATAAAGTCAAGGTAGTTTTCTACAAATTGACGGAGGATATCCATTGTGAAGAGGGAATCACCCAACGAGGGTTCTGTACTTGACAAGGTGCTAAAGAAAAGTGGAAGGAATATCAGTAACATCAATGCCGAAGTCGCAAAAGAAATATTACTCATGATCTTCAATTTTCATTTCAAGTTGCATATGTTGTACTTGGCATTTTCAGGGATTGAGAGGCCCTCTTTCAGCTACCCAAACACTTATACCATTTGATACCCTTTAGAGCCTGTGCTTATTTCTTTGACCTCCCCTCTTTTGGAATCAAGTTAAAGTCATACGGAAAAAAAGAAAAAGAAAAAAGGGGTTCATGTCCCCATATGTTTATTTTAGAAAGTTCATTCCAAAAAGAAAATTCAGAAAAAGAGAAAAAATAGAGATAAAGAAAAAAAAGGGAAAGAAAAAAAAAGAAAAAGAAAAATAGTAACCATAAAGTATCTTTGTGAACTACGTTCGACCTGATTCTTGTCACCACAAGATACGTAGGCAACCTCACGGTTCGATCGCACCAAATAAAATATCTCATGATCCCACGAAGTCGAGAGGGGAAGAAATTCCATCTCAAAAAGAAAAGAATCAAATTCCCTTGCTTTAGAAATTGGGGCAAAGTTTTAGAATGGATTCCAAAAGTTGTAAATAAATTAACCTCGTTGTCATAGTTACTTTGAGCCTTTATGATATCTTTTCTTTCTAATCCTGTCCAAAAGCCACATTATAGTCCAAAAAAGACATCCCGAATAATCTTTGAGAGTGCTGAGTTTAGACATGCCAAGGGTATATCATGTTTTTACCATGGTTAGTGCCTTGTCATCTGCAGAATCAAAGGAAATAAGAAGAAAAGAACAAAATGAGAGAGTCTTATTGGTGAAAACCTTCACAGGCGCCATAAGGCGATGGTGAGTTGAGAGAAAGAACAAAATGAGAGAGAGTTGATGGTGAAAACCCTTCGGGCACTACAAGTCGAATAAGGATCATGAATCAGATTGGATAATTGGAGCATTGAAGCCCAGTTTCACAGTTTAGGGGTATAACAAGAGTTGAACATCAGACTTGGTTGATAGATTAGGCCACATCAGTTGAACATCAAAGTGGCATAAGTTAGGAAAGAATAGCATGCACACTGAGTTGGTAACAATCAACGTGCTTTGGGATTCATGTGAAATACAAAGGTTTGGTATATGTTAATTCATGAATAGTGCAACAGATCGAGGATGTTGGGTGAACGGATCAAATTTATTTTCTGTGATAAGGTTGACAGAGAAAGTGGTTAACCAATGACAAGCAAGGTCTTCCAAGCGGGAACCAAAGTTATCATGGCAAGTGAAGGAGCAATAGACCTCGAGGACAAGGCTAGTGGTTTAAGTCAGGAAAGAACAACATGCGCGCTGAGCTGGTAAAATCAATGTGCATTGGGATTCATGTGGAATACAAAGGTTCGATAAACGTCAATTCATAAGCAAAATGCAACGGATAAAGGATGTTGAGTTTGAACGGATCAGAGGTATTTTCTGTGAAAAGGGTGGAAAAGAAAGTGGTTAGTCAATAAACAAGCAAGGTCTTTCTAGTTGAAATCAAAGTTATCATGGGAAGTGAAGGAGTAATCGCCCTCAAAATCAAGGCCACAAACAAACCACCATATTTATAAACTCACAGATTTTCTTTGTTTGAAACAATGACAAAAATTGTGTCCAAGTCAAAGCTGGGAAGTTTGAATGTTTTCAGGTGTCGTGCCCAAATTTTGTCAGCACAAAGGCGGTTTGAGAAAGGGAAAGAAAATTTTGTTCAATATGCAGGAACCCTCCATGAGGAAAAGCATGATTCAGGGCAAAGAATTTTGTTCGTCCTACAGAGATCCTCCAGGAAGAGAACGCAACTTAGATAAGTTCATTTTTGGCTTCTCAGGACCCTCCTGGATAATGGGAGTTAATTTAAAATTTTCAGGATCCTCTTAGATAATGGGACTTAATTTAAAATTTTCAGGACCCTCTTGGATAATGGGATTTAATTTAAAATTTTCAGGACCCTCCTGGATAATGGGATTTAATTTAAAGTTCTCAAGACCGTCCTAGATAATGGGCTTTAGTTAAATTTTAAGACCTCCATAGTTAACAAGATTTAGTGTAAGTTGTACCTTTAGGAAACATAGTTTAGCTTTAAAGTTTTCACACTTAAGATGAGATTTAATTGGAAATTTTCAGGACCCTCCTGGACAATGGGACTTAGTTAAAATTCAAACATTCATGAGTAACAAGATCTAGCATAAGCTCTACTTGAGAAAATATAAGTTGGTTTTGAAGTTTTCATTCTTAGGACGAGACTCAATTGGAAATTCTCAAGACCCTTTTGGATAATGGGATTTAGTTTAAGACCTTCATAGATAACAAGATTTAGCGGAAGTCATACCTTTAGAAAATATAATTTAGCTTTAACACTGTCATTTTACTAGGAGTTTTCAGGACCCTCCTGGATAATGGGATCTAGCTTTCAAATTCTTAGGGATGTTTGGTAACATGGTTCAATTAACACTCACAGATGTGCCCAGCTCTCAAACTGGGGCAGAAAATTTTCTTTGTTTTGTTTGTTTTGTTGAAATCAGGTGCCCACCTGAAAAGCAAGGGAAAACAACACGAGTTTCGAGAATAGAAAGCAGTCCAGGGTCAAGCAATCAGGCACCCACCTGGAGAAACAAGGGAGGATAGTTCAAAAGAAAAGCAGTTTCAAGAATAGAAAGCAGTTCAGGCCCAACCAATCAGGCACCCACCTGGAAAAACAAGGGAAGACAGTTCAAAGGAAAAGTAGTCGCAAGAGGAAGTAGTTCAAGTTCATCAATCAAGAGCCTACCTGGAGAACAAAGGGAAAAGAAATCAAGTTCCGAGGAAAAGCAATTAAAGTGTTGGAAATCAGGCGCCCACTTGGAGAACAAGGGAATACATTTCAAGTTTTGGCAATCAGGCGCCCACCTGGAGAGCAAGGGAATACATTTCAAATTTTGGCAATCAGGCGCCCACCTGGAGAACAAGGAAAGCAGTTCAAATTTCAAAGGAAGACAACACAGGTTTCAAAGAAAACAAAGCAAGTTCTGAGGAAGAGCAATAAAGTTTTGGAAATCAGGCGCCCACCTGGAGAGCAAGGGAATACGGTTAAAGTTTTGGTAATCAGGAGCCACCTGGAGAACAAAGGGAAAGCAATTCAAATGTTGATAATCAGGAGCCCACCTGGAGAACAAAGGGAAAGCAATTCAAGGGTTGGTAATCAGGATCCCACCTGGAGAACAAAGGGAAAGCAATTCAAGGGTTGGTAATCAGGAGCCCACCTGGAGAACAAAGGGAAAGCAATTCAAGTGTTGGTAATCAGGAGCCCACCTGGACAACAAAGGGAAAACAATTCAAGTGTTGGTAATCAGGAGCCTACTTGGAGAACAAAGGGAAAGCAATTCTAGCGTTGGTAATCAGGAGCCCATATAGAGAACAAAGGAAAAGCAATTCAACCGTTGGTAATCAGGAGCCCACCTAGAGAACAAAGGGAAAGCAATTCAAGTGTTGGTAATCAGGAGCCCATATAGAGAACAAAGGGAAAGCAATTCAAATATTGGTAATCAGGAGCTCACCTGTAGAACAAAGGGAAGACAATTCAAGTGTTGGTAATCAGGAGCTCACCTGAAGAACAATGGGAAGACAATTCAAGTGTTGGTACTCAGTAGCCCACCTGGAGAACAAAGGGAAAGCAATTTAAGTGTTGGTAATCAGGAGCTCACCTGGAGAACAAAGGGAAAGCAATTCAAGTGTTGGTAATCAGGAGCCCACCTGAGAACAAAGGGAAAGCAATTCAAGTGTTGGTAATCATGCGCCCACCTGGAGAACAAAGGGAAGCAGTTCATGTTTCGAGGAGAAATAGTTCATGTGATGGATATCAGGATCCCTCCTGGAGAACAAAAGTAAACAGTTTAAGTTTTGAGGGAAAAGCAGTACAAGTGTTGGAAATGAGGAGCCCACCTGGAGAATAAAGAGAAATGAGCAATGTTCAAAGGAAGATTGTAATCAGGAGACCACCTGGAGAACAAAGGGAAACAGTTCAAGTTTCGAGGGAAAAGCAGTACAAGTGTTGAAAATCAGGAGCCCACCTGGAGAACAAAGGGAAAGCAGCAATGTTCAAAGGAAGACAATAATTAGGAGCCCACCTGGAGAACAAAGGGAAACAGTTCAAGTCTCAAGAAAAAGCAGTGCAAGTGTTGGTAATCAGGCGCTCACCTGGAGAACAAAGGGAAAGCAGCAATGTTCAAAGGAGCACGGTTCAAATTCAGCAATCAGGCGTCCACATGGAGAACAAGGGAAAATAGTTCAAGTTTCGAGGAAAAACAATGCAAGTATTGGGAATCAGGCGCCTACCTGGAGAATAAGGGAATTCACTCCAGAATGAAAATCAAGTCAGCAACAAAAGAAGCTCGCAGCAAGAATGCGAGTCAATAGTCCGAGGTGATCAACAGAAGTTAGTCACAATCCAGAATATAAAAAAAGGAAAGAAAAGAAAAAAAGGAAGTGAATCCAAATGGAGAAGCAGATGAAAGATGTGAACTGTTCAAGTCATGGTTGAAGTCACAAGTACTGCATGTCCGGTCTTGATTCGGAAATCTAAAGAAGAATGAGCTAGCACCTATAGTAACACGCGCCAAGGTTCGAATCTAAAGTCTACATGAAGAACCATTCAAGACTCAAGATCAAGCTTCAGAAGAATTATAGATAGGAATCTTGTAACTCGTAGTTGACATGCTTAGCTAGTCCTTTTCATTTTTTGATTTTTGATGTAATAACAGGACCACGGACCGGAACCTCGGTGGAACAGCACCTCGGCCGGTTCTCCACTTCGGTATACTCCATCATCTCACTCACTTCTGAACTACACATGGCCTGATTCCTTTATAGCCAAAGATATGTAGGCAGCTCAGATACCAGGGCTCGATCACATTCTCCTTTCTTCTAGCTTTTGGTCTCTTTAAATAAGGGTCGGGTAAAAAAACTTGTCTAGTCGTTCTTTTTCTGAAAACTCTTTGCGTTTCCAGTCAAAGAGGGCATATGTAGACACGTGATTTTTGACCCTCCCCAAAATTTCACCCATTTTAGCGTAAAATATTTAGGTCTAACATAGCTATTTCAACCAATTTTGATTTTTTTTACTTTATTTCATCACAAAATAAAAATTACAAAAATATTTTAGTTTATGTTCTTTCATAAATTTAAAGAAAAAAATATACAAAAATAGTACCTTATTTTTTACTTTTATATAATCTTGAAAACACAAAAATAGTTTCAAGTTCTAATATAGTTTTGTTTAATTAATTAGGATTAGCTTTTGCATTGTGTAGTATTTTTATCTTATTTTAGAAGGAGTCAATTAAGGTGTTGGACCACAATTTTAGGAGTTTTAGAGCCTAATTTTGACTCAATTCAGATTAGCCCATTAAGTCCAATACCTAATACCCATCAAGCTAACCCTAGGGAACCTTCTAGACTCTTCTTGGGAAAAAAATAAATAAAAAGACCCTAAGGACCTAAGAGCAATTAAAAAGAGAATACACACAAAATTAGACCTAGTGACTCTATAGATTAGATCAGCCGCAAACCTTAAAAGAAAGGGCTGCAATACACAAGAAAACAAGGCCTAAAGAGACTAAACGTTAGCCTAGACCTAAAGACACTAGGACCTAGAGCAGCCTTCAGTGGAAAAAACACAAAAAATGATAGAGACAGCACCAGTCACATTTCTCAAAAATCAGAAAACCCCACCCCTGCTGGTCCTCTTCTTCATAAGACCTTCAGCTGTTCGACCAGCAAAACCCCACCCCAAAACGACTCTTCACTCCTCTTCTCACCATCAGCGACAAAGTCGCCGGAACACACAGACGAGGACCCTCCTCCCAGCGAGAAACACACACACACGTACAAGAACCAAAATGGACACAAACCAGTCGCTCACCCCTCACCTCCGCCAAGAACTGCTAGAACTAACGGAATCTAGCGAGTCCAGTTAACCGGCCATACAGAGGATCCCACTAAACCCTTTTGTTGTACTCCTGTTTTCATCAGTAAAGGTCGACAAGTTTTCCGTTCCAAAGTTAAAGTTGAAGTCTAGTATATCGTCTAAAGTCATGAAATTCTAGTCGAGGGCCATCGGTTTTCAATGTTGCTATTAGACGATTCTATTTTCTTGTAAACAATTTTGTTGTAAGACGTCTTAAATGAAAAATCAATAAAAACCCGTTTAGCCGAGCTCCCTATTTCATCTTTGTCTTTATTTGGACACTTCAACTTATCGATTTAGCCATTACCTAAGAGCATGGTCTAGCTGCAAGTTTTCTGACACTTTAAAGGCTTGTGCAATTGATGCCTAGACAGATTTGAATAGAATCATGTTCTGGAAATTGAATTTGAAGGCAAAGTTGTTAAAGAGTGTGTCGGCATTGGGCGAGGGAGAGAGATAGGTCCTGGAATTGGATTTGAGTTCGATTGAGGTGAGGTTTATTGAGGCATTCGAGTCCGAGTTTCCGGTGCTAATTCGAGTTCCGTCCACGGTTCGTCACATTTTTGAGTTCAAAATAATGAACCGGCTATATTGAGGTTCAACTCTTTCATCCTCTATTTGTTTTATGCAAGCTTGGAATTAATTTTTTGTTTAATGATATGATCCCGTTGATTCTGTAATTGATCTCCGTGGTTTTGAATTTGCTCGTTCGGTTTTCTGCTCGTGTTTACTTGAATGAGTTATAGCTGAACATGATTTCGTCATAGTATAGAAATTGGATTGCTGAACTATGTCAATTAGATTAAAGGGGCTCGGGTGTGCATTTCATGTGACCCGATTCTAATTTTCAACAATGTTAAATAGAACGTGTCGCGAACCACGGGTGAATTTTATGTGGCGTGGTTCAAGGCGTGCTTTAAATAACGTTGAATCTTCTAAAAATGATTAAAAGCGGTTAATAAGTTAAAGATGTACCATAGGTTAAAATATGTAATAAATCAGATAATAGGCCAATTATAATAGTTTAAGCGACCGTGCTAGAACCATGGAACCTGGGAATTCCTAACACCTTCTCCGGGGTTAACAGAATTCCTTACTTAGAATTTCTGGTTCGTAGGCTTCAAAAGGAAAGTCGAATTTCCTCGATTTCGAATATTGTCACTTTAATTGGAAAAACTCCCTATATACCCTTCCGGGAGTAGGAAAAAGGAGGTGTGACACTTGGCATGCCTTGTCATTTTCACACGTGGCATGATCCTATTGACTTTTTCATTTGAATTGGCGCGCCACGTCATTTGACAAGTGGCACCAAATTGTGCCTCTAAGAAGATGACATCTTGGGCTTAATGAAGTGGGTCCATCACTTTAGCTCAATTAAATGGGCTAGCCTAATGGATTAAGACTTATTTATTTAATCCATTTATATTGGACTTATACAATTAATTCAATTATATTAGCCCATATATTTATTTGGACTAGCATATTTAAAATATAGTCTAAATTATTTATTAAATTTAAATTCAATAAATTTTTACATGGCTACAACGTCAAAATAACTGATAGATCAAACACAAACTTTGTCCAATTATAGTCAACATATATTTAGTGCTACTGGGCTGCAAATATCGAGCATGGAACCCATACATAAATCTTTAATAATTAAATAATGTGTAATTATAAAAATTAATTATTTAATTTACAAACAAACATATAAAATTATAAAACTAACGTGTAAAATAATAAAACTAACACATAGAATAAATTGGTTCTACTAGGCTCCAAATATTGAGCTTGGAACCCATACGTGAATATTTAATTATAAAAATTAATTATTTAATTTACAAACTAACATATAAAATTATAATAAAACTAACACATAGAAGAATTTAGGATATCTTGGTGCTACTGGGCCTCAAATATCGAGCATGGAACCCTTATGTGAATATTTATTTATAAAAATTACTTATTTAATTTACAAACTAACATATAAAATTATAATAAAACTAACACATAGAAGAATTTAGGATATCTTGGTGCTACTGGGCCTCAAATATCTAGCCTGGAACCCTTATATGAATCTTTAATAATTAAATATTATATAATTATAAAAATTAATTATTTAATTTACAAACAAACATATAAATTATAAAACTAACATGTAAAATAATAAAACTAACACATAGAATAAATTGATGCTAATGGGCTCCAATTATTGAGCTTGGAACCCATATGTGAATATTTAATTGTAAAAATTAATTATTTAATTTACAAACTAACATATAAAATTATAATAAAACTAACACATGTAAGAATTTAGGATATCTTGATGCTACTGGGCCTAAAATATCTAGCTTGGAACCCTTATGTGAATATATCGTAATTAAATATTGTATAATTATAAAATTTAATTATTTAATTTACAAACAAATATATAAAATTATAAAACTAACTTGTAATTAATATTTTTTAATTTACAGTAGACGACATGGAGGTGCCGCCTATTCATCCCGGACCTTCTAGCAATGCGCTACTCTCGTTACAGGGCGATCATATGTCCGCCCACATATGGGAGGGTGAGTTACTGACCCAGACTCTCCGCGCCAGGAGAGTGGACGACATGTGGGACTTTCTGCATGGCATAGTTCTACATGCCCATGTAGTAGCGCGCCTGCGGGACACGGGGTTTCTACAAGATGATTGAGATCGGGTGGCTGCAGCTCAATTGGTCTTTGATCACGGCCCTGATATAGCGGTCGATCGGAGACGCACACATTCCACCTGCCCATTGGTGAGGCCACCTTCACAATGCAGGATATGGAGGTTTTATATGGGATGCCCATTGATGGACACCCCATTGCTCTGTCGCCTGCCATGAGAAAGATGACACGTGTGTAGTACCTGGACATGCTACAGCGGCTCACTGCTTTCCGCCCACAGGATGAGACTGTACTGCATGGAACCAGTCATTTTCCATTGATGACTATTCGACTGTGGTTGGAGGCATTGCATCCTCAGATCGATGGCGATACACCGGATTATCATGTTGACGGGTATACGAGGTTGCTGCTACTCCTGTTGTTTGGAGGGGTCTTGTTCCCGAACACTTCGGGGAACCTAGTCAGCTTGAGATTTCTTCATCATCTTAAGCGGCTAGATGATTTACAAGTACAGCTGGGGCTCTACTGTTCTTTCCTACTTGTACAGATACATGTGTCGGGCGAGCATGGGCACCCATCATGAGGTTGCTAGATTCTTACCGCTACTACAGGTGACGACATATTCGAATACTCTATTCATTTTAACATACCTAGTAAAAATATATCTTAACTTTTACGTCAACTTTTTATGTTAGGTTTGGTCCTTGCAGTTGCAACCACCTCTACTACCATTAGATCCGGATGTACCATGGGAGTTGCTCCCTCTAGCTAGGAGGTGGGTTCTCCGGCGAGGACATTCGCGTGAGTACGAGGCTCGGCATAATCTCTCCTTGTGCAGGGATATATTGGATTTACTGGATGGCGCACATGTAAATGTATATCTAAGTTTACTTGTCATTGCTTCAAACACAAGTTGTGTATACTGACGTTTTTTGTTCTTCCTTAATAGTTCATTTGGACGCCATACAGCAACGCGCTAATAGCTAGCTTGCCTGATTATTGCTCGGCCAGCCAACTTATATGGGGCTCTTCCGTCCTGTTGTTCTGCCTTGATATTTTGGAGCATCATGCCACTGAGCGGGTACTTCACTAGTTTGGCAGGTCGCAGCTCGTACCGACACCGTCCACTTGGGAGACCACACATTACTAGCGGGATGATCATACCAGGGTGGACGACCCATATTTGGCATGGCTACAGGATCAGATATTTACTTGGGACTGGCGATTAGAGCTGATCCCCTCCCCCCACGGAGTAGGTAGGATACTGAGTAGGATTATATGCCCTGGTACCGCGGTGTTACCCGAATTTTCGTCGGGAACCCCATTCACCAAGTTGGCAGTCGGTGCGTTCCATACGCCGGGAGGCACGAGGCACTGGTATGTTATTTGGTATTCTTACTTATAACTGTGATATAACGTTCTGTAATTTATATTTTACATATTGTGCAGGCTATTGGTCTACATTTAGTCTGCCAGTTGGGACTGCAGATGCAACAGCATGCCGGCAATCCTGCGGTCGCTTTGCAGGAGTATGGCCGGCGATCCTAATGGACACTTCCAAGTGTGGAATCAGTTGAAGAGAAATCAAGTCAACATCCAAGTTGAAATGATTCCCATTGAATGTGTCCATTTTACGATTGTGGGTGCTAATATATTTATCCACTTTCCAAAACCCTGTTTCCTTCTTGCTCGTACGCAACATCCAGTGACAACTCGTAAACCATATATGACAAACAACCTTGTATACCTCCGAACTTGACTCACATACTATCATCTCACGACACTCTCTTACGTTGTACATTTTACAAGCCTTGGATAGGCGAGCTTTATCGGGAAAAAACATGCCCTTTGCCAGCACCGTTGGTAGACTCATCCCACATTGCTGACCGAAATTCGTCAAAATCCCTTGTGAGGACCACATCCGGCATACTTGGCAAATTATCAAGGTAGGGAATATGCCTTGAATGAAATGGCATGTGGGACTCGTACACTCTTGGTCTAACGGGAGGTGGAGCGTGCTCCTTCATCATCTCAAGCTCGACATTCACTTCCTCTTCATCATCACCCTTGTCAGGGAAGGGTGTGTCATCTCCAGACTCATTGGCATTGTTGTCATAATCACTATTATCTTCCTGGCTCTGCGCATCTGCCAAATCCTGAGTAAATATGTCGTATACGGGAAACTGAGTGAGGTCAGGACCATCAAGTTGCTCGTTTTCACTACACAAACAACAAAATTATAAGCTACTCAAATTGATAAATACTTTACATAGAGCTTTATCACTTCACTTACAAGTCGTAATGTGTTGACATTCTATGATGGACATCATCATGTTGGTGATGACTCTCGGATGGACCACCGTGATCCAACACGCCAAAACTATACATATTCCAACTGGGCGTAGGGTAATAACTTGTAAAATTCATATCTGGACGGTACCCCCTATGGAATATATGAGTGTTAACACAAATTCAATACAACAAAAATAAATATCGTAACACAAAGGAAAATTGAAGTTTACTAGTCGTCTTGTGGAATATGTAAAGTAGGAGAGAAATTATTTCATCGCTCCTCCCTCGCCTGTGGAGATAAGCTTAGATCGGGCCAAACTTTTTCAGCCGGAACCTGTTGGGCTATAACTGCTCCAGAATAGCCACTCGATGATTGAGGGTTATCACTGATCTGTGCAACATCATTATTGAGAACGTCTTCATGCTTCACGTACACTTCCAACATTTTTATCAAAATAGGTTCCCGGTATTCATTCGGAGTCCCCAAAAAATCTGTTAGAGTTTCATCATCCTCGATGTTAAACTCAGCGTAACAAGCAACCCCTTGCAGAGTCAAGAAATACGGATATCTTTTAGTTATTTTAAGATTCACCGAACGATTTCTCAACCTCATTTTATTGCATAATAACGATACCAGTCTATCGTATTCCATTGTAAGTGGAAACTTAACATGACTCTGTGGACATAAACTATAGCTCACTGAGTTATTCACCACCACAACCTTACCCTCCCCCCTCCCCAATATAATGAAACTCTTACTTTTCGCTCTTCAGACATTATGAAAAAAGCTTGAGAATTTAACAACAAGAAAAATTTATCACGAAGTTGGAGTATTTTTGAATGATTTTTAATAACAACCCTTAACACCTTTAAATAAGGCAATGCCCAATCCGGGGGGTCAAATTTTTGGAAGTAAAACGCAATTTAAAAGGGCGTTTTACATATTTAAATTATTGTTATGTCAGTTAAGCGCAGAAGAGTTATTGGTGGGCCTACAAAATATGTAAAACGCGGTTAATTACAACTTTTTATATAAAACGCAGTAACAAACCGCGTTTTATATAGTTGTCTTATCACCTAAAGGTAAAACGCTATATCAAAAAGCGTTCTATATAATACCTTAACGTCCCAAACTGCCTTTAAGGTAAAATGTGGTTCATAACCACATTTTATATAGAAATGTAATTTTTTTTACACTCAAAAAAGTGTTTTGAATCCAAAAGAACCACATTTCGGTTCCGGACTCTACAAATATGTCATTTGAATTATTTTTTATTTACAACTTTGCCCGTTTTGCTCTTATTTGGAATATTAATATATTTTTTGAATAGTTTATTAAGAAAATACTTGTAGAAATTGGATATAAAAATCATTCTCTGGTTGTACAAAACTTATAACCACAAACGTACATTTGATATTTCAATTTGACTCTTCTTTACGATCTTTTGGAATAGTTGCTAGCTCTAATCATATACCGCATGACTAAGGAGTACACCTTTATTTTCCTGTATACTACTGTTATAGGTTTGGGACTTTTCCGTCCGCTATTTGATGTATATAACGACCCGATCGGTCGTTTTGAGCATTTGGACTTCGCTCGGTAGTTTGGGGGCACGAATAGATCTGTATGATGTATTAGGACTTGTGTACAAAATTTGGGTTCATTCCGAGTTGATTTGATATGTTTCGGCGTGAGTTTTGAAAGTCGAAAGTTTATTAAGTTTCATTTGAGGTGCATTTCGTCGTTTCGATATTGTTGTGTGTTTTGAGGCCTCGAGTAGGTCTGTATTATGATATGAAACTTTTTGGTATGTTTAGAAGGGGTCCCGAGGGGCTCAGGTGAGTTTCGGATAGGTTTGGGTTGTGTTGCGCTCGTTTTTCTTATGTTTCGACGTCATTTCTTCAAGCATAAATGGTACCACATTGAACAAATGAGCTCCGATTTCTGTTTTTATTGAAACATTATATCCGTATCGTAATTACGGAGCGATATCAAAAAGAATCATCAAATTTGGACATCGTATGAGGATTTTATGGTCATTTTACTAAGAATTGAGTTGCCAGATTTTTCAGATTAATTACGAAATTGCCACTGCTGCGTATTTAAAATCTGCACCATTTTCAAATATTGAAACCAACATATCTTCTTCAATATAAGGTCAAATGGGACAATTCAAGAGCCTAACTTGACTAGAATTTCATAAGGAATCCATTTGAGATATCAAAAGTGAGTTTCAAGATCTTTTGGCACACGAAACAAGGCAGAACTCTGTTAAAACGAAGGTTTTATGTATTTAACATATTTTGAGTTGTGGAGCTCGAAATTGGGCAATTTTTTTAGGCGCTTTTCAGCATATGAATTTGGGTAAGTGTTCTCTACTCGGTTTTTATTATATTTCATGAATCTATCTTTAATTTTAGCTTTGGTTGATAATTTTAAAGAAGAAATTGGGGGTTTTGGCCTAAAGTTTCATAATATGAATATTTGAGTTTTGAACACCGATTTGGAGTCGGATTTGAGTGAAACTAGTATGGTTGAACTCGTAATTGAATGGGTTGACGGATTTCGTAAGTTTTGTCGGGTTCCGATGTGCGGGCCCGTGTTGGGCTTTTTGGCCGATTTTAGGCTTTTGATTAAATATTCGACCTTTTTCGATTGAAATTGGTTTGTTTGATGTATTTGAGTTGTTTTTGATTAGTTTTGAGTCATTCAGGGGTCAGAACATGCGTGATGGGATTCTTGGAGCATCGTTTGGCTTGCTTGGTGTCGGAATTTGCTTGTTTAAGATAAGTAACTCTTCTAAGCTTAGTGCTGAGGGTATGAAACCCCGAATTACGTGTTATGTGATTGGTATTGATGTGACGCACATGTTATGTGACAGGCGTGTGGGCGTGCACCCTGTGAAGTAGGACTCTGTTGTTTGTATAGTGGCCCTATTTTGTTGATATTTGTGTTTTCATCATGTGATAAAGTAATTGAGCTGTCAATCATGCTAAATATCATGTTTAGGCTTTATGCTGATATTGTTTGTACCCATAATAGTTATTTCTTGTTGTCATCTCACTGATTTCTATTGATATTTTGTACTCAGTCATATTTATGAATTCATATCGTATCTCAGTCTCAACTGTTGTTGTTGATGCATCATATCATTGTTGTCGGGCTAGTTTCATTACATTTTGAGCCCGTGAGCGAGGCTGGAGAGAGTGATGACTGAGTGAGGCTGAGGGCTTGATTGTAAGGATATATATATGGATCTTCACGCCGCAACAATATATAGATATATGGATCAGGCTGCACGCCGCAGCGATATATGAATCGGGATGCACGACGCAGCGATATTGGGTCGGGCTGCACGTTGCAGAAGTTATTATACAGCGCTGAGTGATTTAGTGTGCTGAGTATTGAGCTTAGTAAGAGAGGATGCAAGGTAATGAGATTTAGTACTCTGAGAGTGTGAGTACATGTTTCATCTCTGAGATACATGGCATTCACATGCATACATGACATACATGCATAGAGATGCATTCTTCCTGATGCTATATAGTATCACGTTATTCATGACTTATTATATACATTGATATGTGGGTATGGAGAGACACTTTATACTTGTTATTTGGAAAGAAAATGAAACATTTTATTTATTATGGAAAGAATATTTGGAAAATTACAGTATTCGAACTTATTCGTACTTTTGGCATTTTCGGTAAGAGATCTAGGATTTTCTTTCACTAAGATAGTTGAAAAGCATGACCATTTTCTGGAACTGTGAACGAGCTGAGTATTTTACTTTTGAGATATCTCTTTTATACTTGCATTTATGTTGTTATGAACTATTGTGGAAATATTAGCTTTGGACCCGATCTTGTGATAGCTCGTCACTGCTTTCAATCTGAGGTTAGGTTTGTTACTTTTTAAGTACATGAGTCGGTTGTACTCATACTGCATTTAATGTGTGCAGATCCCGGATGTCGATGTTGCTACGTTCGATGGTTGTTGGATTTGAAGGCATACCCGCGTTCCTACTATAGCTGCCTCTTGTTCACGGTATCCTTAGACTATAGAATTCTATTTATGTACTTTTCAAACAGACCGTGTAATTATTCCATTGTTGCTTTGTAAACTCCATTCGTAGAAGCTCATGGTTTGTAATACCACTCCTTGTAAAATGTATAAGATTTAGATAGTTCTCTTGTTTAATTGTTTTATTAAGTTAAATGAATATGGATAATTGTTAATTGGCGTACCTAGCGGGTTGGGTTAGGTGCCATCACGACTGGTGGATTTTGGATCGTGACAATACAGTCAAACTTCTCTATAACAACATTGTTTGTGTATGGATCAAAATCTGGCTTAGGAAGTTAGGTGTGGGAAGATTGTTAAATGAGAAGACTGTATTTCGATTTGGGCGGATAGGCCGAGGTCGACCAAAGCCCAACAACGAGCAGTTGCTGAGCAAGCCGTAAAGGTCGAGGTCAAGTAGCGAAGAGTAGAAACAACGGCTAGTGTAGTCTTGGAACTAGTGACAGGAATATTCTTGAATATTCTCCTTGTTGTACTTTTTAGGATTTTTAGAGAATATTACATATAAATAGAAAGAGGGGTAGAAGACAAGGGGCACGTGAGATTCATTCTAAGAAAAACTATTGTAAGAAGTTGACTCTTGAGAGAAAATACAAAAGTTTACCTTTCCACAGTGATTGATTTGTCAATTATTATTCTTTTCTATTCACACGATCCAATGAGGCATTGTTCATTTTCCTATTGATTGCCACACTTTATTGTTAGGAGGAAGAATCTTCCACATCATTCAATATTTGGGTGAATCGTTACTCCTATTTACATTTACTATCATTTTCCATATTTATTGCTCATCATTCATTCTTCATTTATTCTCAAAAGCATGCACTTAGTAATCTGATAATCGACTCCACACATTAAATAGACGATGTCATTTAACACTTAATTAGATATAAGAATTATTATGCTTGACTAGAATTCACCTTTCACCGTATTTATCTTTTAATTAGTTTAACAAAGTGTGCCATACTTTTTGGTCAAACAGTTTACTCCGGATATTTTTGGATGTTATAGCGAATTGTTGTTATAGAGAACGTAACATATATTAACATGACATTTGGTTCCGAAAAAACTTGACTTTTATAGAAAAGTGATGTAATATAAGGATGTTGTTATAGAGAGGTCTGACTGTAGTTAGCTTTCTCAAAGTAGTTGATAAATAATCACAACTTAAAGATATAGAAAAAATGTTAAAAGAAAGGTACACAAAGTAACTTGAGGAAATTTTCCTAGAGTTCAAGTGAAACTCGAGACAGTATCTTGGAGTTCATGTTATTATATTTATTTGAATGTAATTAAGTTAAAGATAAGCATGATTATTTAGTTTTCATTAACTAATCTTTTCATGCAGTTCTAATAGTATATGTTAAATAAATCTATATACGGTCGAGATCGAATGCCTTCGATCTCTATACTTGAGAGGTCGTCCTGAGTCCGAGTCCGGGTAAGATCAAGTCCGAGCTCGAGGGACCTAACCCCAGTTCAAAGGCTAAGCACAATGCATGCCGAGGTCGAGTGTGTTCAATACCAAAATAGTACCGTTGTGGATTTGTACCAGAACGAGTAAGATTTATGCCACGTCTCCAAAATCATGGCACAAATCCCAGAATATGATTGTACTATTTCGTACTAGGTGGTTAGACAATTGTACCAAGAATATTCCTTATTATAAATAGAAATATTCCTTATTTAGGGTTCCCCTATTATATAAAGGGGACCCTAATCATTTGTAAGATCATCTTATCATCACTGAGAAAAGAATATATTTTCTACCTTTTTGCCTATTGTTCATCAACATTGTCCTTTAGCTCCATTATTCTTACTTTATTTTTATCACTTAATCGTTCTTACTGCCCTAAGCCACCTCAAGGTCACTAAGCTCGAGGTCACTGCTGCTAAGTAACATTGGTTTGATTCACTTCTATCTTTTATTTATACTTCATATTTCTTGATTAATAATTGGTATTGAACTAAATCGCATATCTTTAAAATCACTAATTAAATTTAATTGTTACTTGAATTTTCGAGGTAAACGGTTTGTCGCCCACCGTGGGGCTAACAATAATAGTGATTATTTCTTTAATGATTCTCGTTACACACGTTGTTTTTACACTTTTTCTAGTCAAGATTTGTTGATTTTCAGGCTGAAACATGTCTAGCTCACAGAACGCACACATTCACGACAACGAAGGTCTTGGAGAAAACAGCAACGCAGGAGTCGGTGAACCACAGATAAACCCAGGGGAAGTGCCAAATGTGGAACTTGTTGATGTTAGTTCGCACATTGCTTTGAATATAGATCTAGGCGTGGACCCCGAAGCAGATATACGCTAGGAAGCCCGGCCCGATGGCCAAAGAACACAGGGAATGGAAGAAGGGGGAGTCAGCCTCCAAGTGATATTCGTGATGTTGCAAGCTCAGCAAGTCGCCATCGCTCAACTTCAGAGTCAGAATAGAACTCCAAACACAGCCGAACCAATAAACACTCAGCGTACTGAACCAGCACTAGGCAGGCCCGATGAAAGCGACTCGGGGACTGACCCTACGATTATGAAAATTCTCGAGGAACTAACCAAGAGGATCGAGTCCGGAGAAAAGAAAATTGAAGAAAATGATAAGAAGGTGGAAACTTATAACTCCCGGGTAGACCAGATACCGGGGGCACCTCCAGTTTTGAAAGGTTTAGACGCCAAAAAGTTCATACAAAAACCATCCCCCCCCCCCGAGTGCGGCTCCGATGCCCATTCCCAAGAAGTTTCGCATGCCCGATATACCCAAATATAATGGGACAACCGATCCTAATAAGCATATAACTTCATACACGTGTGGGGATTAAAGGAAATGACTTGAATGACAATGAAATCAAGTCAGTTTTGTTGAAAACAATTGGGGAAACACTATTAAAGGGAGTCATGATTTGGTATCACAACTTAAATCCTAACTCCATTGATTCATTCACTATGCTAGAGGATGCCTTTGTGAAAGCACATGCCGGGACCATAAAGGTGGCCACGAGAAAATCGGACGTCTTCAAAATTAAGCAAAGGAACGATGAGATGCTAAGAGAGTTCGTGTCCCGATTTCAAATGGAAAGAATGGAATTACCACCGGTATCCGATGACTGGGCAGTTCAATCCTTTATGTAGGGTCTGAATAAAAGGAGCTCGATTGGATCCCGACAGTTGAAGCAGAACTTGATTGAATATCTAGTCGTGACATGGTCGGATGTGCACAATCGTTATCAGTCGAAGACCAAGGTTGAGGAAGACCAGTTGGGAGCCCCATCGGGTTCAGTTCATCCTAATAAATTCGTAGCCAAGCCCCCGAGGGATACAGACCAGGAATCGAGATTCAACAAAGAACGGTATCAGCCATATGTTGATCGAAGGAACAGCGGCCCGAGCCATAACACTCCTCGGAGCGATCAGAGAAAAAATTGAGGTCAAAGTTCTCAGGGACTCGTGAGTAAGAGCGGGTTCGATAAGCATACTGACCCCGACGAGGCCCCTCAATTATCAGAGTACAACTTCAACATAGATGCATCAGGGATCGTCTCAACTATTAGGAGAGTCAATGATACCAAGTGGCCCAGGACAATACAGATCGATCCTTCTCACAGGAACCCGAACTTGATGTGCAAGTATCATGGCACACTTGGTTATAGAACAGAAGATTGCAAACAGCTAAGGGAAAAGTGGCTCAGACGTTCAATGAGGTCCACCTTCGAGAATTCCTAAGTGATCGGGCTAAGAATCACTTTAGAGAGAGAGATGCAAGGAAAAACGAACAAGAAGAACCACAACATGTTATCCACATGATCATTGGTGGAGTCGATGTCCCTCAATGACCTGTGTTCAAGCGCACCAAAGTATCAATCACCAGAGAAAAATAGACTCGAAGCTATGTGGCCGACGATGTCTTATCATTCTGTAACGAGGAAGCAGAAGGCATATCTCAGCCTCACAATGATGCCCTAGTAATCTCTATCCTTTTGAATAAAATTCAAGTTAAACATGTTTTAGTGGATCCAAGTATCTCGGCAAACATAATCAGATCAAGGGTCGTGGAACAACTCGGCCTCCTAGATCTAGTTATACCTGTATCTCGGGTCTTGAATGGCTTCAACATGGTAAGCGAAACAACAGAGGGAGAAATTATCTTGCCATTAAACGTAGCCGGGATGATACAAAATGCGAAGTTCCATGTCATCGAAGGTGATATGAGGTATAACGCGCTCCTCAGAAGACCATAGATACACAACATGAGGGCAATGCCTTCAACTCTTCACCAGATGATGAAGTTCCCAACAGAGGAAGGGAGTGAAAATGGTTTACGGAGAGAAATATACTTCAAAGGAGATATTTGCAATCGAGGAGGTGGTGCCGATACCAGAGCCTTCGGCCTCGGAGAAATCGAGCATCAAAGGTAAACAGGCAGCCAATAGCAATTACCGCCTCCAGCCTAGATGGAATCGGAGCAATAGGTAATCAAGGACGAATATGAGAATTTCCTTACTCCCCGAACCTTCATCGTTCCCAAAGAATCCGATGCTGCCAAATCAACTATCGAGGAGCTAGAGCAGGTCATTTTGATTGAATACATGCCCAAGAAAAAAGTATACCTAGGAATGGGATTGACTCCCAAACTCAGGAAACAACTCATTCAATTTCTTATCGATAATATGGATTGTTTTACTTGGTCCCATTTAGATATGACAGGGATTCCACCAGAGATCACCACGCAACGGCTGAGCACCGATCCCAGGTTCAAACCGGTAAAGCAAAAAAGGAGGCTTCAGTCCGAGGTAAAGCATGCTTTTATAAAAGATGAGGTAACCAAACTCCTTAAAATAGGATCTATTCGGGAGGTAAAGTACCCCGAATGGCTAGCCAATGTAGTTATAGTTCCTAAGAAAGGGAACAAACTTAGAATCTACGTAGATTACAAGGACTTGAACAAAGCATGTCCGAAAGATTCTTTCCCACTACCCAACATTGATCGTATGATCAATGTCACGGCTGGCCATGAGATCCTAACTTTTCTCGACGCCTACTCCGGGTACAATCAGATTCAGATGAACCCGGGGGACCAGGAAAAGACTTTGTTTATTACAAAATTAGGGACTTATTGTTATAATGTAATGCCCTTCGGGCTAAAAAATGTCGGGGCCATATACCAACTCCTAGTTAACAAAATGTTTGAAGAACAAATAGGTAAAATAATGGAAGTTTACATTGATGATATGTTGGTTAATTCCCTCATTTGACTCATTTGCAGGAAACATTCAAAATCTTGAGAAAATAAAACATGAAGCTCAACTCGGAGAAATGTGCCTTCGGAGTCGGCTCGGGTAAGTTCCTCGGTTTCATGGTATCGAATAGAGGCATTGCAATTAACCCCGATAAGATCAAAGCCATGAGGATATCACGGTCGTGGATAGTGTGAAGGTCGTGCAAAGTTTAATAGGCCGAATAGCTGCTCTGGGTCGATTCATTTCGAGGTCATCAGTTCTGAGTCACTGATTCTTTTCCTTGATCTAAAAGAAAAAGGATTTCGCATGGACCCCGGAATGTCAGCAGGCCTTAGAAGAATTAAAGCGATATATGTCGAGCCCACCTTTGCTTCACACCTGTTGATACCCAATTTTCCCTAACATATTTTTAATACATATATATACTTTCAAAATAGTACATATGCAGTTATAAGCATGCATAAGAATTTTTATAATTTTTCTATAGTTTTAAAGGCTCCAAATCAATTTATTTCTCCTCTTTTTATTATATAAATATCCAATAATTATCTTTCATACTACTTTTGTGATGATTTAGTCACCTAAATTCAGTATTTATGCCAACATAGTGTTTAAATATTTTTAATGCATTTTTTATAATTGCATTTTTAAGCTAAAGTGCATATTTTTGCAAAAATAGCTCATACTAATGTATAATTATATTATTTATGCATAAAATGATCTTTTATATTTTTAAATGTTAAATAGCTATTTTAAATCATTTTTAGTGCACAAAGACATTTTGGTACTCATTTATTATTTTTACAAATTATTTAGTTGTTAAAATTGGCTATTTAAAATCTGGCCCCATTTTCTATTCAATTTTGATTCTAAAATTGACCCAATACTCAGCCCAATTTTAACCCAAACATACCTGGCCCAAACCTTAACACTTGGTCCAGCCCCAAACCCTTTCAATCTCGGCCGTTGATCACAAAGATCAACGACCACAATTAACCCTTTCCTTTTTTTAGTTCCAAACGACCCCAAACCCTAGCCATTCTCACCAACAGCCACCCTTGAATCCCCTCCTTTCTGGTTCTCTCTGAAACCAACCCCTAACCCTAATCGCCGTCACCCAAAGTCAGTCTTAATCCTTTGAATCTCTATCCGATCTATGGTGTCCTATGGCTGTACGAAGCCTCTACTTGTCTCATATCCCCTTGGTTGTTTGATTATGTGGTTTTTATGGAAGAACCTCGAAGAGATCTGGTCCAGATCTTGTTCAAAGCTCTTCAAGGGTTCGTCCATGGCTTACGAGTAATTTCTATTGAAGTTTCATGGTTCAAATCTCTGGTTCAAAACCAGGTTCTCTTTACCCCTCCCTTTTCTCCTCAAAGCCCTAATCTTTGGACATAAATCTGTCTCGATCTTTATAGATCTGGAAGGATTCTGAGTTTGTCAATGACTTTTTTTTAAATATCTCTTGTTTCTTTACTATCAACCAATTTTAGCACTATATTTTGGGTTATTTGCTATCTACTATTTGAATCTTTGCATACTTGAAATGTTTTTCAAGTTTCTGTGATTTTTCTTTAAGTTTCTCTTATACCTCTACTACTGACCGATTTTAAACACTACAATACTTCAAGTTTTTGACTTCTATGACTAGGGTTTCCCAAAATTTCTCTCTCCAAAACATTTGATGATTTTGAGTGTTTAACCTTCTGTTGTTTGTGTGTTTTAACTGATTTCATGAAGATTGCTTTAACCATAACTTGTTTATGCTAAAAATCGTAATTTTTCAACATTATTATTTGGATTCTGAGTTTATATAGGTTACTTGTGTACTGACTTTGTTCTATGTTTTGGTTTCTGTGATTCTTCTTTAGCCTAATTTGATGTCTTTTGATCCTAATGTGACTCTATTGATGTTCTTGGTTTGACTTTTCTACGGATTCTATATGCCTATGTTCATTTTTTGCCTATTCATGGTAAACCTGTACTTATCTCCTTAAATCAATGATTGATTTGGATTCTTGATTTACAGTTTGTTTTGTTAAGACCTGTGTGCTAATTCCTGACTATTTCCTTTATTTACAATCTTGATTAGCTTTCTTACCTTATTCAATTAACCGTGATCTTTACTGAATCTTTACTGATTATTTCACTCTTGTCTATTTACCCCTAATTGTTCATTTGATTTTCTTTCCTTAAATATATTCTGCCTTTATCGTTGGTTAATTACCCTTAATTAAGGGAAAATTATACTAATTGGTGTATAATTGATTCTGTGGCTTCCTTAATTGCAGAAAGGTTGATTCCATTTACCTTATTTTTCTTGCTCTTAACTACTATATATACTCTCATTTACTCCTCACTTCTAGAGACGAACACTAGTTCATCTACATTCTCACACTCTCAAAAGCTCTCTATTCTCTTCTGTTACTTGCAATTTTCACTAATCCAGCCGGCTGTAAGCCAAGGTTGGCTACTTGCACCATCTTTGCTCTGTACTCTGTATTCTCTCCTTAACTGGTATGTCCTGATTCAATTCCCATTTCAAAACTATGTGTTTTTTTGTTGCTGTAGTTCATTAGTTGTGATTTCCAGTTCTATTTGCTATTCTATTCAATGAGCAATTAGCATGCCTAGATTACTGTGTCACTCAGCATGTTTAAGTTTATTCTGTTAAAAGCTATAGCTAGTATACTGTTTAACATGCCAATCCTGCTTTAGATAATTTGTTTACTAGTATGTTCAAGCTGCATTGTGTGTTTACTGTCTCACCCAGCATGTCTAAATTCTTCTTGTTTTGTATATGATTAGTATTTCTAAAACCTTGAATTCTTCATGAAGTGTTTGTCTAGTTTGTTCATCTAAGTCTAACTTGATCTACTTCACTAATGAGATCCTATTTGTGTCTAAGACCTGTGTGTTCTCAACATAACTTTGTAACTAACTTGTCAATTCCATAACTTCTTGAGGAATCTGTGTATTTGTTTTCCATCACTAAGGTGCATTCTAGGTGTCCCCCTCCCCTTTCTCCTTGTGTGAAGTCTGTTCTGAAACTATGTGTTCTGTGACTTGCTCTCTGATCCCAAAAAAAAGGTTCTTCATGTTTTCTCAAACTGTTTTCCACCCTAACTATGTACTGGTTTCAGAAAATCCTTTTTCATTCCTAAGGCCCTCTTGCTACTGCTTACCAAACTCTTTCAAGTCATTATGCACTCTCACATTACTCTTATATTACTAAGTCCTGCCTCTCTGATATGTATACTGCTTTGAGACCCTTGAGATCTCTCTGAACTCTGGCATATCAGGGCTAGCACTTCCATACTGCATATAATCAGTCTTTGTTTGAGAAAAGTCTGGGTGTGAGCACTGCCCAGGATCTTTGAGGTCCTTAGGGAACTCTGACACACCTAGACATGAGTTGGGCTATGGAACTTTGGGCATTTGAGACCAGTAAGGGCTTGGTACACCATGACAGTTTTGGACTTACATCAGGCTTCCTATAGCTTAATTTCTGTTCTATTAATGTAATTTTTATTCAATCATTGGTTTGTAATATAATTATTGTAAACAAACATTGGGGTGATTAGTGAAAAAGGGTGGGTAGTTGCATATTGTGGGTAAAATCGGGTAGATAACATGCCTATAAGGTCTTTTCAATTCAAATGTGTTTGTTAGATAATATGCCTATAGGATCTGCTTTGGTTTAAATAAATTCTGCATGCTTTACTTTCACACAATTAGAAGCCATGCCTATATGATCTAAATCAGCTTTATAATTAGATATCATGTCTATAGGGTATAAAGTAATTGAAGCTCAGTTTTCATTACAGCATGCATTCAAATTCTTCTCCTTAGAAATCATGCCTATAGGATTAAAATAAGTTTTAATAGAAATCATGCCTCACTTTGATCGATAAATCCTGCTTGCTTCACCTTATGTTCACATAGAAATCATGCCTATAGGATCTAAAACCAATTTAGTTAGATCTAAAACCGGTTTAACTCATGTTTGTAGACTCTAAATCGGTTTAATTAACTAACCTACTCATTTCTTTAATAGTTTTCAACACTGCCTAAGCTAATATTACTAGAGAGCATGCATATAGGATTCAAATTGCCCGTTTAAAAATTGTTTACTGATTTACTGCCTTCCTGATTAACGATTAGATACCATGCTCATAGGATATCACTATATACGCCTAGGCAAGCCTATAGGTCGTTTAAAGATCCTGCAACTGTAAAACTATGTTCTGTTATCTGTAACTGCTCATATTCAAACAGGTCTAAAATCAGTAGGCAAGCTGAATAGGTCTTTGACACTTTGGTCTGAACTCAATACTGTATAATCACTATGCACCTAGATATCATGTTCTAAGGTTTTCTTTTAAATACTTGAAACTGTTGTTTGAGATGTGCACTTATTTGTTATGTTTGTGGAGATAAATGTGGGCATTTAATTGTTCTCTTTAATGCGGTCCTAACTGTTTTGATTGATGCCTAGATTTTTCTCCTTTAAGTACTTTAGGATGGTCTAGAACTACCTAAATTAGAGGTCCTAAATACCTCCAGGGCCACAAGGAAGGGACTGGTAGTGCATGCATAGGATATCTTTCAAGGTTGCTAGAACGCTTTAGGCTATGACCAAAGGGAGGGAATTGGGTAGTAAGGATATGATGACTACGCACTAATGTCATGTGTAGCCCCTCATTGAGGAGTGATTACCGGACATTGTGTGGATATGATCCTGTAGGCTAATCAACCTAGGGCCCCTCTTTCCCAACTCCCATTGTTTAAATGAATTTACTTTTCTTTACATATGTGCAAATTATTCAAATCTTTTCCCTTGTTTTCATTACTTGAATCATATATGCACTTGGAATGTCAAGACATGTCTTTATTTGAGAGTACGTGTTAAAAAATTTTATTTGTAAAAGGACTAATTCACATAGTTTAAGTTCGGTGGGGACCCACCATTGTAGACTACGAGGGGTGCCTAACACCTTCCCCTTAAGGTTATTTCGAGCCCTTACCCTAATCTCTGGTAATTTAAACTAGTTCATGAGTTAGTTTCTCTAGGTGCCCTAACGCACCATAATCCATTAGGTGGCAACTCTCCAAATACCCAAATTCTGAAAAGGAAACGAGTTATCTCCCCCCATGAATGTCGAAACCTAGACTTCCCCGTCAAAAAGGGGAAAAAAGGGGCGTGACAACACCCCGAAAATAGATGAAAAACTTTATCTATACTTGGCAGTGTCCGAGATAGCGGTAAGTGGGGTACTAGTTCGAGAAGAGCAAGGTACGCAATTTCCTATTTATTACGTAAGTCGAACTTTAGGAGATGCTGAAACTAGGTACCCTCATTTAGAAAAATAAGCACTTACATTGATAAGCGCATGTAGAAAGCTAAAACCATATTTTTAATACCATCTTATATGTGTATTAACCACGTAACCCCTTCAAAATATTTTACATAAGCCCGAGCTATCGAGTCGATTGGCCAAATGGGCCATCGAGCGTAGCGGGTATGATATCGAATATCAACCCCAAACGGCCATCAAGTTTCAAATCTAGCTAACTTCGTGGCCGATTTTACGCCAACCCTCGTACCCGAAGTAGAGAAACAACTCCTGTTGAGTTCGGGTACATCATCGGGGTTATGGACCCTTTTCACAGACGGTACCTCGAATGTGAAGGGGTCCGTACTTGGCATTGTCTTGAAGCCACCCACGGGTGACACCATTAGGCAATCCATCAAAACTCCTAGATTAACTAACAATGAGGTCGAGTATGAGGCCATAATTGCAAGTCTCGAACTAGCCAAAAACTTGGGAGCAGAGTCATCGAGGCCAAGTGCGATTCTCTGTTGGTGGTAAATCAAGTAAACAAAAGTTTCGAGGTTTGAGAGGATAGACCGCTTCAATGAGTGAACTCTGGATCACATGCCTCGATAGCAAAATAACGAGGCCGACGCACTTGCAAATCTGGGATCTTCAATCGAATAAGATGATATTGTCTTGGGGACTGTCGTCCAACTATCAAGGTCTATGGTTGAAGAGGGTCATGCCGAAATAAATTCAACAAGTTTAACATGGGACTGGAGGAACAAGTATATCGAATATTTAAATAACGGAAAACTCCCATCGGGCCACAAAGAATCGTCGGCATTACAAGCCAAGGCTGCTAGATTCGCATTAGATGAAAATGGAACATTGTACCGAAGAACATTCGATGGACCATTGATATGTTTGGGGCCAGGATACACCGATTATATCCTTCGATAAATCCACGAAGGCACTTGCGGGAACCATTCCGGTGCCGAATCTTTAGTCCGCAAAATTATCAGAACAGGTCACTACTGGGATAGCATGGAAAGAGATAATAAGGAATTTGTCAAAAAATGTGATAAGTGTCAACAATTTACACCGATGATCCATCAGCACAGAGAACAACTCTATTCAGTCTTATCCCTATGGCCTTTCATGAAATGGGGTATGGACATAGTTGGACCCTTACCATCGGCTCTAGATAAAGCTAAGTTTATTTTATTTATGACTGATTATTTTTTTAAGTGGATGGAAGCGCAGGCCTTCGAGAACGACCTAGAAAAGGAAGTTATTGGCTTTATCTGGGAACACATCATATGTCAATTCGGGATACATGCCGATATTGTATGCGACAATGGAAAACAATTTATCAGCAACAAGGTAACGGAGTTCCTCGAGGCACACAAAATAAAGAGGATTTTGTCGACACCATTCCACCCAATTGGAAATGGGCAGGCCGAGTCAATAAACAAAACTATCATTCAAAACCTGAAGAAAAGGTTAGACAATACAAAGGGAAAATGGAGGGAAGTTCTACCCGAGGTCCTTTGGGCATATCGGACAACATCGAAGTCTAGCACGGGGGTTACCCTATTTTCTCTAGTATATGGTTTCGAGGCCCTCATCCTCGTCGAGGTCGGGGAACCTAGTGCCAGATTTCAGCGTGCATCGGAGGAGTCAAATCATGAGGCCATGAATCCCAGCATTGAGTTATTAGATGAAAAGCGAGAAGCAATGCTCGTTCGAATGGACACACAGAAGCAAATGATCGAAAGATACTACAATAGAAGTACCAACCTTCGACATTTTGGAATCGGGGACTTAGTCCTACGGAAAGTCACCCTCAATACTCGAGACCCAAATGAAGGGAAGCTAGGCCCGAATTGGGAAGGACCATACCGAGTCCTCAAAATTATCGGTAAAGGATCTTACAAACTCAGCACAATGGAAGGTCAACAACTGCCAAACAATTGGAACATACCATTTTTCAAATGGTACTACTGCTAAGGTACGACTTTATCCTTTTTGTCCATTTAAGTTTAAAACTAACTCATTACAGATTTTCGGTCAAGGGCATAGATCTCGAAGGCATCGTTCTTCTACATGAAGTCCTTAGATTTTAAAGCATGCGTTGCACTCTTTTTTCCTTAAATCGGATTTTGTCCTAGTTGGATTTTACCGGCAAGGTTTTTAACGAGGCAACAACTATGTGCTACCTAAGAAGAACTCAACAATATCCAAGGCTTCTTTTCAATCAACCTCGAATACTAGGGGCATCACCCTCGGAGGTTATATTTTCAAGGAAAATACTTCGCGCCTAAGAGGGCCTCAATAGGAAAATTGTATAATGGGCCAAACGGTCAGATGAACTGTGTCCGTATAGAATAGTCGAGCCCCGACGGCAAAGCATGTACGCATGAATCAATTATTTGAAGAAGCATTCTGTTAATATCAAAAACACTTTGTGTTTCAAAGAAGTCTACTATTATATGAGATCTACACTTATAATCATACGGGAAACGGCTCAAGAGCCAAAGCATAAAAGCACCCCCGAATACTCAAGGACTGTCATAGACAGTCAGTATATCCGAGTCATCGAAAACTCGGACTTATAAGACCTCAAAAGAGGCATCCCCTCGAAACAAAGGCCAAGACTAATATACTCGAGGACTAACATTTTTCAAACAAGTTCAGAAAGTTATCGGGAAACAAGTCCAAGTGACAAACTCGAAAGCTATGACCATGATAAAGGCTACGGCCAAAATAATGCGGTTCGGGAATGTCCGACTTCCGCTATAAACTAAGGACCTTCAAACATTGAAAAACTGGTTAAATCAGGCTACCCTCGGCAAAAGCAATATATAAAGGGCTTCGATAAATTCAGCCCTCGAATAATCCAAAGGCTTTGATAACATCAGCCTTCGGAAAAACCTCAAGAGGTATTCGATTACGCTTACACAAAAAAATTACTAATAAGGTTTCGATACGTCAAACCTTCAAAAAACCCAACGGGTACGAAAACACATGCTAAGGCATATTTAAATTTTCACTAAGTTTTTTAGCCGAAATGAGGGAAAAATTACATAGCCATTTTAGAGGCTGAGAGGGCCCAACTTGAAGAGCCTAAAGACCAATTTTAAAAGAGCCTAAGGGCCAGCTTAAAAGAGCTTAAAGGTCAAAAGCATATAGGAGTCTGAGACCTCGTTCTCACTCAACTCGGACCCAAGAGTGCCATTGTTCCGAGCTCGCATCAAATTGATTTAAGCTTAGCTCGAGGACCATCTAAAGCCTTAAGGGGTATTATATTAAGTGATCGAGGCCAACCTTGCACTACTACAAAGTAGTGAGAGTGGTCGAAGCAGCTTTTACCTGAGAAGGTCGGGATCGATTTCCACAGGGACCTAGAAATGAGAATTGAGTGTCTACCTAAATTAGAGATGCGTAACTATTCCTAATTGCACTTCTTATCATGATTGTTTTTGATATTACTTCTAACTTTATACTACTAAGATGCTAAATTAAGCTAAGTTAAGCTAAGAGTAAGATATTCGAAGGTTGTCTAAATAGTTAAAAGGCACTAGGGAAGTGACTTTCTCCTAGGGGGATACTTGATGGGTTCTCGAGTCTAAGGCTAGGTTTTCATATTTAGGGATTACGATATAACCATTGCACGATATTTCTCACTTTATACCTCTCGGTAGTTTGAGTGATTTTGTCCTTTCTCGGTAGTTTGACTTTCTCAAGACCAATTGGGTATGATAATTTTTCCAAGCAATTGAGGTTCAAGTCGGGTGTTACTATCTCTAGGTTTAACCCTTTAATTGGGGCTATCAATCTCTTGAATACACCCCAATTTTTTTGTTGGACTAATTTTCCTAGACTTAGGCTCTCTTTCTCAAGAAGAGCCCAAGTCAAAAAGGCATAAATTAGTATTTGCAACCACTAATCCAACATTAAAACCCTAAATTAGTCCAAATATCAAACACTCATAGACATTCAAGCCTTAAAACACAAGACCCATCAAATATCCACACTAGGGTTGAGCCACAACCCTAGCTAATGGGTCTATCTACTCATGATAATAGAAGAAAACAAATAAATAGATGAAGAAAAAACCATAATATTTAATTACTAGCTAAAATTTAAAGATTCAATGATAAAACTATTGTAAAATTACTCAAAATAGTAAAAGGACATTGTTCACGAGCGCAACTCTGCTTGAAATTACAACTGATGACCTAAAAATGGAAAAAAGAAACTATTTATACTAGGCCGAATTTTCTGAACAAAAATACCCCTACCGGTCTACACAAAATTGAGTGCGGCTACACTGAGGCTCCTTGGCTTAAACTTTTTCTCTCGGAACTTGGCCACCGCGGGCTGCACAAAATGCTCTGTGGCCGCAGTGGTTTCTATTGCGGTCTGCACAAAAAGGACCGCGGACCGCATTGGCTAGGATCTCCAAAATTAGCAACTCTCTGAACTCCAACTTTGCGGACCGCTTAAAAAATGAGTGCGGCCGCAATGAAGCCAATGCGGTCCGCATGAAATGTTTTGCGGCCGCATTGCTTGATTGTTTGAATGGAGCACCTCTCTGAACCTCTTCTTTGTGGACCGCACAAAATCAAGTGCGGCCGCATTGGTTCTATTACACTGTGCTTGGACTTATTCTTGGTACTTGTGCAAGTTTCACTCCTTTTTTGAGCTGGTTTTGATGAAGTGTCACCTTGTTGACCAAACCCTACAATCAAGTACAACATGTAAGCCTTTAGGACTATTTTGTACACATTTCTAATCAAAACTCGAGTAAGAAGGAGTGTAAAATGCATTTCCCTAGTTATCAACTCCCCCAAACTTAAGCTTTTGCTTGTCCTCAAGCAAAAAAAATAAGACCCACCCCTTAAGAGTAAATCCAAGAAAATTCAGCTGACCTAAAGTGATCTCATCTAGCCTCAATTGGGACTAATAATTGCCCTCAATTCAAATGAATCATTAACAACATTCGACCTTTTAAGAACCATGGATTTAGTGCGACACAAGAGCATCAAGAGTTGACTCAACTCATCAAAGAAACTCTTTATATTACTTTGGTCATTGTGGAACCCAAACTCACACATTCTCAACTCTCCCTAAGCAAACCTCACCTTTAGGATTGCAGCACTCAGAACGAGGTTAATGGGAATACACTCATCTCTCTCAAGGAAAAGTCACAAGTCCGGCTCTAAGTACCATATGCTTGCCCCTTATGTGATCATATAGGGCTTTTGTGGAGTCATAGTGAAGGCTTTTGGTTCAGGGTAGGAAATGTTTGGTCTAAGTAGGTTTCATCTTCCCTTTAGCACTTCTTTTGCTTCATTTTGGCACATATTCTCTTGACTTTTTAAGTCATTTAACTTCTTTCTAAGGGGTTAGAGAGACACACTGTTACTCTTTCTTGTTCATTTCAAATCTTTTTCTCCTTTCTCAACTTTTCACACCTTTCATTCTTTACTTTTATTGAATCCCTTCATTCTTTTCTACATTGATCATTCTTTTCGTCTTTTTGATTTTCTTCCTTTTTTCATTGCCTTTCCTTTTCTTCATTTTGTACCTTTTACCACTTTGTTGCAATCCTCGTCTCCCCCCCCCCCAAACTTATGCTTTTGCCATGTGCTAAGGAAATATCGGGTGCCAAGAGAGGGTATTTTTTTAGAACGGGTAAAGGCTTGTATCGTGGTTCTTGAAAGAAAGAGGTCTATGGCTCAAAAGGGTTGACTAGGGATTTTATCATTGGTAGGATATGGAAGTGTTCAAAATATCATTCGGATCAAGGAGAGCCTATAATCACGTCTCAAGTCAAATTACATTTAGAATTTCGCCTAGACAAACATTCAGGGCAAGTTCTAGACGAATAGCGCGGGGCTTGGACTTGCAATTTAAATTCTCACCACACAAGCTATGGGATTGCTAAAGACACATAGTCGGGGGCCCAACTTTAGCTAAGATTTGAGCA